>NC_139323.1:1795000-2197500 GCF_056507025.1 Lutjanus erythropterus
ATCAGGGAATAGTGAGGTAGAATTACTGTTTTGTTTGTACTGTGAGCCAATATGACCCCACTTCAAAAACCAACTCTATCATCATCACCTTATAAAGGTAGGCAGACCAACATAAGCAGTCATTAGGAGCTGTGTTTCTGACCTGAAGAATCTAGGCCAATATATATATTCTGCTTTTTGTTTTGTTTTCATCTCCATCAGCTTCTGAGAAAAAAAGCTGTTAAACGCTTCACCATATTCACCAGCTGGTACTTTTACTTAATATTCTAGTTCTCTTTCCTGCGGGTAGGCATGCATTTACAATACATCTCTTTAACAATATGCATATTCTCTTTCTGCAAAGTCACTAAAGTTGCCCACTAACTGCAGTGTGGTAAAGAGTACAATATTTCAATCTAAAATGCAGTGCATTAAAAGTATAAAAAGGCACAAAATGTCAATAAACAAGTAAAGTGCAGGTACTTCACTAAATGTACTTAAACACAATACTTAGTAAATGTACTTTCCACCACTGGTGATTGTTATGTGAAACACTCAGAAACCTTATTAGGCAAATTTTGTCAGTTTGGCAGTGTTGAAATGGTGAATGAATGTTGAGTGAAAATGTTTTGAAATCAAACCACTCAACCTTGTGCACCGCGCTTTTAAAAATGAGTGTTTGTTTTAGGAGATTTGACATTTTTGTAAACTGCAAAGTATCAATGTAGACCTAAATGTTTGTTGGATACAAAATCAAATTAGGATGACAACCATGTGTATTTCATACTGTATATACAGTATAGTGTCCAAATTGATTTCTTCCTGCTTCTAAACTCTGACACCCACTAACTTTATGCTTAAGTTTAAGATGGGGGGCCAAGCATTCAGCCAGCCGGCGTTCTCAGTGTCCAACTTTGCAAAAAGAAGTGAGCAGCTCATTGTGATGCAGGGTTGAAACCTTGTACAACTGCACTATTGTTTCTCTTCACCCACTGTGAAATCTGGGCCCTCCGGAGAGCCTGCTGACTACTGAGCTATCGATCACACAGATCGCGACCCCGACTTCACCGCCAAGGCCTTAAAGCGTGGTTGTGTGTGTGTGTGTGTGTGTGTGTGTGTGTGTGTGTGTGTGTGTGTGTGTGTGTGTGTGTGTGTGTGTGTGTCTGTCTGTCTGTGTGTGTGTGTACATGTAAGTAAATCAAAGTGGGTCCGGACCTTGCTTAACCCTGATACATTCAACACTCCCTTGCTGAACAGAATGCTGAGCAGAGAGTAGGCAGACTGACAAAGGAGAGAAAAAGTCAGTGTGATGCAAACATAATTACATCTGCTCATGCACTGACGTCATCTTCACTGGATTTAGATTACCCATGATCCTCAGTGGCACCAAAAACACATGTGAAATGTTTGCAGCTGGCAAAAGAATATTGCACCCATTCTTGAGAATTGGTACAAATCATGTCCTACCAAATGTAAAAATTATTAATACAATCACACTAATTCAAATTTTTTGGTGAAAATATATTCTTCATGTATTTATATATACAAAATTTATGTAATTTCTGAAATGTTTTGGTTTGCTTCAATTTCTTTTTAATTTGTTCTGTTCCAGAAAACAGCCTTGTCCCAGACAAGAATTCATAACTTCAAACAATTTAAAAATGTTAAAAACCTTCAAATGATAAAACTAACAATATATACTGATAATAAGTGTAAGAATGTGCTATTATAATCACCTTTGTTTTAAAATATATTTTTTAATGAAAATGTTGGCCCTTTAAAGTTAGGTCCAAGATTTACATCAACTCCATCAGATTTTTATAAAAAAAATGATTTATTCAGGAACAAAAAGGGTTAGCTATACCCTAAGGACCCCGTCTCACTTCCTGGTTTAAAAAAGACAGGAATACTGCTCAAGCAGTGGTCAGCTTTCTAATGACAGGTCATCTGTCTGACAGGTAATTTTGATGTTTTTATTGTTTATTTTCTTTATTATGTGTTCAAAATAAAAATCTATCAATCAGCATTAAGAGAACTCTGAGCAAGTTGACACTTACGGAGTCGACAAAATGTTACATTTAGTAAAAACTTTAATCACCAGGAGGCTGGCCCGTTACAAGGTTTAATCTTTAAAAATATATTATATATAAGAAGGAACAACTGTAATTTATCAGTAATTTAATGACATGAGCAAAGAGACTGATAAATGCAGTTTATTGAAAGCCATTCAGCCACAGTAAGCTGACTGTACACCACAGCAAGATAAATCACTAGCAGTCCAACAACAATGTTGTACAGTACATTATGGTGTACACTATGTGCAGAGGTCAATGCTAGCCATTCCACATTCATGTATTTCCCTTTAACACAGTATGTAGCATAACAAAGTGACATAATAAAATGATGGCTGTTCAATAATGCAGCGAGATTCACTCAGGGTTAAATAAAGGTCACTAATTGTACAAGTATCGAACCTTGCTCTGTATTTTGAAGGCATAAATAAGGCATAAACAAACGAGCCAGCGGATGTTTAATGTGGTTACACTGGGACTTTTCCTGTGATAAATGGGCTTTGAATAATGCATGCAGGTACAACAGAGGGGCTACAACCTTCAGGTTTGCCATCTGGTGTCCCACACTAGATACAGAGTCGCAAACACAGGAGGAGAATTCACTTTCACCGCTGTCAGGTGGTGATGGTGTGTGAACTAACTGTCATGACTTGTTGTAGACGATTATATGTAATTGCAGCTTTTATTTTTTAGTGTAGGCACCCTGCACCATGCGGGCAAAAGTGGCCCAAATCTGATTTTTTTTTTAGCATATTTCGCTCAGATCAGATTTTTTTTATGACAGTTTGAATGCAAATCAAGTGGAGTGTGATCTTTTCTATTCTGATTTGGACCACTTTCATATGTGCACCAAAATCAGACACAGGTCTTTTTGCAGTTTAAAAGTGTGACCAATCATACCAGAATTCATACAAGCTTTACGTCACTCACTTGACTTGAGATGCTGGCAGACGTAGTTAAAATTTTGGATGAAATCTGTTTCTGTGAAGCTGTTCACCTCACAATCCCATCACTCCTGGCTCAGACCTCCTTACAGACATTGCTCCAAAAAAAGCTCTGTTCTCCTCATTCTTATCTGCAGAGAAATCAGCTGGCTTCCCCTCATCATCAACTTAGACATTAAATCATAAATGCTGACTACAGCGACCTCTGTGTTTAATTTCATACAACAGTGCACTGTGTGAGATGTACTTTGGTGTTTGTTTTGTTTGTCCAGTGCTTATGATTCCACCAGCAGTGCTTCAACACTTCCTAGAAGCATCTCTCCATTCTGCTTCAAATACGCACTGAGTCTGTTTTTGATGGATGCCATGTCAAGTTGCACATTCCAGATTGAGGTTGGGTAGGAAGTCCGATACAGAAAAAGAGAGAATCTGGTCAATTTTCAAAATAAAAGACTGTGTGCAGACTTGCGATCATGAAGACAGACAGGAGAGAAATTATGAACTAACTATTAACCATGGTAGAAGCACAAAAGGCAAGGTAAGAGAACCGAATCGAAGTCACCATAACTAGGCAGGGAAAATGCTGCTGAACTGCTTCTGAAACACTGCTTGTGGGGGCATGCAGCCATGTGCAAGAAGGATCAACACTGTGTGTACCAAGACGTGTCATGCTCAGTGGAAGCAGCCGGTTTGCACCAGGCCCCAGTTCTACACAAGTGCAAAAACAAGTGTTGACTCTCATTTTAATGTCCTCCACCCCAAGTTGGAATGTGGAAAAAAAAAAATAAATAAATAAATAAAATACATCAACCAGGTCATATTTTCTTTGATACAACTGGTTGTTGATGCAAAGATTCAAATGTTACCAACTAATTCTTTGTTGATTTCACTGGCTTGTTCTGTTTGGTTAAAGACTAAGTTTAATAGTGTGATGAATGTGTTTACTCACCTGCTCATGTCTTCTACAGTGTCACCCTTGTGGCTACTTATGCATATTCATTTGTATGATTAAAGGGACAGTTCACCACACAATGAGAAGTGCATATTTTTTCTTTTTATGTAGAAAGAAAGAATTTAAGTTCTGTGAGATTCTGTCAAAGAAAAGTAAATACTTCCTACATGGAACTGCTCACAACAAGGTATTTGTATTATGTTGAGAAACCAAATCACGATTTCTGGAAAGAAACATTGCTGTTGAGTTTTATAAATGTATATTTTTGTCTCTGAGCACCAAGCCGAGTGCCATCTATTCCTGTTATAGGAGACAGACACCCCTACAGTTTATCTCCAAAGCTTGGCAACTCACACTGAAACAATCTAGATGGATAAATAGTTCAACAGGTAAGAGAAAAATATGTATGTTTTTTTTATGGTGGGAAGAATAGTCCCTTCAAATAAAAAGGATAAAAAAGCCAAAGAGAGTGCTTGTATAATGTGGGTCATTATAAAAGTATAATCTGAGACAGATAATGCAAAATATATTATGTATCTGGAATTGTTCATTACTATGGAAAGCTAAAGGGACTGAACAGTAGTAAAAAAGTTTATCCTGGTCCAAAGACTGAAATATAACTTTGAGAAAAAGGACACTGAACATATCCTGAAATGTAGATATATGATGCTTTTGAGGAACCATTGCACATAAAGAAAATTAATGCTGAAAAGGAATAAGAAAGTTAACTGCTTTCTAGCTGTGTTCCAGCATAATCTGTCCATCAGGGACCACACTTTGACCCATAATACCTACACCTTTTTCACTGCAGTTGCTGGCTACACTACAGTGCATCCCCGCTATTTTCAGATGAACCCTAATTAATTTTGATCAGGAACCAGGAGATTTAAGTCTTAAGTTTGATTCGTGTGGCAAGGTAAGCTCAGTGAAGGCACCAAATATGTGCTTTGAGCTGGACATGTTGGTCTGTTTAGTGTGTTTAATTTATAAAAACTGAAACCTAGGCATCCTACATCCTAACCTAAATCCTACATAATCAGATATAAAAATTTCATGTAGCACAATTTATTTACTTCCCAAACTGAATACAGTGAACAGTTTACCAACACAACAGGATTATTCACAAATGATCACACTATCAGAATGTGCATGACTCTTTTTCTGAGTAATTTGTAATAAAGTTTTATCCGTTCAAACATGAAGGTAATCAGAGAAGTAATACATGTGTGGGTGATTTATTACTCACCCTTTAATTACTGGAATACATGACTATTACCACAATGTGGTAATCAGTGTAGTGTGAGATTATACTGGGATTGCACTCATACTGTATACATATGTTATTGATTTCTGTCCAATCACAATTAAAATGATGAATTAATGCACTCTACACTCCATTATAAAGTAACAAAAACAGAAATTGGAGTCAGTGTTTTGCAGAACTGAAGAGAGGCATTCAGACTGCAGCTTAAAGAACATGTTGTGATATTATTTATGTTTTTCTCATTGTCAATGAATCCTGTGAAAAGACCAAAACCTACTATTGTCTGTATATCCTATCCATCCATTAAAAACACATCAATGAGCATCATTAATCCCACACACACTGCCTCACTGCTGTACATACTGTATCAAACCCGCAACTCAAACAGTCTGAAAAATAAACAATTTAACAACATCTGCAAAAAAAATACTATGCCCAAATGTTTTCTATGAACCATGAAAGATGCATGTCTCCAGTATGAATGAAAGGTTAAAGGCTGAGAGCCGCAGCCACAGTGAAGGGAAGCTGGAACCTCCTGCAAGACAGACTAGTTTGTGTGTTTCCATTGCATGAACTTTCCCCAGGCACCAGGAACCTTTGAAGGAACTTTCCATCACAGAGACCAGGGACTAATTTAGTTATTTTACTTCCCAAATAGTCCCTGCTCTGGTGGCAGTACTTTCCAAAAGTACAGGAACTTTGAGGGTGGGGTTGACTGGTCGTGTACTTGGAATATTTATTTTCAACCAACAATTTTGAAAAGTAGACTGTAGCAGGCAGGGGAAGCCCCGCCTTCCCCTTGGAGAATAAAATGTCCTGCTCAGTCTCATCTTTTTGCACTTCACCTCGCAAACCTGACATGGAACTCTTGCTAGCGACTCAACTGTCCTCCAGGAGGTGAGCTAGCTCCCTACCAGGGCGTCGTTAGTAAGGTTTGTGTTTTTGTGGTGTGGTTTAGCTTGCTAACTGGCCGTACTTTTAACTGTTTAGCAGTGCTTATAGTGTGTTGATAAAGTTCTTCAGGTTGGTGTCGCGAGGACGCAGTCCCCCAAACTCATGTGTTGTACCTCGTTTCCCTCCCTCAGGGAACATTGGTTATATTCATAACCCCCAGTTTAAGGGAACCTCTTAGTTCCTTAAAAAGTCATTCCTGAGTACTTTGGGTAGGACATGGCTATTGTTGGTTTTGGTCTTTTCATAGGATTTTTGGACAGTAACAAAGCTTTAGAATATTGGCAGCTCATTCTTTAAGGCTTCAAATGAACTGTTTCTCATTGGCATCTAAAGCCCCTTT
This sequence comes from Lutjanus erythropterus, assembly GCF_056507025.1. Taxonomy (NCBI): domain Eukaryota; kingdom Metazoa; phylum Chordata; class Actinopteri; order Lutjaniformes; family Lutjanidae; genus Lutjanus; species Lutjanus erythropterus. Next base: position 1,801,506 of record NC_139323.1, read on the forward strand.
CTGCTGGTTATTCAACAATCAGGTCCATTTTACAAAGAGCCAATGGCCAGGCACCCATAGTTGTGAACGAAGGCAGGGTTTATTTTCTGTTGTTGAAAAAATGTCCTTAATGTGTACACAAAATAAGGTCCCTCACACACTGTTAAAGTTTGTGCTTACCACAGTGTGTATGTTAGTGAATCAGAATCATTCGAAATTGACCCCTGTCTGCAATCTGCATACTGCCACACCCACATTTCTCTATACAAGAAATTATGTTTGCATAGAAAAGTACCATGGAACTTCACATTCAGAAAGAATCAGAATGCAGTGTGTGTGGGTGTTTATTTGTGTTTCGAGTGTAACCACCGTAAAATAATCTGTAAAAAACATTTTATATCTCTGATTCATCTGCTGTCTACCAGCACTGAGCGCTGCCTCTCCACATTCAGTCTGTGCTGCAGCCACACCGCTGCACTGCCTGTGTCCGAGGAGGAAGCCAGAAGAGGCACACTTTTGCAACTCATATTAATAACTCTATGGGCTGTTATAACCGAGGCATGCATGTTGTGTCCCTGGAGAAACGGACTGTGTCTCAGGTGAAAAAGAAATGGTTTGATATTAAAGTTGATGTGGAATAAAGAAAAACAGACCAGGAGAAAAATAAGGACATGGGTGGAAAGCAAGAAGCAGCTGATCTGTCAGCCCAAGATCAGAGATTATTCTAAGTATCCAGAGTGAAATAAGAAATGAAGGTGAAAGTAATGACAGCCAGCAAGGATTTTCAACCAAAAGTGATAATAATAATAGGACAGACATGTATTCATTCACTCCATTAAATCTGTTAATGATTAATGAATGTGGTTTTGATATGCTCTGCATTTAGTTACCAGGTGTGTTTCAGCATTTTCTTAGACAGCCGGGGTGTCATCATTTGCACAAGTACACAAGTGTACAAGTATACTACAGGCTCAAAGCAACATGGCTTCTACTCACCTGTGTGAAGCAGAGATCTGCTCTAACCAGCCTTGCCTGTCTTGTTTACTAGATGCCTTTGCAAGAAAGCCTATATGTCTAACTGACCACCACCAGTGACCCCTTCTTTCTAGTCCCCCATGCTATTCAACAGGAAAATGAACACAATATATAACATAAAAAGCCACAAACAGCTGCCTCTGTTACACATAGTCTGGGCTGTGGACAGTGAATCATCTGCTCTCACAACACCATGAACCTGACATTTCTAATCCTGTCGATGCACAAGGAAAATGAAGGACCCATTTGGATTTGCACAGGTTCAATATGGATCACGCACTGGCTGCTGTTCTTGTTAGCACTAAGCCCACAGCCAAAACATATTTCTCAAAGCCTTGTGTATTTGCGAGAAAAACCTGCGGGGGTTCTCAACCTAACACCTTGACATGGCATTGATGGGGAGGAAATGGCATATCTACCTGTGCACGAAACAGGACCTTGGATTTGCCCTCAGAATACACTTTTAGAGGCAATCTGCCTTCCACAAAAAGGGGTCAAACCAGGCAGGGAGATAAATAAATTGCTTTGCTACTGCTCGGCTGTATACTCTGCCTTGATCCAACCAGGTCATAGAAAGCATACACCTCTTCACATACATGGGGCAAAAGAGAGGGAAAAAAGCCATGGAGGACTTGAGATAGCTATTGAAAGCAGAGCAGAGGAGAGAAAAGGTAGAGAGGAGCCTATAATCAAAGACGGAAAAGTGAGGAGAGAAGTGGAGGGAGATGAAAGAAAAAGAAGAAAAGAGGAGAGGATCAGAGTAGAGGACAGGGGAGGATAAAGCCTATAACAGGACTATAAAAGCATGCTAAATTCTGGAGAGCGATTCTGATCTGAGGGATAGTGGAATGGAACAGCGGTGTGATAAGAGCAGCTTGCAAGTGGAGTTTTCACGCCTATATGCTTGCAGCTGCAGTTACTCAACTGCACAGAAAAATACTCTTTCTTTTAAAATCACTAAAAGCTGAAGTAGATGTTATATGGGCCATTCTACCCAACTGCTACATACATACAAACCAATACAAACTGCTCCCCAACAGCCCAAAAGTAACATTTAAAAATTTATGCAAATCTGCGATTATTAGTTAATTACTAAGTATTGTAACTCAAAATAATATTTGAGACAGCAATCATTTTAAGATAAATAAAATCATCATTCAAAGGGTACTTTGAATTGGAAGGTGAATGTACTGAACCCTAACCCCTAAATTTCAACTTGAAAATTAAACTAAAATGATTTTTGTCCATTGCTGTTTAGCTGTTAGATGTTTTTGACATTTATTTACTATTTTCATCAATTTGTATTTTCTTTGTCAATAATGTCAATAATTGCATGTAAAAAGTCCTGCATTTTCATGTCACTACTGAAACAGTTGGAGTCTATGGGTGGAGACTGATTTTAGCCACACCCCCACACTTCTGATGAGGAGGTCTGTCTGTATCCCTCTGTCATGGCTGCGTGTTGAGGAGATAGGTGTGACCATTTTAAACTAAATGTGTTCAAAAAGTCAGGGCGTAACTTTAAGCAATGTCACTACCATACTGAGTCACCCATTTTCTATAATTACTTCAATTAATTTCATTTGCGTACTGTTGTTCAGAACTGTGTCAGCTAAATTATCATCTAAGATGTAGTGTTTGGTTCGGTATTAAAACCAATGAATCTTTAACTATGAAATTAGTATGATCAATTTTATGCCCTTTATAAAGAATCATCTCAAAATTGCACATCAAAGATTTGTTCAAATTCATTTTTTTATTCATTAACCTGTGAAAACCTTTGAAAATCTGTTATTTTTTTCAATGTCAACGTAAACAAAATGTTAAAGGGATAGTTCCCAAAAATGAAAATTCAGTCATTATCTACTCATCCTCATGCTGACTGAAGCTCAGGTTTAGTTTTTTAGTCCACAAAACACTGCTTTTCACAGTGTTTCACAGGAAAACAGTTTTGCAGAATCTCTCAAACAATGAAAATGAATGGTGACCAGTTTGAAATGTAACATAAAATGCCTCCATCCTGCTCATCTGGGGAGCAGTATGGAGGCACTTTATGTTTTTTTTTTTTGTTTTTTAAACTGGTCACCATTCACTTCCATTGTTTGAGAGATTCTTGAGATTCTTGAGAGACAGAGTGAACTATCCCTTAAATAAGCCAATATAAGGCATTTTATTACACATGTGATTCAGTGACAAATCTGGGGACAGGAAAAAGTCCCCTGACACTGTCTGAAAATACAAAATGAGAAATACAAATGTGTAGCTTGCATGTTATACAATTTACATATATAGAAAGCTCTGGGAAAAAGACACTTCTATTCTAAGATGTTTATCACTCTGACTGTGAACAGTTCTGTAGAATGGGCCATACATACTGGTGCTGCCTTACTTTTTAAGTTATTGGTTTGCTATCACTGTGTTTCCATCCATTCACTTCTTGCATCTGTTTGCACCACTCTGTATGAGTCATCGGTGTATGAACATCTGATTCAGTACTTTCATAAATGCCATTAGTGCATAACCCTTTGTAATAGATTCATAATGAAGTGGGGTGTGGTTAGAGGCTAGGAGAGATGGCTGCAGCTGATTCCATTTGCCTTTTGCAAAGAGCAGCGGTTGCAGACTGAATGAGGATTAGGTAGAAATGATGGGATTTTGATGGTGAAAAGCCCAGCTGAGAAGCAGCGCAGCATGAGACCATGAAGCATAGCGGGAGAGGAGACGCAGGCCGGGTTTCAGCGCCTCGAGCAGACAATGTCACATCTCCCACACAAAATAGCAGCATTGATTATAGCAGAATATGGAGCCGGGAACCCTGGCTTTCTCCTATACCATGCTAGAATGAAGCATGCTGTCTCGTAATACCTGGTTAATGTCAACAAATTTGACAGTCCAAGTATCTCTGCGTCTTCTTAGAGCCGCTGTTATTTCAGTTTCCTTCTCTGTTCTCTTGCTGTAACCTTAATCTTTCACGCTTGGATTTTTTTTGACATATTTATCCTGAAAAGATTGTATGCAGTCAAACCCGAGTGGAACACAAATAAGTAGTATAAAGATAAATAATAAGGAAACCATGAACAGAACATTCTTAAGCCAAACTAGGGATGCACCCCAATCTGAATACAATATTCGAGAAAGCACAAATAATGTGATGGAAACAGGTATTTCTTCTACACCAAGCTGCTTGTTATTATTCCGGGGAAAAAAAGTCTGCATTTACCTGGATTCATCACTGATGTAATGCACAAACCGGCGAGTATGCTAAGTGACACAAATCAATAGCACCCATGGTGTGTGACCAAGACGTCCCTGTAAACTTTTTAGTTAAAAAAGTTGAGTCAAAAATAAGAGAGACCTGAAAAGTAAATGAACAGTATGAGGAGGTGGAAATATATTTCACTGTCAATTATATGCCAAAAATAAATCAACTTGATGGTTTGAAAGCACAACAGTTGTATTGCTGATGAATAAGAGTAAAAAAATAGATTTTCTCAGTTTTAATATAAATTCTGGTATAAATCTCGCTTACTTATGGTCAGAAAAATGCACAAGTCCCTCCAATCCGAGTCCCAAGCAAGTATCAAGTAATTCGGTCCAAGTCTCAAGCAAGTCCCAAGTTTTTTTTATCATGGGCAAGTCAAGTCAAGTCAAGTCACAAGGTTATGTCGAGTCAAGTCAAGTCACAAGGTTATGTCGAGTCAAGTCGAGTCAAGTCACAAGGTTGTCGATTCAAGTCAAGTCGCAGATTATGTCAAGTCTCTCACTATTGTTCCTCATCCAAAAAAGAGCATGCAGTCTAGTCGGCATGGATTAAAGCATAAAGCTGTTAATTTGATCTATTCTTACATTACATGTTTGATCATTTAGACCAAGGTAGATGGGGAAAGGCTACATTCCAATAAAGATGTGACATGTTTCAAACAAACTTGTAGTTTTTGTATCCAAAGTTGACCACTTTTGGGACACTCACCGTTGCCATGATTCCCGCCGAAGGGGGGAGACTAACAGTAGTCAGGTCTGTTGTCCTGGGCCCAGGTTGGAGGGTGCAGGGGGTGCCAGGACCATAGATAAAGAAACTATATACTTCTATTTCTAAATCTATGGGTGGGACCTCATTAAATTATGGAGTAATTATTGCAAATATTTCAAAACAGGCCTATTTGTGGAAAAAAATCTAATATTTGAGTTATCATAATAGCTTTTTCCCCCCCTAGTTGTTCTTAATATAGTGAAGAACCCCCCCCCCAAAAAAAAAAAAAAAAAAACACACACAAATGGTTTGGCCATCAAACTCTGACGTTGTCTTTTTTTTGTTCAGTATGCTCTATGTGCGGTCGGTAGAAGTCTGATGCACAGAGAAGAAAATAAAAAAGAAGAAGAGAAGAAGAAAATAGAGGCTTTAGAGATTTATTAAATATTTTTTAAAAAGGTGATGACCATAAAACTAAGACCTTTACAGTCAATGGCTGAGACGAGCAAAGTCAACGTAGCGCAGGGTAAAAAAAAACTAACAAAACAAAAACAACCAGCGAAGCTATATGTTTACCAGCCTTGTAACGTAATACTGTCCAGCTCTAATGTTAGCATCCATAGGTATAAAAGCCACGACACGTCATGTTTTTGACAGGAACAGCTGACTGACTGTCAGAGAGGAGGCAGAGAGAGGAGGAGAGCAGAGCGCTGCGGTCAGGTGAAGGAGGGGCTTGTTGCACCGTGGTGAAGCGGGCGCGCGAGGGGGGAGGAGAGAGAGGAGAGAGCAGCAGTCAGGTGAAAGAGTGATGCGGGAGGGGCTCGTTTGTCGTGTCTCAAGTCGAGGGGAGTCATCAATTTTGTCTCAAGTCGAGGGGAGTCATATTGTCTCAAGTCGAGTCGAGTCTCGAGTCTCTGACCCTCCAAGTCCGAGTCGAGTTGCAAGTCGTCAAATTTGCGACTCCAGTCAACTCGAGTCCGAGTCCCTATGACTCGAGTCCAATTGTCTGCTTATGGTCTTCTGTCCTAATACAGATACAGACAGATCATTTTGTTGCGTGAGCAGATACAAATACATATAGTCACCTCTCTTTGCACAACATATGTATTATTTGTCTGTGGGATGTTTTTTTATAGTAGTTAGATAGTTCACCCAAAAATGAAAACTCAGTGTCTCATGCCAGTTGAAGGTTGGGTTTAATTTTGTAGTCTACAAAACACTACTAGAGTTTCACAGGAAAACAGTGTTGCAGAATCTCCCAAACAGGGGAAGTGAATGGTGACCAGTTTTCAAACTTAGAAATGCCTCCATACTGCTCATCTGGTGTAATCCAAGTCTCCTAAAGACCCAACATGCCAAGTTGTCTAAAAAACCTGTTATTTACACCATGTTTTTAGCCTGAATCATCACTGTAAACCCTTAGCTTAGAGCTGCATTCACATGCACACTGTTTGAACTGCGTGTGTGTGTGTGTTGTGACGATGTGCAAACAGCAGTCTGTTTTTATTCTGCAGTTTTTTTTACATTTGAAAATTGCTCACCATTCACATACATTATTTGGGAGATGCTGTAACACTGTGGTTGCTGTGAAAAAGGCCATTTGCAAAATTCTGGACACCTGTCAAATTCATACTCAAAACAGAGTACAGCACATCATTAAAGTAACTGCTAAATACTGCTAGTTGGCTGAGTTAGCTGTGCAGCTAGTAGTGGTCCTCCGCGGGGTAATGTTTGTCTTTACAGCTCTAGCACAGGAGCTCTGGACCAGTGAGAGGAGGAGATTTTCATGGGATGTACCAGAGAATGACAGCAGGGACAGGCCACCAAAATCAGAGCCGGGTCAAGCCTATAGTATCTGACTATGTCTTCTTGATGTACAAAGTGGTATTATGAGACATGAGGGGCTGGGACTAGCTGGTTAGCACACACCTGAGAGGAGTGTTGGTTTGTGAGCCTGTATCAATGCAGACTCATTGTTGCAAGACACAGACTGTTGCACCTATGCACAGTGAATTTTGAATTTGAATAGATCATTGCCAATAAAATATTTATTTTTTCCTCACATCTGGACAGTAGATCATGTTTAAAATAGAAAGTGACAGTTCTACTGTGAGTTTATGCATCTGCATGTTGGATAGGCCAACTGAAGTGCTCAATGCACATCTAAAGCTGCAGGTTAGCTTCTATGTAACAAACTGCACAGAAGATGGCGTTTGTAACTGTGAGTCGCAGAGGCCGATTGGTTGATCAAATAACTCGTATATGTTCACTTAGCACATAGTTTACAGGAGCATAATTGCAGCTTTACAGACAGCAGTAAACAACCCTGCCTGATACCACCGTACCAAACAAGCAAATGGCTCATTACAGAGAAACAAAATCAAAGCTAAACTTAATTTATATTGCACATTTAAATCCAGAGGAGATATAATATGTGTCACAGAAAAGCAAAGAACATTAAAAGCACATATGCATGCATACTGAGTGTACCAAAACAATCACACCCAATTAAAAACACAACCACAACAAAACAAAGCTGATCAATGATGGCAGAAAATAAATGTTTTGTCTGACGTTAAACAGTAAATGTCATTGTTGAAGCATATCTAATGCAATGCAGCTGAGTGTTCCAATAAGACCCTGAAAAACAAAGCAACTTCACAAACCTTTGATTGAATCCAACAACTAGAACATGTGGCCTATGATGCAAGAAGTTTGATAGGTTCATATATGAAAGGCAAGTGAGAGATCCTGATGAGGAAGGCCATGTAGGGCTTTGAATGAATATATCAAATTAATATCACATTTAATAAATTCATTTCTACATTCCTGAGAATTGAGTAAATATATATGAAATGTACAGTTTGACATATATGTAATTTATGAAATATTTTTGTTTGTTTATTTAGTTATTTATTTATTTAAATTTTTAAACTTGTTCTGTGTCAGCAAACAGCCTTGACCCAGAGAAGAATTCACAACTTCAAACACTTTAAAAATGTGTTAAAAGCCTTTAAAATCTAAAACTAACAATACCTACTGATAACTGATTTTTTTTAAAGAGCGCTATTATAATCATCTTTGTTTTAAAATTGATTTTTTTTATGAAAATGTTGGCCCTAAAGTTGTGTCCCAGATTTCTGTCAACTGTCCGATTTTTATAAAAGTATAATTTAATCAAACATAACATGATTTATCTACAAGGACCCCCGTCACATTTCCTGGTTTAAAAAGGCAGAAATACTGCTCAAGCAGTGGTAAACCTTATAATTTAGACAAATTCATTACAAAATATTGCTATCAGATGTGTCTCAACCATAACATGTCAACTCTGTAGCCCTTCTAAATCAAAGCTAAATAAGAATAATATTTTCAATTTTTGTACTTTGATCAGCATTAAAAGAACTGTAATGACTGCTCACTATGACTCTGCTGTGAAATGAAAAAAAAAAAAAAAAAGTCATCTTTGTAAGACATCTCCATCAGATGGAGTTTAATAAAGATTTAATCACTATGAGGTTGGCCCATTACAAGTTTTACAAGAATCTGATCTTTTGAAATATTAAAAATATAAAACTCAAACTCCCTCAAAATAAAGTTTTGTCCCAATTTTACAGAATGAGTAGCCAGTTAGAAAAAGCACATGTAACAAAATGCCACATGCTATATTGCCCTCAAACTCTACTGCCAAGGTTTTATTGAAACGTCACTACTTTACTCCTCATTTAGATAGTGAACAACACTCGATCAGAAATACTTCACAAAAGCAAAGGGAACTATGAACAGGCGGTGTATTTCCCTGTGACGAGTGGAGTTCAGTGGTTTACCCACGCAGCATGAATAAACTGTGCTTGTTCAGTGTGGTGTGTGTGGTAAATGTTATGTAATGAGTGGTGCTGCAGATGGTGCAGCCGTCTGCTGTTATAACTCACTTAGTTGAAAAGGACCCTCACTATTACCTACCTTTCCTGTCAATGACTGTTGCCATAGTGATACAAGGGAATGGGATTCACTTGGTGTGTGAGCAAACAGGTGTGTTCATCCTTGAGAACAAGCCAGAGACAGCTCTGTAACCACATAGACCCCATAAAATGTCTCATGGTTGCTAAGAAGAGTTTTCCACAACAAGGTTTTATTCTTAAAGGAATAATATGTAACACTGCGGCATCAAAACGTCTAAAACCAACAAGACCTTTGTTATATGTTTTGTTGAGCTGTGTGCTCACATTATCCCAGATGTTGCAAACAATAACATAACCATAATTTATTTAAGGTAACCCCCTCTAGTTGCTCTAACTCTTTTTTCAGAGCGCCTATTTGCACCAATCTGCACAAAGCAGCTATTTGGCTTTTTTATACCAAATCCCCATATTTTATATAAAGAGTGACAATTTCAGCACTAATATGGGGTTGTGGTGGATGAATGAGTTAAGCACAGGGCTTTCCTGCAGGAAAGCAGGGTTTGAGTCCTGCCCTGGGAGACTAGGGGAGCTTGACAGAAGTGTGAAATTATGTGTCAGTGGTACCAATTATTTACAGTTTTTGTCATTATTTTTTTTCACTTTTTAGTCACACCTTGGTCAGGTTTAGGCAGCAAAACTACTTGATTAGCTACACTGGCTATTTAAAACCTAGGTGCAAAAAGTGCTGTTGTCAAAGGACAACTGAGTGCTTGTCCCTGCCATGCTAGGCTATATACACTGATCAGGCATAACATGACCACTGACAGGTGAAGTGAATAACACTGATTATCTCTTCATCATGGCACCTGTTAGAGGGTGGGCTATATTAGGCAGCAAGTCAACATTTTGTCCTCAAAGTTGATGTGTTAGAAGCAGGAAAAATGAGCAAACATAAGGATTCAAGCAAATTTGACAAGAGCCAAATTGTGATGGCTAGACAACTGGGTCAGAGCATCTCCAAAACTGAAGTTCTAGTGGGATGTTCCTGGTCTGCAGTGGTCAGTATCTATCAAAAGTGGTCCAAGGAAGGAACAGTGGTGAACCGGTGACAGGGTCATGGGCAGCCAAGGCTCACTGATGCATGTGGGGAGTGAAGACTGGCCTGTGTGGTCCGATCCAACAGACGAGCTACTGTTGCTCAAATTGCTGAAGAAGTTAATGTTGGTTCTGATAGAAAGGTGTCAGAATACACAGTGCATCACAGTTTGTTGTGTATGGGGCTGCATAGCTGCAGACCAGTCAGGGTGTCCATGCTGACCTCTATGCACTGCCAACAATGGACACGTGAACATCAGAACTGGACCACAGAGCAATGGAAGAAGGTGGCCTGGTCTGATGAATCAAGTTTTCTTTTACATCACGTGGACAGCCGGGTGCGTGTGCGTCGCTTACCTGGGGAACACATGGCACCAGGATGCACTATGGGAAGAAGGCAAGCTGGCAGAAGCAGTGTGATGCTTTGGGCAATGTTCTGCTGGGAAACCTTGGGTCCTGCCGTCCATGTGGATGTTACTTTGATACATACAATATACCTAAGCGTTGTTACAGACCATGTACACCCTTTCATGGAAACAGTATTCCCTGATGGCTGTGGTCTCTTTCAGCAAGATAATGCACCGTGCCACAAAGCAAAGATGATTCAAGAATGGTTTGAGGAGCACAACAATGAGTTTGAGGTGTTGACTTGGCCTCCAAATTCCCCAGATCTCAATCCAGTCGGGCATCTGTGGGATGTGCTGGACAAACAAGTCTGATCCATGGAGGCCCCACCTCGCAACTTCCAGGACTTAAAGGATCTGTTGCTAACATTTTGGTGCCAGATACCACAGCACACCTACCGGGGTCTAGTGGAGTCCATGACTTGATGGTTCAGGCCTGTTTTGGCAGCAGGAGGGGGACCAACACAATATTAGGCAGGTGGTGACAATGTTATGTCTGACTGGTGTACACCTGGGTGTAAAAAAAAAACACACTGGCTATGCTAACATCGGTGAAAATAGCATCTGCTTCATTTTTTGACCTCTTGGAGCAGCACAACAAACTGTAAACAACAGTGACATATTATCACCTTATGATGTTGATATGGCAAACATTAGCCAACTGTTGCTCATTAACTTGTCCTGCAGACTTGGGACAACATTCATCTAGAGTTTCTGGTATCCTGATCAATATAAATCCAAAAATCCAAAAATCTCCTTCTAGCTATGTTTTGGTCTCCACCAACTTGAGAAAAAGATCCATCTTTATGGCTGCTAAATGCTACAACTATGTTCACCTGCTACTCGCTTTGTTGGTCTCCTGTTTGGTGCTGGGCACAGTGGGTTATTCAGAGCTATGAATAAGGGTGATATGGACAATGAAAGCAAACCAAAACAGTAAAACTATGAGACCAAAAAACAAACAAACAAACAAAATAAATAAATAAACTGAAAGATCCAAAATGCTCTGTAGAGCTGAGGGGAAAGGCAGTCATGTGAAGATTCTCTGTGGATACATCACTATAAATGGTATCTTTCACATAATACATAGTATCTTCCCATTTTGATATAAAAATATTAAGTAGAGCAACTTTAATATTCTTCACTGATAATCATAACTTTCTCTAAAACAGAATCTATCCCATAACTCCTCTGAAATCATCTGAATAACCAATAAACCTGTGTGATTGAATCATTTTTCATCAAAATATCTTGGCAACATGTAGTGTCGAGTTTAACACAACCTGCAGTTATTTTTCATGATTTTATTTCATTTGATGAAACCAGTGCAATCTTCTGGCTGCTGTTAGGATTCAATAAAGATCACATGTGGCTGGAAAACAATAAATAAACATCATTGATTTTTGTGGTTGATCTCAGTAGTCGGTGCTTTATGTTCATTGCTACCCACTACGATGGAAAAATGAAGGACAGTATTTGCTGAAAGAGGCCTGCCTCTCACAATAATAGTGTGAATAATCTACCGTAACTTCAAATGCCAAAAGCCTGTTATAATGACTCTGGTGTGTCTTAATATGATTGAATTATTGTTCAAAGATCTCTGGATGCAGAACCACAGTAGAACATCCCATGTGTGAAATCTACAAAGAATGCAAAGACTGTTTCCAGCCTCATTACAAGCAAATACACAGATATGATTTACTTTGTGTTTGTCTCAGCACTAAACATGCGTATTTACTTGGCCATGTAAATGCTTTCTAAGAAATGCACTGCATGGCTTCAATATAAATGGAAAATAAGGATGGATGGATGGATGGATGATGGATGGATGGATGGATGATGGATGATTGATGGATGCATGAATGGATAGTTGAGGGGTGGAGTTTAGGTCATAATGGATATCTAGAGGTATCTAGATATCTAGAGATTAGGGTTTGGACACTTGATAAGTGACAGAATCAGTATTGGGTCCCAGGGTCTTCATATTCTTTTATATTTACTTTTCCGTTCTGTTGTCTAATCATATGGTGTTTCTTGGGTTGTTGTATTCAGTTTTCTCATAGGTATCTTATAATCCATTAGTTCAAGATACAGTTTTTGGCTCAGAGACTTGTCCAATGTGGATGCTGAACTTGAGATCTGTCGGGATCAAGAACAATAACCCGAGATCATGTAAAACAATTTTTGTACAAATTCATGCAACCAATTATGAGATATAAACTTTCTGCATTAGTATCGCCCTCTAAAAGTGAACTGCAATGTTAGCTTAGTGAACACTCCTGAACATGTGTAACTTTAGATAGTCTGTAGATGATGCTGACTCATTTCCAGGACAATTGGCTCAACAACCTGTTCATCTGAAAATCATTAAAGTTAAAGCAAAAGACTAATTAAGAAAAGATGCAGATGAATTACGAGATTTAAATTGTGAAAGAATTTTTAGTCTACACCAACCTTTTTCAAGATACTTGCAAAAATGCTTGTTATAGTGCCACCTTGTGGTCACTCAGTGTTATTTTTGTTGCCTGAGTAGTGGCTGGAATTTGCAGCCCATATGCCAATTTTGGTGAAATTTCATCTAACAGTTTTTGCTACACCAACAAATTTAGCACAGAAAAATAAGAAGGAGAAAAAAGAAAGAGACAAAGAAGGAAAGAATAATGAGAACAAAAACAACAGGGGTCACAGCAAGCGATGCTGCTTGGACCCCTAAATATTTCCAGAGAAGAGACTACTGGCCTTGATGGAGGTCTGTGCTCCCTGAGTGCCCTTCTAGTTATTATTAACATGACAATTCAGCATTTTGCAGAGGGGTTATGGCGGAACTATTTCCTGGCAGGGAACAGTTACCAGGCAACAAACACACAGCTTTTTTTAATGTTCCTGTGCAAATACATAATTGTCCTAAATTGTTAATTCTAAAGCATGATTCTTCTAGAGATCTCATCCAATCAGAAGATAACATAACCTCATGTTACCTGCTGGTGTTGCTAAGAAAATGTACAAACAAACTCCCTAATTCCTCACACATTCACACCAGACACATGTGTAGGTATTATCACATGGAATGGTCCACTGCTAAAATACAGAGGGTCAAGTGGGGAAACTCCTGAGGTTTGCTTTTAAGCAGCTTTACAGATTAAGGGATTAATATTATTAATATGCGGTTTTGTTTTATTATTTTCATAATTATTCCTTGTTTATTCATTTCTATGAATATTATAATCTGAGCATGAGAAGGGTTTGGTCACTACAGGATTGGGAGTGAGGGGCTCAGTTTTTAATCTGCTTGTTATAAACTTAATAATAAAATATAACCACAAGCAGCTATTCCAGCTTTAGATTTGTTTGTGCTATTTGGTTCAGCATTGTTATGAAACATTAACGGTTTTCCAATGCTTGGACAAACGATTTCTGATTTATAATCTGATTTTTGTTATGCCATGCACATTTTTTGCTTTTGTGATCAATTTGAATGAAATTTTCAAGGTATGTTTCAGGTACTTGTGTGGATATATCCTGTAGATTTTATGATAACTGGCCCAACATTTGTTGATTTTGGTCTATCTATGTGCTGAACCATGCACTCATTGGTCAACATCTTCAAAACTAAATTAGATAAGAACAAGCTTTTTGACATTTTAGATAAGCTTGATTCAGTCATGATCCACAGACAATTTGGTAGCCATTGGTCCCACAGATTAGGAGGAAATGTTGAAAATGTGTTTTTCAAACTTATCAAAATGGCGGAAAATCCATCAGACTTCTTTGGTCCAAAATATATTTTTGTAGAACAAATTGCGGTGGACCTTTCAGTACCATGACTGGGCCAACATATCTTGAAAAGCATTTGCACATCATTTCCAGTTATTGGGCTGAGTTTCATGTTTCTGGCTCACTCTAGCTCATGGCAATTTGAGACAAACAATAAAAACAAAGCAGCACAAACACAATTCTACAAGTTCTACCCCTCTGAGGATTGAACCCTAAAGAATTGACACAAAAAAGCCATTAACACTGAGAAGAAGAAACCACATATTTTGAAAGACTGCAGTGGGGGTGAATTGAAACCTAAAACCTTTTATCTCTAACTTTCTTAATAGAGGGTTTGGCATGGATAGATTTCTAATTCTACTATAATTTTCTTGTTCCCTATCAAGGTAAAAAATTTAAGTCCCTCTGCCTCGTAATATTCCTCAGCTAATGATGTGATTATCACAGTGGTCTTAGCGAGTGAGTCCGCCCGTCTCAAGTGTATGATGAGTAAGGACTCATCCAGAGGAGCCAAAGCCTGCAGCAAATCCTCTGTCTAATTCTCTGCCCAGCATGAATCCTACTCCCTCCAGCCTTCCGTTGGCCCTCTGGGGGGATCTGGATCAGCATCTAATGAACCGCCTTCAATTACCCCTTCCTCCACTATTTGCCCTCTACAGCTAACTTGAAAACACGATCAAGTACCTCCGCCTTCCATTTCCTGTGGACCCTCGGGCCCTCAGACGGTTTCACTGAGGTTACCATGGACACACGAAATCCTAGAGAGCTGTCCAGGGACACAGCAACACTCCAAAAAAAGACAAAATTATGAAAGCACTCTTTCTTTAGACCTAACAGGCTTAGATTATTTTCTGTTGAATCTGATCTTTCAAAATTTTGGGACATGAGTATGTTTTCTAAAAATGCTAATATTGTGCTTCATGCACAAATAGTGAGAAATTGCAATTTTCCACCATGAAAGGATTACGTCAAGGAGACATGACTAGCAACAGGCAGCAGTTTGACATTGAAATAGCACAGTGGAGTTAAATATGTGGAAGTTTGGTTGGTGGATTTCTGGCTACATTTCCATAAATTCCGATAAAGTAGGAGTTCTGTGAAGACTTTTTTTTAGTCGACAAAAGTTCCAGGTTTTTTCTCTTTGGGTTTTATTAAATCTTAGCTTATCCTTTACCCATAGGTGCCAATTTTGTGGTTGCTTGGGAGTTTGGGAGTTTGGGAGCCCATGGTTAACTGTGACCACTCACAGGGAAACCACACTGTGGGGAAAACTGCACATTTTTTCAGTGAAGACAAAAAGGAATGGACATTGTATCAAAGCAGTGAGTTTTAAAAGTGAGTCAAACCTGTGTCCATTAGAGATGATGGTAGAGGGCAATGGTATCACTTGGGCAGATAACAGGGCAGTTTTATGGAATTATGTTTCGAACATGGGGGCAGTGTAGCAATCTCATCAACATCTGTCATTTGGAAGGCTGCAAGTAAGTAGCTTTGTACGAATGAAGATAACACTGTCAGTGTTAATTCCACCTACAAAGCTCTGACTGGCTGATTGTTTTCCATCCATGGGAACAACATGAGACTGATTTGAACTGCTGAACAAATCACAGATGTACAAAGGTTGGTGATTCAGACTAGTCTGGAATAGTTTGGCACCTGTGCTTTATGGGAATGTTTCAGTGTTAGAACACTGTGTGTAAGAATATTCAGTGCAACATAAGTTTTGATTTGTACCACTGGCACATTGGCATTAAGAATGAACAAAATATTTCTCATTTGTGTCTTGGATCTTTGACTTTAAAATTGGCAGTGTTTTCTATCAAAGACTGTACTGCAATTACATTTCAAAATGCATTAATATGTGCTGAGACTTGGTGTTACATTTTCTGCACCGCAGCCATTGTTGTGTCCCCAGGGACATTATCTGTGGTCAGCTAACCCTCGGAACTCTTGGGAGCTCCAGTCCCATCATGCAGCTGTCCCCTGTAGAGGTTAGATAACTGATGATTTCATAACCTCCCATGTTCCTCCAATAATGTGGCGAATCTTAACCCTCGCAGAATCTTGATTAGTCAGTACGCTTGGTTTCACACTGCTGAAGATGTGACCTTGATTGTCACGGCTGTTCACAAGTGGTTTGCAGTTATTTTTCCACACATTCTGACCGGCCCACAGTGCCCGTCGTCCTTCGTCAAATCCATTTGTTCTTGTGGAATGTAATTATTGCTGCATCTCAGAAATCAATTCTCCTTACCTTAGGTTAGATATGACTCACATACTTGTGAACACACACTCCCACACACACTGCAGAGATTTGCCACATGCCCATAAAGGCTCGGTTTGTGGTCTTTGTGGTTACAAAGAGCTAAAAAACATCCTTCCAATTAGTGTTTATCCAGTTCTTTCTGTCAGGTCATAGTGTAACAAATATTACTGTATCATACAGACATTGTTAACATGAAAACAATTACAGCATTGTCCAGCATTTTCATTTGTCAGGTTAACCATGATTTTCACATCATATTGTTACTTAAAGAGACAGTTCACCCCCAAGTCAAAAATATATATTCTTCCTCTGACCTGTAGTGCTATTTATTAATCTAGATAGGTTTGGTGTGAGTTGCAGAGTTTTGGAGATATCAGCTATAGAGATGTCATCTTTCTCTTGAAAATAATGGAATAAGATGGCACTTGCTTGTGGTGCTAAAAAAGCCAGAAAATACATTTGAAACTCAACAGCAACATTTCTTTCCCCAAATCATAACCCAACTCAAAATAATTCACTGACCTTGTAAGGAGTTTTATTTTGGAACTGTTTTCTTTCTACTAAACTACATCCACCAAAAACACCACTGCGCAGAACGAATTGTGCATCATACACTCACGGACAAGAGGCTTGTGACAATACAGGAAGTCAACTTTAATGGCATACTCTCAGACTGAGCTGTAACATTCGCACCACTTAGCTACCTAGTGTGGTGATACAGCTGGCAGGTGTAGTTCAGTAGAAACAAAATAGTTCCTACATGCTCACAACAAGGTCTGTGGATTACCTTGAGTAACAGGCTCATGGTTTCTGTAAAGAGGCACTGCTGTTGAGTTTTTTAAAATGTATTCGGGCGGGGGGCTTTTAGCGCCACAAGGTGAGTACCATCTATCACCTCTACAGCAGATATCTGATAGCCAACAGGTTAGAAGAAAAATATGTATTTTTGATTTGAGGTGAACTGTCTCTTTAAATATCAATGCATGGCAAATTGAAAGCTATGAAAACGAAACTTTGGCCTGTTATAGCTGGGTGTAATACAACTTTCTAAAAACTCCATAACTGAACAACAGTCTAATTACTGTTAATGCTACCCTACATCATTAACTTCAACAGAAAATCACCAAACAGCAGATGTAGCCACTGATGCTAAGTGAAAACAAATTAATTTTTCTGGTTTTGTTTTCATCTGGCTTTAACCCAATCACTTTTATAATGCACAGCTAATACATACAATGTAACTGAACACATGCTACATATTTTTTCATTCAGTAAATAACATTCTGGGCCGCTGAGGACATTTTGGCAACAATCGTGAACAACAGATGGGTCATTATGAACACCAATCTGTTTGGAGTAAAACATGGTCTTGTACATTTTACAGATGTGGTTCTTCATGAGAAAGATCAAGAATTAAGTCTGGGTTCTCTCCTTGATCTAGATCTCACACCATGTTATGATCAATATCTGTGAACATGTCCTAGGGCCAGCACCAAAAGCTGTGTTCCACCTGACAGCTCTGGGACTTTGAATCATTCAGGTACTACATAAAAAATGCATTTCTTTTAATGAAATTCACAGATCCATGATTATACCTCAGACACACAAGTTTAACTAATAGCTAGGTTTGGTTGGTTTTATACAATTCTTATACCTAGTAAATAGAAAAATATGTTCATATGGCCCTTCCAAAAACAACTCATATGATAATTTGTTTATTCCATTGACATTTATAAACCAAAGCAGATGACAAATGTATCTCACAAACAAATATAGACTGTGCAGTCAAAGCCTGATACACTGTATGTTATTCCTCTAAGTCATAGAGCTCCAATGTTGCCCAAAAAAGTAAGACTCAAATGAACCACACTACTGCGCTGGGTGATGTGTTCCTTCACAATACATTCTCATACCTTAAGACCAGAAAATGGTATAAATTACTAGTGAACAGCACTGGCAGCAACAGGCTTTCTGGACCTTAGCATAGTTACATAGGTCACAGGACATAACTCATATGACATTACACACTTGTGTGACAAAAAACATTCAAAGATTGATTCGGATTTGCCACAGAAACAACTTGTTAAAGGTTAAGGATGGTTTGGGTTAAATTAACTATGTTACCTATGTCACATGACAGAAGTGATGTCACTTGTGCAATGACAAAACTAATGTGACACATGCAGTTTATGTTATAAAATGATTGCAGTTTGGTTAGGTTTAGGCAGAAAAACTACTACTTATGGCTGGGCAATAAAAGTACTTGATTAGGAAAAGATGGTGGTTTGGGATGAAATAAGAAATTCATTTATGTCACATGATGGAAGTGATGCAATGATTTTACGCAACTCTACGTCTACTTTTTTGTTCCACAAAGGACTTGTACCCCAGTCTCGTGGGTGAAAGTCATATGTACCACATCCACTCAGGGGCACTGCTGAACAATAAACTGACATGTCAATGGAAATAAACTGCTTGCACTCACAACTACCATGGAAGTTTTTCTGGTGAGGATGGGCTCTGTGTCATTACTATAGATATCGACATTGTAGCTTATTTTCAGTCAATTCTAGGGACTCCACATTTGCTGCTGCAGATACGTGAAAATATTCACCAGCCAACACAATATTTATTCCAGCTGTTTGAGGAAATTGCTGAGCCTAAAAAAGAAGACTTTGTGGCCCAAAGAACGACCTCTTCAGTAGGAGCCAGTGGGCTTGGTGAGTGTTATGAAGATGGTATGGGAAGTCAGAAAATATTGACAGTGATGGACAAATGCAGTGTTTAGGTCATTCATAGTTTTTTTATAATATGAAGAAGATGGACTCCAGGACCCTGGACTTCATTGCTACCAGGTGAAAAGTCAAACAACTGCAGGCCAGCAAAAAAACAAGATTTTAAGGGAGTGTTAACGTACTCTTTAAAGTCAGAGGACAATCAAGGTTGCAAAGTATCTTAAACTTACTCAAGATTTTTTTTTAAGTTCATTGTCTCTTTTTTATGAAGTTATTTTTAAAAAGGGAAATTCTATGAATGCTCTGCTAGTTCATCTTTAACCTCCAACCTCACCCTCTTTTTTCATTAGCATATAAGGTATTACGATTGTTAAGACACGAGGAAATTAAACATCTCATTTTGGGTTAATTAAGGGAATTAGTGTTTGAGGAACACGAGGTTATTAATGTGCTAATTTAATCCTGTCAATTATATGGGATTCTTTATTTCTTTATTTTTTTAGTGCCATGGCAAGAGAGAGAGGTAGTGAAGTGGAAAATGCAGTGTCAGCCCAATAGTGTTTCAATCAGTGGATCTGAGGACTTGTCTCTGTAACAGATAGCTTGATAATAAACTAATTATGATACAGTCAGACGTGTCAACAGCCATGTGCTTGACACCTGTTTCAGTCTCGACTCAGAGACATTCTACTGCATTCCCATTTACAAGAAAGTCCCTTAGTCCTTTGCAGACAGTTCAGCATGATTTCATTCTTAATTCGTCATACAGACCTATCAAAGATTTGTCAGTGCCGCACTGTGACTCATACAGACACACGCAATACCCGTTAGCAGCGGAAAGAGATGCACTGGCCTTTCGATGTAGCATTAATAGGGAGAAAGTCCTCATATAGAGAAGGTATGGTTGATTGATGGCTCAGACAATCATGGGACATTCACCTTGGAGACAGGGGTTCATGTCCCTAATGAAAACCAAAACATTATTAAAAGTTTTAAGGTACATAACGCTACATGTCAGAACTTTCTCATGTGACTTTCATGTTGCGAGTCATTTCAGTGACGTTATGTGATGTATGCAGTATGAATATTGTAGCCCCAAACATGGTCTTGGTCTTATCGTAACTTTGTGCCAACTCATGACATACTGACAAAATGTCACCACCCCTCAGCAAGTAGAAAGTGCCCTGTGGCTGGCTGATACATCAGAAGGACATTTTCAACATGTGGTTAAAGTCTGTGAAGGGATTTCAGTTGGGTTAGGTTTCAGGAACTAAAAATACTTGTTTAAGTTTAGAATCCTAAGAACAGCTTGGTCAGTTTTAGACAAAAAAAAAAAAATACTTGTTTCAGCTTAGACTAAAAAAATCTACTACCTGATTGGGTTTAGGAACTAAAACTACTTGCTTAAGTTACAAAAGGCACGACACACACAACGTTTTGTATCTTACAACTTTTAATAATGGCCAAATCATTGACAATCATGTGGTGAATTGGAAAAAGAGCGGGCTGGACAGTTGTAATATGACTTCAGTTAGATCACATTGACAGAAAACAGTGGAATTCAAGCCAAAATCATCCTAACAAATGTAAAATATTCATCTATTTAGCACACTGATCTTAGCCTTTTGTGTATTGGTCTGGTTCAGGTCTTACAGCACATTCACAGGAGGCCAAGTTTGATTAGTTGATATACCATTAAGCAGTGACAGAGGTGTTCAGTAGAAATCAACAGGGCAATAGATAAGTGCTTTTGGTTGATGCCTTTCCATAGTCCAGTCAGTATGATTAGTGGTTGAAGCTCACATCTTTCAAAGCAGATTCAATGTAATTAGAGAAGGTTGCAGAAAACGTAGACAAGATTAATGTATCCTCTACTTCAGCAATATGTATATGTCTCTTTCTCTTTTATTATTCTACCATGCTGCATTCATCTTTTGCTGCCTGCTACATTCAAGCCCACTATCTTCTTAAGGCAATCTGGCTTTTTCATTTTTGGTCAGTTGTCATTAGTCAGTGTGGACGTGTCCTTGCTCCAAATGCCAGGTGAGGAAACTTTACAGAAGCCTGGTCAACACTGTCTCATTACTGAATGTCTCCTAGGCCACCTTTTCACACATTTAATAATGTCAACAGGAGTAAATGAATATTTGCCTCTGTTTGTACTTTGCAGACAATATAATCTGCCATTTAAGCAAGCATTTTGTTCTTCATGAGAGAAACTGATTGTTTCTGATTGATGCTGGGAACAGAATAAAATGTTTGTACTTTAAGTGTTGCCATGTTTTGTTCAACATGTTCTCAGACCCAACTTGTCAAATATGGTAGCTTGGTCAGTGGTCCTGTGCTTCAAACTACAACCCCAAATCAAAAACATTTTTCTACAACTCTAAAACTTTTGTTTGAGTTCAAACTGAAAAACTGTTGTAAATATATACTCGTTCTGGATTTGATGCCTGCAATACATTTTTAAAAAAGTTGGACAGGAGCAATAAAAGACTGTGAAAGTTGTGTGGAATGTTCAAAAACACCTTTTGGGAACATTCCACAAGTGAACAGGTCAACTGGTCACAGGTGACAGTATCATGACTGGACATTAGAAGGGCTTGAAAGGCTCAATAATTCACAAGCTTGGATGGCATGAGGTTCACTACTTTGTAAAAAAAAATGCACAGTTTAAGAACATTTCTCAACACAAAACTGCAGGAATTAGAGATTTCACCATCTACAATCCATCATATCATTAAAAGATAATCCAGAGAAATCTTGACATATAAGGGGCAAGGCTAAAAACCAACATATAAGGGGCAAGGCTAAAAACCAACACTAAGTGCCTGTGACCTTTGACCCCCTGTATTAAAGACATCATTGTAAAGGATACTACATGAGCTCAGGAACACTTTGGAAAATCATTGTCAGCAAACATAGTTTGTCTCTGCATCTACAAATGCAAGTTAAGACTCTACCATGCAAAGAGAAAGACATATATCAACAACATCCAGAAACACTGCAGACTTCTCTGGACCAGAGCTCATCTGAAATGGATTGATGCAGTGGAAAAGTGTACTGTCGTCTGACGAGTCCACATTTCAGATTTTTTTCACACAATGTCCTCTGGGCTGAAGAAGAAAAGGACCATCCAGACTATTATTGGCACTAACTTCAAAAGACAGCAGCTGTGACAGTATGGGGGTGTGTTGACGCCCATGGCATCATAGGTAACTGTCACATCTGTGAAGGCTCCATTAATGCTGAAAGGTACGTAAAGGTTTTGGAGTAACATATGCTGCCATCCAGATGACATCTTTCTCAGAGACGTCCTTGCTTGTTTCAGCAAGACAATGTCAAGACACATGCTGCATATGTTACAACAGTGTGGTTTCATAGTAAAAAAAAATTCTAGAAAAAGCACTAGAAAAAGAGAAAGAGAAAAGAGAATATTCATATTTTTTTTAAAAAAAGCTAGACTTAATTGGTGGTAGTTGGAGGTTTTCTGCCAACCATTTTATAGACATCTCTTTTATAACAGTGATCTATTCATTTTGGCCCACATGGGATTTTTATGCTGCTGTAATGTAGCTAGCCACTGGGACAAATTGGCAGCAAGGTTGACAAGCCAAATTGCATATGGCTGTCTTAAAACATTCATGTCCAAAAGGCATATAAGAACTACATCTGCTCTGCTCAAGTTGCCATGTGGAGTTTTCTTGTTAAAAAAACACAATAAGTATGCTTACCTTCAGTGTTACTCCTGCACTGCATCCCCTTCCTGATAAAACATTTGCAAAGCCAAGTTCATTTCTCTTTTCTTCTTCTTCCCTGCCTTCTTGATGCTTTGCAGCATATGGAACATTGGCATGTGTCTACCACCTGCTGATCAGTGAAACAGTGTATCATGTCAGCAGTATGCACACATGTGTACATGCTGCTAGGTCAAAAACTCTACAAGGAACCTGTAAATTACTGCAATTCAAAGCAATCACATACCGCTGCTTGTGTTTCACATTAAAAGCTTTTCAGAGGTAAATTAAATTATTTCTCAAGCAAGCAAAAAGCATTGCAACCACCACTGTTTGATCCAACGTCATGTCCATATTGGTGCATTTTTTTCAGCAGATCAGTTTTAAATATTGCAGAGCATATGTGCCAACAAATGTCCATACAAATATATATTTTCAAGCATTTTCCGGTGGAGATGGGGGGAAATACAGGTGCCCACAGCTGCTTTATAATGTATGAGACAATTCTTCTGCAGTTTGAGAAATCCCTGTGCAATTGCGCACAGTCGCTCACTATGTTTACTTGATTAAATCATCTATAAACAACACCAGGCTCCTGTATAACCATACAGACCTATACTACATTTCCTGAGGTAAAGTTTTCCATTTGCTGAGCTGTCATTATCATGTGACTGGCAGAGCTGTTTCAGAGGTGTGCATGGAATACACAGAGTCCATGTGTCAGACATACCACCTTGTGCTTGGCATTTTATTATTCAAATTTTTACTTTGGTGCAATAATTCAATTGAAGGTGTAATCCATGTTTTTGCACCCTGAACTAGACCTGTGTCAGACTGTACAAAACGTATGCATCCATTTATGACAAATATTCATAATAATGTTTGAAGGCCATGCAAATTGCATGAGTTTCCCAGGAGAAACAACAAGATTTGAGGGCGCTGGGAAGATGAAACAATGCATACAATGTTTAGGCATCAAGCTGTAGGCAGTGTTGGGAAAGTTCACTTTCTACATGAACTAGTTCAAAGTTCAGTTCACAAATTTTAAAATGAACTAGTTCAGTTCATAGTTCATAATTCTAAATTTTGAACTAAGTTCACAGTTCCAAAAATTAACTAGTTCATAGTTCTTTTTTCTTTTCAATATGTTGCTGCAAGCTATTATTTTTCAAAATTATTGCCACAATCCATATAGAACCACAGACAGCAATTATTTTATCAGTTTTAACGTTGGAGTGTCTTTTGATTTTTTATTCGCTTGCACATACCTTGAAAGGCTACCCGGGTGCTCGAGTTCAATGTGCCGTTTCAGGTTTGCTGTTGATATAACAGTTAGATCAAAGTTGCTTTTTGAAAACTGGTGGGCAAAGTTTGCACAAAAATGTAAGATTTTTCCCAGTGGAATCCTCACCGACCTTCTCATAAAACTGTTTTCAATGATCATACGAAGAGTCTGAGGTAGTGCTGCTGCTACATGTTGCTGTTGTTGTTGCCTCCATGTTGCTTTGTGTTTTGATGATGCGTGCAGCAGTGCGACACTGTGGTGGCTGGTGTTGCCAGATTGGGTGTTTTTTCTGTTACATATTAAGGCCTGTTTATGGTGTGTTTTAGCCGGGATTTCGCCTGGAAGGCTCTATGGAAATCTGGCACCCTATTGAATGAAGTTAAATTGAGAGAGTGTGCCGTTCACAGACATCAGAATGAACGCGTTCACAGTAACGTTCATCAGGCAGAAATACTGTCAGTTCACGTTCGCCCAGAATATGAACGCGTTCAGGCACAACACTGGCTGTAGGTGTGTGTGGGAACGAGCACATCCCCATCATGTCATCAAGACAAAACAACACCTCTAATCATGCCATCCTGTCAGATGGAATCCACTCTTGCACTGTGCGCATTAGAAAGTCTTACTATGGTTGCTGATGACATGGCACTACACAGGTGTTCCCAACCTTATTACTGACCTGTGGTTTGAGATTCACTGCAATTTTCATTTGTCAGTTTTCAAATTTTAAGGTGTGTCTTCTAGGCAGATTTTCGGAGGAGGGACTTTTATTTCATGCCGTTGCGGCCCCTTGACACTGTGGAAGACTAATGCCGTTGAAGGGGCAGGGGCAAAAAAAGGGCACCAGCTGTATGCAGCGGGGCACCAGCACACCAAAACTTGTGATGCACTTTATCATGTTTTGTCCACTCGAAGGGCACTCTAGATCAAACCATCGCAACCCAATTCACAATAGGCCTTATCAACAAATTCTGGGAAGAGTTCGTGTGTGCATAAATAAACATTCCTAAACATTTTCACTGCCATTTCTGTATCACCCTGTATCATCTTGATGCTTTACTGAAAACCTACATACATGTTAAAACTTTAGAAATCATAAATAAATTAATTTAGGCAGAGTTAACAGGTAATCACATTGTTTTTTATTTCCTCTCATCAGGAAAACAACATAGTACATTTTAGCCTCTTTCATAATTTTTTTTACATTAGTAAAAGAATGCACACATTTTAAATGCTTTATAAAAGATGAACTGCAGAAATAAATTTTAAACTTGCAGAATTTCCACCATAGTCGTAGATTTATTTGAGGACAAACAAAATCTCCTGTGACCTACCTGTGGGTCTGTGGGATTGCTCCACAGGGCACTTGGACGTTTCATTTCGTCCACTCGAAGTGCACCGTAGTGGACACTCTATGACATTGTCTTTGATATTAGACCATTCCAGAGGATTTTTATCATGTTTTATTTAACATATAGGGGTATCCAAGAGGGCACATTTGGGCCCCTTTACCCAGTCTTGAGTCCACCAGTGCCTTGACACAACCTGAGAGACACCAACCTGAGAGGTGCTCAAAAGTATGCGAACGATGCAACAGTCTGTCTACGACACAGTTAAAATTGAGTGAGGAAGTGCTCTCAGAGATAAGCACTAGCACAGACTCACTTTTCCCACATTATCCTCACTTCCTCTGTTACAAAAAGTGCTTTTTCAGACACGCTTGCTGGCAGCAGTGCTCAGCTCTTCTCACCTTCAAGCTTGTCTTAATCCTGTGGATTCTGCTGTAATGGCGATGAAGCACCTCTCTGTAACAGACGAGGTCCTGTGTTTTCCGATCTGTTTTCCCCACAGGGTCCCTCAGCAGCGCTCATTTAGCAGCCTGATGCTTTGTAATTAAGAGTAGCGCTGGATAGCATTACCGGTGCCCAGTCAGTTCCTGCATTCTGTTTTCTATTGGAGAGACTGCTAATGAGTCGATTAGTCTCCTGTGAGGGACGGGGTGGTGTGGGTTGGGGGGTAGGGATACACCAGATGTTTGTTGACATGGAGTGAAGTGGGTGTTTGCATGTGTACATCCCTGTGTGTTGGGCAGATGCAGTCACTGTCACACTCAGAGCCAGTAGCTTATACAGCAGCTTATAGACAGAACCTCTCAGTGTCTTCATGTGGCCAAATGAAAAAGACAGCTGTCAAGGGCAATTCCAAAAGAGAAATGGGACACATGACAGTTAATTTTATCTTAAAGCTGCATTAAGTAATTCATTAATTACATTTTTTTTGACACTTTGGGGCAACTCAAATGACAATAATAGGGTATAGCAGGTTTATTCATAAGGCCAGACATACATGCCAACCTGGAAACCTCAAATACAGGCAAAAAAAAGGGCTTCAGAGTGTTTTCTGCATTCTATTGACGTTTAAATTATGAAAATAAAATAATAAGTGACACTTACGAGCTTGGTCAAATTCCCAACTGTGATAACTGTGACAAACAGAATAAAAATTTTACATTATTTTACATATTTTTTTTCTAAGCATCCGTGAGTTAGGCAGCTCTTCAAAAAATATGCTCCTTTACTTTAATGCTTTCTGTATGAAACATATTCTTCATTTCAGGATATCTGAAATCTGTTTTCTTTCTCCAGCACTCTCCATTTCTCTCTGTTTCTCACTTCCGCCCATGTCTAGAAGGGAAGGGTGCAATCATACATCGCATACGAGCAGCTCTATTCTGTGTCACAAAACAAATTTTGTTGTAGCTGTATTGTTGTCCAGGTGGAAACAATAGACATTTAGAGTCTTATACAGGCTGTATATTTCCACAAATATGTCATAATTGGGAGAAATATGGGAGAATTGTGATGTGATGATGAAAAGCAGTAGTGTCCTAGGGAAGTCAGGAGGGTTGGCATGTATGTGGCCAGATACAGCTCTTTTAAATTTTTTTATGGCGCACAACAGGCTGTGGAAACTTAAGCTGGCATGTTGTCTGCCATATTTCTGCATATATGACGTTAACCGACAACAATTTGGCAGACTTTCCGGGTCGTTGTTTCGACTTGAGGGGGTATTCACAGGAATTTTTCCAGTCATGAAATCATTTTTTAAATTATTGTGACAGCACATGAATTCACTGTTAATTAGTGTTACAACAACACCTGTGTTTACCCTACTATTTCATATGTCATGAAAAAAATCTGTCTTATCTGTCTTATATTTCTCATAAGCTAACCTAAGAACAGCTAACCTTTGATGTTAAGTTTCAGAGGCTGAACACAATTAAGTTACAGACATGTCATGAGGAGACAAAGAACCTTTAAACCCAGCACCTGGACGCCCATCAGGGATGAGGAGGTTGATCACCCTGCTCCTTTCACTAGCGACAGGAGCCAGAGTTTTCTCAGTTTTCTCAGAGCTGACACTGTTGAAAGTTTCCATTATAGTAACAGTGGATAACTGGTTAGGTTTCTCTTTAAAAAAAAACAATAACGGAACTCAGCAGACATTGCCCGATCTAATGTCAACATAATGTCAATGTAAGCTGAATGAAGTGGTGTCATTGGCCACTTGGGGGCAGTTTAACCAGCTGAAAACATGTTTGCACAATGTTTGTTGATAAGAATGAATTTGCCAAAGCATCAAGCTCAAAGGGGATAAAAAGCAGAACTGATGAAAACTGCAGAGTTGTTTTATAATTTTGGGTTAGGTTCATTACTGCAAGTGACAACAGTCATTTGATCCACTGAAAGATAAAAATAGTGCAGCTTTAATATTTGAGCAGCAACATAAAAAATGTTCTATTTCATGACCACCAGAAACCAATGAAATCTAAAAGTCAGCCAGTGTTTTCTCAGAAACAAACGCCAAACTTGTGGCAGCTC
Source organism: Lutjanus erythropterus (assembly GCF_056507025.1). Taxonomy (NCBI): domain Eukaryota; kingdom Metazoa; phylum Chordata; class Actinopteri; order Lutjaniformes; family Lutjanidae; genus Lutjanus; species Lutjanus erythropterus. The sequence goes on from NC_139323.1 coordinate 1,829,569, forward strand.
ATTTCTCTTGATTTAGCCTCATGCTGAATAAACACGATATCATCATTCCATTCCATTTGACTGCGTTCATCTTTGAATCTCATTTCACACTTGCATATCAAAACAGATGCAGAGAATAACCCTGAATCTATTCAGTAACCTGTGATTTCTCTCAATTAACATCTCCTCTATAATGTACAGGCATAAACAGCCACCCTTCGCTGTTATTGTAAAAAACAAAAGAGAGAAAAAAGCATTATAGCATTATGGGATGTATGCTACATTGTAAAAGCGCGCTGTCAGCCCATTGTTGTGATGTGCATTGATTGAAGTGAAAAGCCAGAGCCATTATTCAAAGCCATCCAGCACTCAATTAACACTCCATTTGCATTATGGCAGAGCTCTACAGCCGCCCCTTGATTAATACGTCTCCTTCTCCCTTGCCAGTCAATCATGAATCATCCTCTCTGCCACAGGACAACGCTGCACTCCCCTGCTGGGAGAAAGAGGAAAGGAGGGAGGGATGAGGGAATGGGAAGAAAATGTGGAGGAAGAATAGGATGGGAAGAGGAGTAGAGCAGTCAGTGCTAACAGAGTCGGACTCAAAAGAGGAAGACTTAAAGAAAAGGGGGGAGGGAAGGCTGACAGAGATGTCAGAGAAAAGGGGGAATGATGCCATGGAGGGAAAGGAATAATATATGATAGAGGCAAGACAGAATATGGGGGTCAAGGGAGTCTTATGAGGGGGGAAGAGATGGATGGAAACCATGAAGGATGGACATGAGAGAATCAAAAGGAAAGGCAGAAGGAAGGCAGGAGGGTGCTAATGGATACTGGATATAAAGCTGGTTTCCACGGTATGCTAGGGCTTAGCTCTACTGAACTCGACTCACTTACAGCACCAGGTACTTTTTTCGATTACATCTTACAGTGCAGACAGTACCTCTGCAACACAGATTCTTAGCTCATCGTCATAGTGATGCCAAGTGAAAGTGCTGTGACATCATCTTCAATGCAGCACAAACACGGGAACAATGGAGGATATCAAAGTGATAACTGTCACAGCAAGGAGACAAAGACTAGACTATTGAAAAAAAAGGAAAAAAAGGGGGAATTTGGTAAATGCTACAACATGGTGCAGACATCGAGATGGCTCTGGTTGCTCTGTGTCATGTGAGTAAGATTCTCTGGCCAATTAGTGGTCCACTGTGTTTTCACTCATGACTTGAACATGAGTCTTTCAACTTGCTTGATACCTTCCCCCAAACCCAAACATGAAAAAAAATTAAAAATTTTAAAAGTGTTCTACTGATCAACTCATTTCCCTTCATTTCCTGTATCAACTACCATTAACCCTGTTAATTCCCAGGAAGTTGACACATAATTCCCCAAATCTACTTTGTTTGAACCAATCTGAAAGCATCCAAACAAGTTGTTAGAACCATGAATAACTAATATTATGCTACAGAGCTCCAGTTGGAACAAACGTACACAAAATGTATACAAAAGCTATCCACAGTCAATAGAAAAATGATCTGCAGTATGCAAAACGTATAGGTCAAAATTACAGATGGAGATGCAACAACTTTCAAATTCAGTCAACATTTGAAGTTACACAAAGAACAGTAAATCAAGGCTCAGTTGTGAAAAAGGAATTACATTTGGTCAAAGGTGTATTATGACTTGTTTAGGACTTAAAACTCAAGTTTTAGAACTTGTGACTTAGGTCTTGTCAGTCTTGACTTGGGACTTGACTCAGAATTTGCCTGTCTTGACTTGGGACTTGAGTGAAAAGGTTTGAGACTGACTTGTGACTTGCTAAACAATTACTTGGCCCCATCTCTGCCAGGTGCCATGTAAAATCCACAACTTTTGGCATGGAAAGCCAAAAACAGCAAGTCATGTCGAGTTGAGCTGTACCATACAGTGGAAACTTGGCACAAAACTAAATAGTCATGGAGTGAGTAAAGAGTTAGATAAGTATTGAACAAGAAGCTAGAATTACTTCAAATGTAAGACAAAGTAAAAACAACATGATAAAATGTCTAAGGCCATGGTATTCTGTTGGAAAATGGTGGTTTGCTTCCAACATTGTTGAAGTATGTTGCCACCCTAGGGGAATGAGTTCAAATATCTTGGGGTCTCGTTCACAAGAGAGATTAACATGTGAATAAGTGCAGAGTCAGCGGCAATGCATGCATATTTTCCAGACTGGTGAAGGAGCTGAGCCTGAAGGAAAGGCTTCTGATTTAGCAGTCAATCTGTATTCCTACCCTCACCTATGGTCATGGGTAGTAACCACGTGAGGTGACAGGGTGGTCAGGCTTACGCTTAGAGAAATGATGAGAAGCATGTGCATGGAGGGATCTTGGTATACAACTGCTGCTCCTTCATATAAAAATGAGCCAATTGAGGTGGTTCAGGCATTTGATAAGGATGCTTTTAATGTTGTACTTGGAGGAGACCCTTTTGCAAACCCTGAACATGCTGGAGGAATTAATAGCCCAATTTGGCCAAGGCATGCCTTGGGATCCCCCAGGGAGACCTGTAGGACATGGCTGAAGAGAAGGATGTCAGTTTTGCTTGGCCTTGTGGCCTGTACTCTGCAGTTCATTCTCACTTCCACCTCATTAAATACAGCAGCTTGGTCAGTGGTCTGTGGTCAAGTTTGCAATAATGAAAAAGCAATGTCTGAGTAGAGTAAAAGAAGTCAACATTGACTTTTGCTTTAACACAGGACACAAACACTGGTCTCCTGGGTGAAAGTCTGGTGTTTGTTTGCCTCATCTATCCACCCGATTCTTATATACACGGTGATGAAGTGCAAGTTATGAATCAATTGTTCAAAACTCAAGGCTGTTTTGAGTGAATCAGCAGCTATGAGTATCTCCACTAATTTGTTCATTGCCTCTCGCTAACTAGAGCAAACTGCAAAGACAAGGCAAGACCACATGTCACTCACACTATTCTGCAGCTCATATTAACTGTAATTGTGGAATGTATCAAGGTTATAAGTGCATTAACCTCGCCCTGTGAGAAAAGCAACCACTTTGGTGCTTGTTTCAACAGATTACTCGCTCTCTCAGTCCGGAGCACACTCTGTGCTTGGAGGGTCTGAAGGTCTGACTTTGGCTGCATGAATCACCAGTCAGTAACCATCCTGAATGACTGTAACAGTCCCTCTGTAATAGATTCTTTCAGTCTGATAACGTGGAAATTCTATAAGATTAAAGTATTTTATCCATGTAGTGTTGGCAAAAATATCGATAAATATTTACACTGAATATCTGAAGTGCTTTCAATAATAATTTCACTCTGCAATGATACTCTGCCACCAGGAGCACAACAAGTTGTCACACACCACTGTGGTGCTGACACAGTCCTGAGTCCCCTCACTTACTCACAATGTTGTCTTCTTCTCGTCATTTGTCTCATTTCTTAAATCATTTGTCATGTTATAGCCTTATTATGTTTATCATTGCATACAATTTTATGCCTTCAATGTTGAGTCCATTTGACAACACTAATCCCATCCAAGTTAGCAGATGGCTAAACCGGAAATTAGCCGGCTCAGCTGACGAAAGTCTCTGGTGCACATGCTGTCTGGGCGCTGGGGCCGGTGCAGGGTCTGGGTGACTGATTTGGTGAGTGACTTGAGGACCCAACTCTTTTTTGTGAGTGACTCATACAAACTCTAGTTAGTAAAATGAGCCAGAGTGCCAATTTCTAACACACAGACTTTCTAGTTCTTTAGACTACGCTGGCATATCTAAACATGGTAATAGAGTCTAGCCTCCAGAAATGATGCAAGAGAGGAATCTGCAGCATCATAGTTTGATACAATGGGTGTGAGAACAGGCTGAACCCAGAAAGCCAGGATGAAATGTATAGAAATGTATAGTTTTACAATAAGGTCCTTAAAGCCAGAAGAGCTACAACAGCACTGAAAAAAGGGTATGCTTTTTATTCCAATATTTTACAAAACCAATTGCTGGAAAAGAATGTTGATATTGGACTACTGTGCAAACCACAGATTACATTTAATCACAATTATTTTTCAACATCCAATAATTTTTCAAAGATGTTTTCAAAAATGAAAGCGGATGGCAACAGTGGTCTCAGGCACATTAGGGAAACATTGTGACAAATAAGGAATCATTAAGTTGAGAGAACTAAAACACTGAGTTAGGCTATAAAGTTAGGCTATAGTTACAGTTAGGCAACCAATACTCTGTTTCACTGGATGCACACTGAGGATGTAAGTCCTGCCATTGGTCGCTCATTTCAAGCGGCATCACAGCATCCACAATCTACGTTTGCAAAGTCCCCAAGAAACAAGAATAACCTCCTAGTTGCAACCAACACGCTGAAAACAGCAAATAAGCACGGGCAATGCTAATGGTATGAATGTAAACAAGCTAGCAGCTGTTAGCTTTTCTTTTGCACTGATATAGTCATTTTAATACCAGAGCTTACCTCCCAACGTGCAAATGTTCCACCAAAACAGGTTCCCCCTCCCTACTGCTGGGCATAGTGACACCCAAGACACTTGTCATTGGTTTAAGGAAATGTGAACAAGGCAGGGTGTTGTTTCCTCTATAGCAGAGTGTGTATGTGTAGAGCCAGACCCTTCTCCAGTGCTGAACGCTGTGGAGAGAGTTCTTGCCATGCGAGACCAGGCAAGTAAAACACATGGTAAAAGCTAAGGAAACATCATGATAGTTGTAAGATGAGTGGTCCTTTTAGGTAACCCAAGTTGTTTTGTTCAGAAGCAACATGTCATGCACATGGTTTGGTAGTTTTTAATAATGTAGAACAAATGACCTGGCTCTTATGATCTGCTATGCATGCACCATACACAGGATTTTGGAATCACTTCTGCTTGCAGGTTGAGTTAATTCATTCTCTGTTCAAAAGGAATGATTTATGTGTAAATCTAACTTACTAGATTGTGATACAAAAAAAAAAAAAAAATGAAAACCACATGATTGATAAAAAGAAATTCCAGTCGACTACTTGCACAGGAAGTGGGGCCCTAGTGTCAGTCACCAAAGCACCAAAGAAATATCTGAATGTTCATTTAGCTAACAGTCCACCCTGTGAAAATTGACTTGTGCACATCCCCAACGGAAGAGAGATGTTGGGAAATGAAGACAGAATGGTGCGGAGATGGCAGTGACAGAGATAAGGGATTGAGAAAGGCATGAATTAGGGAATGATGAAGGATAAAGATTAATGGTTTGGTGGGAGATGTACGGGGGAGGAGGCGGCTGGTGAGGTGAGGGAAGAGATGCAGCTATAAAAGAGAAAGCGAGTGACAATGTGAGGGAGAAAGGGGGGAAATATGTTCGACAAGATCCTCCCTTTTGCATTTTTAAGGCTTGCAGAAATAATGAGCCATAATTTTGTAGTTAGATAACAGCTGGTAGAGAATGTGGAGGACTAACAGAATAGAGGGGAAATGTGATTTTTGTGAGCAAATAGAGAGGAACAAGGACAGTTTGCTAAGCTACAACTAATGTCTCAGCTCATAGTGCATTAGGTCAGAGTTAAGCATTCTTTTTCCATCCATAAATAACCTCTTGATAAAGACATCTTGGTTTACAGATACACAACAAAGCAGCATGGGAGTGATTCAGTACTATTTTCCTACTAGCAGCTACATACAGAAAGAAATACTTATCTAAAATATTTCTGATCCAAGGTGTTTCAGTTCCTCAGATATTAAGTATGGAGAAAATCTTAAGTGTATTTGTGCTTTTAATCACTGAGAATTATTGTATAAGGCAAAACACTGCCAGCACTAGGCTGTGCTGTTTCCCTATGTATATGCATGTGCAGTGGCCCAATATCACAATAACCTTGCTTGATTTGCCATCACAAAACCATTCCAAACTCCTGTGGTGAAATAAATATTCAGGAAAATATTCATTTGGTGCTTCAATTATGTTGTGCAAAGGTGTACAAGCATACCAATGAGTGGAGGAGATTCTAACCAATTAGAGAGTGAAGAGACAAACAAGAGAAAAGCACTTAAAAGCCCTCAAACCAAATTACATTTGCAATTAAAGGCAGTGATCTAGTGTTCCTTTTTTTTGCTTTTCTGAGTTGGTTGGTTAAGGATACTCCTGATACTGACTGGAATCTTATCAATTACTTTTCCAATTATCCTAAAATATTACTCAAACCATAACAGATAATTTCATATTATATTACATAAAGACAATATAATAATTTACAAAGTGATTAGATCATATGTATAATCTTTTGTGTAATATTTGTTTTTTAACTCTTATGAAATGGACCAACATGAGCTCATGGGATGGTGTATAAATAGGATGCCACTTCTAAGGTCTTTTCACAGGTAATTTAATGCCATTAAGTTCATCCATTATATAGGTTCTGGACATAGTAAAAGCAATGTAAATGTTTGTTACATTAACCTTTGTATTGATATGTCAAAGATGCTGTCATTTTGATCCAGTCAAGATGGGCCTGTAAACACATACACTACAAGCTTTACATTTATCAAATGATTTCAATCAGTTGTTTTATATTTAAGGGTTCATGATCAATGTTGAGTACACTGGAAAAAAAAAACCCTTTTCCTACTATAGATCATGAGCCCTTGTATACAACATGACTCATCGAAATTCAGTTGAGAACTGTAAACATTATAGGGCTTTTTATCCTGAACAAATGACAGCTCCTGTTTCTAAGTATTCAATCAAAGGCCAGTCCTGACTGGTAAAATATGGTGATGATGTTGATGTAGCAGCAACAAGGTGAAACAGTCAGTGCAACTGTAAGCGATGTGGCTGTGTGAGAAGGAATAAATCAGTCCAACAACTTCTTGGTTTTACTCATAACTTCAGTCCAAACACAGCTCAGTCACCAAGATGCATCTCCAACTGTACAAAAAGTAAAAATGTCTGTGTGGTCAGCATGACTGCCTGTGGCCAAAATTTTGTCCAAGTTATATGAAAAAACATTTTAAATGAAAATACAGACACTTTTAGGAAAAGTCAGGTACCAGCAGCATTGTATTTTTTAATTCAACAAAGTTATTGCAGATACTGATTTGAAAACCAAAATGACCACCATAGCTGTTAATACTACGCCACCTGATGTGTTTTTTTTCTATGACAATTTCACATAAATGACACGCCGACTTTGTGTTTTGAAACACAAAAAAGCAGCTCTGATAACACATGAAAAGACTTAGGATAGTGGCCTATTATTAATATGGTATTTGGTGAGACCAGGCTGAACGGGCATACACCAGTTTCACCCACACACCTTTTTTTCCTGTCTTTCATATCGCTTTATTTTTTCCACACTACAGAATTAACTGGCTGCCCCAGAGAACTCATACTTCTAACTAATTGACTGGGGGGATTGACTGATTTCCCAGTGTCACCATGCATGTGTGAATCCTCTCTGAGCTCTATTGAAAAATTAGAGGAACTAAGACTTCCTAGACAGTCAGTGACATGGTTGATATATACGACTGTACAAGCTGACGTCTGATTTCAGCCTACAGTGGAAGTTGTGTAGGACTAAAGTAATCAAAAAATTGGTAGCTGGTTCGGGTGCAATAAGCTGAACAATTTGAAAGCAGCACTATGTACAATGTTCTTCCCTGTACTCTATTAGATTAGTGTGGACCAGTCTGCTCCCAACACTACTGCAGTGTAACTTAACAGGATTAGACTGCCCCTCTCATGACAGGAAACACTCTAAAAGACCACATACAGATTGACAAGCTCTTATTGACAGCACAGTGGGCAGAATTAAAATACTGCCCTGTCAGCCATCTTCAAATCTGTGCATCACATCATGTCCAAACGAACTCTGATGTGTTGTTTTTGTGCTCTGAATGCACAGATCAACCACAGTGTGTTATGATGGTAGATTATAGTAGTGGGAGAAAAAAAATCAATTCTCTTCAGTATTGTGAAATTCCTGAATTGATTTTTGATTGCTGAATCTTTTTATATATATATATATATATATATATATATATATTTAATTTAATAATGCTTAGTCTGTTAGTTCATTAATAACAGTTAATGGGAATTCCTAACAGCTAGCAGAAATTAGCATTGCAGTCACAGTAATGTCTTAATAAATGATCAATTTTACTTTGCATGCTAAAAATAAAATTATGTGTGCTCATACTTTCAGACATATATTTCCTCTGCTAACTAATACTAACTAACTAACTAACTAATAGCTGCCAATTTCACATTGGTAACTCAATCTTTTACACCGGCTTCAAAATTCCAAATGGGAAATGAAGCTACCACTTTTCTTTTTATTTATTGTTCACTCCTTGCTGAGTAGGACCAGATAGATGTAGCACTTCACTTCAAAAATATATTTTTTGTTTGTTCTATTGTACATTTACAACTTTTACATGTAGTCAAGTCCAGGGTTTTAAAGGGACAGTTTTCAAGTTCAATTTCATACGTGCAGAATGTTAATTTAAAGGCTCACATTTGTGCTGTGTGCAGTTTAACAGGGGGTCTATTCATTTTATTTATTTTTTCCTTATGGCACTGAATTGATGAGCAGGAGCAGCCAAATCAAGCTATTCATTCAAAAAGTATTTCATTTACTTCTTTTATGGGCAGTATAGCAGTGATGTAGCTAAAATAAAACTCAGAAAACTCAAAAAAATCTGACTGATGTTTTTTGCAAAAAAATAATTTTGTTAATTAAATAGTCTCTGTAAGTGTATGATTCAACTGTTCCCATGGTCTAGTGTTAGAAAAAGCAAACAAAAACAGCAATCCATTCTAATATCGAATGACAACACTTAAGAATCGCAATGCATAGCATATTGGCACCCAAGTGTTATGATAGTATTGAGTCAGGAGATAAGTGTATCATACCAGCCTGAGTGGATATGTGATTTTAGCATGAATTCAAAGTTGAATCAATGGTGTAGAGAGAAAGGAAATTACTTGGCATTAAACACAGTGGGGGGTTTCAATATCACATCCAGTCCAGTTTGTGCACAGGCCTCATTATTTTCAGTTCACATAAAAATTACTCTCTAAGTGAGCAGCCATATCAATTTCTTTACAATAATGAGATTACATGCTAATGCAAGGTTTAGGCAAGTGTTAGAGTAATCCATATCTATTTCACGCCAGTTCTGTGCCCATTCCAACCCCATTTCTTCATCTAGTCAAACCCTGCTGTTCTATGCTGAGCAATTCATCTGAAATGTGTGAGGAAACAGCCTTATATGTCAAGCTCAGCGGTGGGGAGAGGATCTACCTGACAACAAATTAATGAAAATGTCACTGACTTATACCTCCATCTCTTCGTTTCATAAACGCTCTGCTGAGCTTATTAACATAGTGGCCAAGATGCTTTCACTCTTCTCCCTAACCACCCTCATTCATGCCTTCTGCAGTAACCTCCCTTCATTCTTCTTCCTCCCTCCTCTAATCTCCTGCATGCATGTCCCTGCTCACTGTTTGAACCCTGCACGCTTGTTTGATTAAAAGTAGAACAGGGCCTGTGCAAGGCTTTGAATGATCTTTTACTTTATCTTGACATAACAGAGGCATGGCCCTGTGAAGCCAGGGACTGGGGGTTAATGGGAGCCATGACAGCCAAAGCCATTCCATCAGCAGTAGTAGTCTGCCGTAAAGGTCAACCTCCAGTCCATATGGCCAACCAAACGGAAATGTCAGTGTTTGGCAAGGGAAAGTAGGAAAGGCCTGTTGTTGGAGGTGAGGCAAAGGTATATTTCGTATCTCTACTGAGTAAAAGGCAAATTGAAAGTGATAATATTTTTACAAAATCGCACCAACAAACAAAAGTGGTAGCACAGAGGCTCACTGGATAAGCCATGGCCCCAAAGCTTTTCTGTTTGGAGAGGGAAATGGAATGGAAATGCCACTCAACTTGTTGTGCATTCACGCTGGAGGCAACACAACCCCACATAGTCACATGAAGACCAGTCATTTCCTCTGTTGTCCATCAAAGGGCAGCTTCTTGTGTGACAACATTCACATTCATTCTTGTTTCCCTACAGACGTGACCACATCAGATGAAAAGAAGGACTGCCAGGCAAATGCAAAACAGATCAGAAGTCAAGAGCTGGTGTATCCATTAAGCATTCTGCAGCCATTATTGGACCTTTCATACCTACTTCCTTGGTCTGAGTCATACACTGGGTTGTGACCAGCAAAACCATTGTGTAATGGGTAAACAAAGGTTACAAAGGTAACATTTATGGGCAGGCAGCAGGCAAGAACAATAACATAACACAATACAACAATATGTATTGTTGAAAATTGAAAATCAGAAATGAAAATGATTGTACATCATTTTTAATGCTTATATCAATACAGTAATATCAAGTCTAATCAGGTGGCAGGGTTTTATTCTGAAAGTCTAGGACACAAACTTGATCTGACAGTAATGTAGGCTTGCTGACAGCTAAAACTGATGACATAAAGGCGAAAACAGCCAGTGAAGAATACCAACATTGTGCATAATGCATCGTCAAAGGCCAAGTAAGATGTTTGGGAGGAATTTGGTGCACTCAAAGACTGTGAGAATAATGTTCAGTGGCTTTGCTGCTTGTAAAAAGTTTCAAAAAATATTAGCTTCTGATAGCAGCAAGTGAAACTCGTCACTATGGAAACACATGAACAGCTGCAGGAGCACAGGCGCTGCACTAGTTGTCAGTGACAAGTGAATGACTATATGTGTGCTTAATCACGGGTCTGGTAGTGGGGCTGATATTCACGATTCAAAGTCAAATGGAGGTCGATTTGACCGGAGAATAATAGCGGATAACAGGTTGGTTCTAGTTCTCAGCTTTGCAGGTGTGGATGAAGGTGGGTTTGCAAAATTGGTCCTGTCTGGGATTCAGACTTTTCTGTTTGATCCAAACCAAAATCACAGCTGTTTTGTCCTTGACCATGGTCCCAACTGAACAGACTAACTTTGGTCTGACTGGAAAAGGTGATCTCCTTTCGAATCAAACTGAACAATGGTTATGTAACAAGTTGTGGCAGGCAGGCATCAGGCATGCAGCAGGCATCAGAATGGGAAAAGAAGATGATATGTGTGTTTTGTGTTGGTATGAAATGTATAGTTCATGGGTACACTTGTATAAGTGCAATGTGAAACCAACAGTAACTGGATCAAGTGTAATTTAACACTGTGTAATGTGAGTCAGACATTGGTTTGGACTTTCAGGAGTGAAATGGTCCTGAAATGGCTGCACTATGATGGTTGGGAGAGTTTAACATTCAAATGAAGAAATCACCATACATTTAGCATTCTAAAAAACTGCAAATAATTAGACCACAAATATCCCAGGTTTTACAGTACACACCTGACTTTTATCACAATATGACTAAGCTTCCACAAAACACTAAAGAAAACAGCGAGGCCTGCAATATTCTTACCATATCTTGCCAATCAAAGGAGCTGATAACATTCATTTTAGTGTAACGTTTTTGGACAGAAAATATTATTGAAAATGTACTGTAGTTGCGGTATTATCATTCATTGCATTTTAATCTTAAACTTTGCGGTTTACACATCAACAACACTTTTACATGTTGATTTCCATTAATTGCATTGTATTGCACTTTATTTACATCTAGCATTAAGCTTTTACTTATCAGCAGACCCATCAATGTTAACTCAGCTGAGTTACAATAACCCTAAATGTTTCTGTCCTAAATGTACACACCTGTAAACCGCTTATATGTTGTAAAATTGTTGAATGTCTCTCTCAGTTTGCTGATGTTTTATTTACTTGTAGCAGGGGTATTCAATTAAAAGTTACTGAGGTCCAGTTATTAAAATTTCCTCCAAGTAAAAGGTCCGAACCAAAGTCCTTATAGCCTTCCCCTATGTCCACATTTTCATATGGTTTCAACAATATTTATTGTCAATTTTCAATGCAGGAAATGTTTAACAGAGTGCACAGCTAGCTCTTTTATCATAAATAAAAGTAGTCCCAGGCAAATAAATTTAAGGCCTTTATTTCAGATTAAAGAAAACAGAAACCACAGAATAAAATAAATAAAAATGTGCAAACAGAGATGAATAACCCTTTTTTCTCTTAAATTAAAGAGGTCCCAGCCTAAAAAAACTGAAGGCCTACTTTTCAAGTAAAAAAAGTCAACATCTTCAGAAAACAATAAATAAAAAGTGGCTCTTTTAGGAAAGAAAATGCAAATAGAGCTTTGAACACCACCTTTTCTCTTTGAATTATTCTTTTTCTTAATGAGAGAAATGGGCATGTGACTGCTCTGCCAGTAATTTAAATCTTGGTTGAAATGGAGTCAGTGCCATTCTCATGCAGATATGCAGGTGTTCGTTGGTAAGTCTAGAACGGTACTTCTTTTTGATAATGTTCATAGTGGAAAAAGCTGACTCACAGCTGTGAATCGATCCAAACATAGTCAAGGTGTGCAGTGCAACTTTGGTTAGACCAGGGAACACACTCTCAGACACAGTCTGTAGCCAGAAAGTAGCAGGGTCAGTTGCCTCAAAATGCTCTCTTAATGCAGCATTTTCTTGCAGATCAATGAGCTCAAGCTGTAGAGATCCTGCATGTGCCCACTTGAATGTCTGTGTCACCTCCTTCGAAAATCCTCTGACTTCTCTGATGAGGAAAGGATTCTGGATTAGCAGGAGGAGCTGCTGCCCAAGGCTGGAGCTGTTGAACCTTTTACTGAAGTTTCCAATCAGCTTGTTTATGAAGTCAACATAGGGAGAAACATCTCTCTCACCCTGAATCTGTTCCTGCAGTTTTGGAAAGTGTTCACACTCTCCTTCAAGATCTTCTTTGAAAATGTCCAGCTTCCTCTGGAAAGAGCGAACAGCTGTCATCAAATCAGCAACTGAATTGTTCTGGGCCTGCAGCTTTAAATTGAGCTCATTAAGATGTGATGTAATGTCAACCAAAAAGGCAACCATATCCATCTTGTGCTCATCTTGCAGAAAAAGTGAAAACTGTGTTGCTCTCTGACTCTTGACCTGCTCTAAGAAAGCTGCTATTTCTTTTCGAACAGACCAGAAACGTCCCAGTGCATTGCCTTTACTCAGCCACCTCACATTGTTGTGCAGTAGCAGGTCATTGGCATTTGCCTCAACATCTTCCAGGAATTCTCTCAGGAGGCGATGCTGAAGGGATGAGGATGCCCTAAGGAAGTTGATGAGTTTCATCACTGTGTTCATAACTTCAGCAAAATGTTCTGATAGAGTGGCACACAGAACAGTCTGATGGATGAGACAGTGGTAAGCAACAAGATCTGGGTTGTCCTCTTTCATCCAGGGCACAGCCCCCCTCTCTTTTCCCACCATGGCAGGGGCACCATCTGTGGTGACAGAGACAACCTGCTTCAGATCTATGCCCCTCTTTCTCAGCATCTCTTTTACTGATGTATATATGTTCTCTCCTCTTGTGTTTTTGTTTTCCCTCAAATAATGTCTCAGCAACAGCGTTTAAGCTCTACTTCACAACTGTCCCATCACTAAAAGTTTTTTTATGTTGCCCCAAAATCCACGATACCAAACATTCGTTTGCACGTTGCTGGGCTGTAAATGTAGGCGTGATGAGTCAGGTAGATCTGTCATACTGGGCTTGCAGTCCGGTTATTTTGCGTGCCCTCAGCTCGGACTTCAGGGGATAACTTTGCTCAAAAGAGCTGTACTTTGTTTCGTAGTGGCACTTCATGTTGCCACTTTTGATTAATGCCATGTTTTCGGAGCATATGAAGCACATTGGTTTTGAACTGCTTGCAGGAAGAATGAACATATATTTCTCCATCCATTCATCTTGAAAACAACAGTTTTCCGTATCAACTGTCCTTCTTTTGGAGCAAGCCATGCTGTTATCACTGCCTCTTCCTCTCTGCTCTGGTGCGCTGACCGCGCAGGGTAAACAAACGATTTGATTGGCTCAACTGAGTGAAGCTATTGTCTTATTAACTGGAGTAGCAGCGCCTGCTGTCTATAGCCACGACCATCGGAAAAAATGCTCCATGAAAATGATCTATTATTGTGAATTTATCAGAGCATTTCTCATACTGGTGGGGATATGTTTGTTATGTTGTTATGTCATGTGTGTCTGTTCATGTGTGCAGCTAATTTTACATACTATCAGACCCATCAGCCTCTGCAGTTTGCTAGAATATGTGCAGGGACTTTAAAGGTTCAAGGCTGAAGTTTTGTTTGTCTTTCAAGGTTTTATTTGTCATTATATAGTACAGGAGTGCACAAAGAAATGCAGTTGTATGCCGGTATCTTTGCAGTATCTCTGATTTAGTGATGTGTGTAGCCATCTCCCTTCAGCATTCAGTGTTACCCATTTGTATTTAAAGAAAATCAAAGAAGATTTTATTATCTGTCTGTTCACCTCTGTTGCATTGCACTACTTAATGTGTTGCTAATAGTTTTTGTTTTGGTGCTTACCTGAAATGTGGCTTGTTAGAATTCTGGGCCTTCCCCATTAAAATTAATGGCCACTCCAAGCTTATCCTTAAAACAGTATAATTTTTGACTTGTTTTTGGGTTATCGAAAGACCAATTAGAAAAGATTATTTAAAGAGAAATAAGACAAAATTGTGGATATCCAGGATTTGCTTTCAAATAAATTTGTGCTTTTTGTTTCTCCTGGATCTCCCCTTTGGCAAGTTAGCTCTATCGAACATTTGACGGTGTGTTTGTGCTGTGTCTCCTTGCCTTAAAGCCAGTGCCTTCTGGGATACAATCTAAACTCCTGCATCTCTGACAGTTGTGCTAAGGGTGAAATAATGAACAGAAGAAAGACAAGTAGACCTTTGTTTTTAGTAAAATTAGCCAATGCATGCACTCACAGAAATGTGAGTTTGAGTGTGGTAATGGCCTTTCCTGTTGCTCTTGCTGAATTTGAACAGATATAAAAAGTTGCATCATAATCCTGTGGTGGGGATACAGGACTGTGAGTAGTTTGTAGATGCAGTGAAACCATCAGGGATTGTAAGGGAGCTTCAAAGCTTTCTCGCTCGGAGAGAAAGAAAATAATGTTTAATTTGGCCTTCCTGCAGTATAATGCTTCTCTCTAGCCAAATATTACAAGTCTTCCACTCCTCTTTCTCCCTATCCCTCCCTCCCTCCATCAGGTCTTTCCCTGGTCACTCAAACCACAACACTGTCCATTTCCTACATTTGCTGGGTCATGAAAATTTCATCAGCCCTGTATCCATTGTTAGCTCAAGGACGTATTCGGGTGGAAGACCCAGGGGATGTCAGCCACTGCAGCTGTGATTGCCTGAAACACAGACAGACAGACAATTGGACGAATGGATGCATTGCTATCTTGGATGTCTAACCTTAGCATCCTGCCTGTCAAGGGACATTGCTGGCAAAAAAGACCGATCAGCCTGGAGCAGCTGCGGCTGCAGCAGGAAAGGCCTGGTTGCCGTTTAGTAGCTTGTAGCGTCTGTGAAATGCAGCCCTTTGATCTTTAACAATGTCCTTAATAGCATAGCGTCTAAAAACACCTCTGTCTCTGTGGATAATGGATTTACCAATAGCCCACTTTACAGTACAGGCAGCTATGGATCTCCCTCTTAGGGAGTGATTTCTCTGGCAATCAGAACATTTAATCAGAGTTCAAGAAGCCTCAGAGACTGTCCTCGGATTCCGTTAATTGCTTTCAACTTGCAGTTCTCTACCCCTCAATGGAAATTTCCAATTTAGAACCATTTCATTTTATTTTATTTTATTTCACTCCCTCAGTTCTCATTCTGTGGAGCAGTGAGCCATTCTGTGCAGCACAGCAGCTAAATTGCAAGCATTAATCATTTCAGTGTCATTATCAGCATCTTAAAGGTGAAAATCCAAACAAATTGTTTTTCATTTGGCCAGAGCTTAATAGGACTGTTGTCTTGTAATTTACAGCCTTGCAGCATTTAACACAAACAATTAAGAGTAAATTGCTAAGTCTGCTTATCTGTTCACAGCCTACATTATATTAAATCTTTAATGAAGAATCACCTCAAATCAAGGAGCTGTACAATCTAAGCAATAGGCGAGATGTCACTTCATTTATTGTGATAAATTAGATATCAGATTGATAAATACTGTGGGTAATAGTTTGCTTAATACTTATCTATTTTCTAATATGTCCTGAGGTTATTCATTTTATGCAGCACTCAACAAAACCAGTTATAATATACAGTACAATAGCTTCTTTTCACCTCATGAGTTATATCACATCTCTGCCCACCAACACCACATACTTATTATGTCACATGAGAATGAATTACACACTTTAAAGCTTCAGTAGGTACATTTAATGTAAAAAAAAAGCTACTAATAGGACTAACTAAAGATTAAGGGATACAAGTGTGAATACTGTCCAAATTAGGCTGAGTTAGCAGAATATCAATCCTTGTCCATACACAGGTCCTGAGCTGGCCTAACTCAGTTTGACTTGGCACATGACAGGGGTTTGCATTTCCACATCCATTACTCACTTGTAGGTGTGTCTTTAACTGAAGATGAGCGGCTTAGCTGAATTCAAGCAGCTGTAAAATGGCAAATAAACACTCAACTTCCAATAAAGTCCTCACAATAAAAGTCCCATGTTATTGTGTTATTCAGAGCCTTTAATTATGAAGCAGCAAAACTAGGATATTTTCGTTTTTCATCTGTGGTAACTTGACATGACTCCTCCATGCCTGAAAGTGAACATGATGGTAAAACACAACAGAGACCTAAATGTACAAACAGCAACACAGAAGAGAAACATCAAACCACAGAGATTATCTTCTCAAGACCTGAGAGCTGAACACACAGTCACTTTTAGAAAGTTCTTTCTCTCTGCTCTCTTGCACAAGCACGAGTTCGATGGTGACAAAGGGATGATGTCGCAAGTTGGCCGCGGTCGGCGAGATGTCACTGCAGCCAGCTTGGACTCACTTTGGTCCCACTCCAGACTAGGTCCATCTCACATGTGACACCTCGGTATGATAAGTGGTAATAGGAAAGCAAATCAGCGCCGCACGCTTTGACTCGGTGCATACATGTGTTGTGTGTATTTATGTTATGTGTGTATGTGTGTGTGTGTGTGTGTGTCTGTGTGTGTGGTAAGAAGTCAGCCTTGATACGTGTACACACTCTATCGCTACCAGGGTGCCCCAATCCACAATGATACAAAAGAGAAAATAGCAAATAATCATATGTGAGGAGCTGGAAGTATCGAAAAATCTGCTGTTTTTGCTGACTTTAAGGGAAAAAATCAATTATCTCTTTAATTATAAGCTAAAGCCCTGGGATAACTGCTGTTATGATTTGAGGCTTCATAAATAAAATTTACTTAACTTGTATGTTTATGTCAGTAAACATGTATTCCCTCACTGTGTTTTATTCCACTGACCATTGGTCAATACCTACACTTAGAAAGGAAGTAGTCCCCGCTGCTTCAGATAACATATTATCACCTAGAAATAGGCAGCATCATTATCTTGAATTGTCCTTTATATTTTCTTTTAATTTTCTCTTCAGAGAAGAAAAAAAAAAAAAAAAAGATGCACCAAACCACCCAAATCTGCTCTTTCCCAGACGTGCTGATGAATCCCACCTGGTCCTAAAGCAAGAGGCTGTGGACATTTGTTTGATATTCCATGTGCAAACATTCTGAACCATGACCAAGAGATGTAAGAAGAAAAAACACATTAAGATGTTATTTCAGCAGAGAGACACAAAGTAACTCAAGTAAGAGAATGAAGGAGTTAAAAATAAGACTTCGGTTAAATAAAAAGTTTTATGATTATTAATTAGAATTATCAATTCTAATTAAGTGGTTGGTGGTAAAGAAAAAAAAAACAATTTGCCATTTTTTTTATCAACTGAATGAAGCTTAAAGGAAAAGCTATGTTTCTTTAACACTTTTATTTTAAAATATCACAAAAAGTATTATGTATTCAGTTTATTCATTCATTATATCAGTTTTTGGGCTTTGTTTACGTCTTCAAATTACTTGTTTTGTCTGACCAACAGTCTGAAACTCCTAAATTATTGAATCTAAGATAATATAAAATAGATGAAAGCAGCAAATGTGTGAAGCAGGAAATAGATGTGGGAAGACTTGTCAAATATGAAGCTAAAATATGAACTGTTAACTGTTGACAGTTAAAGGTGTCCCACTAGGTAAAGCACTGAATATTTTTAATTATTATAACTACAGATATTTTAATTATAATTAGAACAAATAATTGATAATTACTATTATTAGAAATATTAATTAAGAATATTTATATACTGTTTTAAACGTGTTTTCTTGTGTTGGACAGTTTCTTATGTTGGTTAGAGTGCTCTTGATTTTCTCTTACTTAAGAACAAAAATATTAGTGAATCTCAGAAATTAATGGGTACTAAGAAAATTTGTCCATAAATGGTTTCTTGCATGAGGCCCATTGACTGTCATTTAATTTGTGTGTGTATTCTGATGAGCAGAGGCAGCTGTGTGTGGACGTCCCAGCACCTGTTGGCTGATGTGTGTATCAGCAGATTGTAAGCAGTAGTTGTAGGAGAACTCAGTGACTGTGACGCCCAAACATGAGGGACACAGTCGGCTACCTCCTGTGTCTACATTCTGTGACCGCTCACCAAATGGCACGGCACTGAGCGGAAGAGATACGGCGTGTGTGTGTGTTTGAGTGTATGAGTGTTTTGTGCACATGTGTGTGACATGACACAGAAGTGAAAAGATTGTGCGTGACCATGGCGCCTGTGGAGCAAAACTGACAGAGATTAAAAATGAGTGGACCACTGCCACCAAACCACCAACACAACAAAACAAACACACACATACAGTATGCATGCTTCATGTAGACAGGCCAGGGAAGTGTTCTTAAACCATAATCCTTTCATGTACTTGTCTCCTCCCCTGTTTGCGTGTAAAATTGCGATGTCAGAAAAAGGCCCAAACATGCTCTGGATGACTTCTAATAGACAGAAAGAGTGCAGAGAGACAAACATGTTTCCTAACAAGAAGCAGAGAAAACAGCCACTCACTTCCTGACTAATCATAATATGATTGTTTTATGTGTATAAGAGCATGTGAGAGAGAGAGAGAGAGAGAGAGAGAGAGTGTGTGTGTGTGTGTGTGTGTGTCTCAGAAATATAGCTAAAGTCAGTGTCCCAGCAACCAAGAGAGAGCCGCTGGGAAGGAATCTTATTTCTCTCATTTTTCATGATACGATTGATCTCATGAGCCGTTTAAGTCAATTTTTTTCTGAAGGTAACCTTATTTTCAAATTCATGACTGCCCCGTTTCAGAAATACTACAAAATAATGAAGAAAAAGTGATAGAAGAATATTTTATCTTTCCGTTTTTCTTTTTCTCTCCCCATCTCTTATTTCTTCACCTAGCACCTTCCAAGCTATTACGGGGAATGATAGGAACATCCTTTTTTCCTTTCCTTTTTTTTACTGAAGCTGTGACTTTAAAGAGGAGAAAAAGCTAAATATCTTAAGTGTTCATGTAATTTCTAGTGTCGGGAAAATTGCCCTGTCCACAAAGGGAAGTAAAAAGAGAAAATCCAAAAGAAAAACTAATGAAGAGGCGCAATCTCACAGGACTGCAGCAATTATTTATTAAATGTAATACTTAAAAGCCTAAACTATGTCTCTTGGAGTTCATTACATCTATAAATATTTAGATATAAATGCTCCTAGATGTACAGGTGAGATATCTTCCCAGTGTAGGAGTAAGTAAGTATTACTGGTGTTTACAGTTACCATTATGGCTGAAGAATTAATCAACATATTAACAAAACTCCAAGTGCAATGTCCAAATTGCAGGATCTTTTTGTAAAGGTATAAAAAGTCATTATAAATGAAGCACAGTGGTGATGCATACAAATCATATTCTCCACATGTGAGGGGACATACTTGTTGTCTCTCCACAGTGCTCCGCACTGTAAAAAGGTTTGGCTCCGCACATACACATTCTCCTATAAGGGTAAAAAGACAGTGCCCTATTTGCATTTCTTTAAAACAATCACAGACATCTTGGCTGGCACTGAGCCCAAGATGCAGCGATGATGCTGGGAACTTGTTTTGATGGAACATTTGCACCTTGGGAGGTGAGCTCTCGTATTAAAGTGACTACATCACTGCAAAAGAAAAGCTAACAGCTGTTAGCTTGTTTATGTATGTACCAGTAACGTACTAGGCACTAATTTGCCAGATTGCAACAAGGAGCTTGTTTTTTTGTTTGCCGGAGAAAATGTTAGCAGACATGAAACCAGTGACCAATGGCAGACTTATACCTGCAGTGTGCATCTGGTGAGTCAGACTAGTTTTATACATACCAGAGGTGGGAGTAAGTCACACATGTGCAAGTCATAAGAAAATCTCAAGTCTTTCGGCTAAATTCCACCTGAAACGGCTGCATCGCGTTACAGCTGCGCCATGTCAGCCGGAGCTGATTGCAGCCATTTTACACAATGCTTATGAATCCACCAACAGCGCCCTGGTGCGTCCTCGAAGTGGCCCTCCACTCTGCTTCAAATACGCGCCAAGTCTATTTAGCACAGAGCAGATCGAATGGACAGGAAGTCAGACACAAAAAAGGCAGGGAGAATCTGGTTATTTCAAAATAAGAGACCCCATGCAGACACCCGATCATTAAGACAGAAAGAAATTAACCACGTATCCTGCTTATCCATGGTAGGAGCACAAAGAGCAAGGAAACATCTGAGCATAATCAGGCAGGGAAAATGCTTCGCTGCTGAAATGCTTCTGAAACGCTGGTAGAGCTTGCAGTTGTACGGAGGACAGATCAGAACCGTGGTCCATACGTGCTGTGCTTGGTGGAATCAACCAGTTAACCTTCAAGTCTCAAGTAAGTCCCAAGTCAATGTGGTGAGAATCAAGCAAGTCAAGTTGAGCCCCTGTTATAAGTCAGACAAGTCAAGTCATTACTCAGGTTAAGCAATCACAAATCGAGTCATGATGCACCTCCTGTCTCCACATTTAAATCAGTTTAAAGTAGGGCTAAATAATTTTGAAAAAATAGATAACTGTGATTATTTTTACTGATAATGCAGTTGCAATATTCCGTCATTAGAGGGAATTATAATTTTAACATCATTATTCTCATTTTAACTGAGAAACATTACAGTGATTGTGGTGAGATTTCCAGGGGGTCTATACCAAACAAGGATGTTTTCTGAAGTCTGTAGAATATGTGTCAGCCAGCATGAAAATATTCAATTTAAATTGTTTTTTTGACAAACATTTCAACTTTAACCAATAATGTACCTCCTGTGATTTGAAAAGTGAAGGAGGCCATATGGCGATTTAGATAAAATTTTGATAAATTGTTCAACACAGTCATGAAAAGCTGAGTTTTAGCTTTTAACATTAATGAAAACTGTTGCAGCCTGCGTACACATAGAATCTTACTGCTATTTAACAATTTGTGGCAATTTTGAACAAGCCTCCTGTTACATGGGTCCAGGAGTAGAGGGTTTCTGCTTCTGCTTCGGCCTTTAACACCAAGATAGAAAAGTTTTAACAAAGGGGTAAAAAAAAAAAAAAAATGATCTAGATCACTTAATCACCTCCTATGGCCTTCATCAGTAGATCCAAGACCCAATTATATCAATCTAGATTTTACAGAGTGCAGATTGTGACAGTGTAAAACAAATAAAATTTGAGAAAAAAAAAACAAACATTTGATATTGTGTTGCCTACAATTCTGTCAAATGTGAAACAAACAAGACAAGAGTAAAATCTCTCATCCATCCGAGTTTAAAATTAGTTAAACCGACTGCACAACAGAAAGTGCATGTGATTCAGTCGAAGTAAATTACATACAGAGAGCACATTAAAGAATATGACTTCTTTAACCAAAAGAAGTTAATTCATTAAATCAAATGATTTAGTTTGAAGCCAAAAATAAGCCTGAGGAGAAATGAGCTTTTTAGAACCCAAATGAAATTTCCACACAGTCTGGCCTCAGGGTAACGCCTCCCTAGACTTAGTTTCACACTGTTACAGTCTGCCCCCACCATGATATGCAAACACACCAAAAGCTCTGCAGCAGACAGGCACTGTGATGTGATGCTGAAAAGATGCTGTACAGTTACCATGTGAGAGAAATGTCACAGCTAATGGAGACGGACCAGCAGTGGAGGGGAAATTAAAAGCAGTAATTGAGAGGTGCTTGAATGGCCAACATGCTGTACCGTGTCCCTGGGGGCTTTTAGACTCTCACAGAGCAGGAGACAGATGACTTTGAAGGTAAGCATGGATCCATCCACTTCCAGCAGGGCTAAATCACTGTGTCCTGTCAGTTTGACGACACCACACGGTGGGCCCATAATGTGTCCCATATGGCTGCTCTGTGCTGGAGATGCACGCTGTACTTACACAAACGCACTGCATGCTTTAGTCTTACCATCTTTACACTGCATATGCTCATACTTAAATACAGTACTTGACAAATATTGCATATTTAAGTACACTGTAAATTTCATTTCTTTTGCTGTTGTGTTTAACACTGAAGAGATTAAATGTTTTTTTGTTTTTTTTGTTGTATTTAATTCTTTATTTTTCCTGGGGAAGTGTTTTTCCCAGCAGCGCTCTGTAAATATGAAACTGCCTAACATGGAGCAGTGGAAGTTCATCACAGGCTCTAATGGAAAATCATAGAGGGCATTTCTAAGTTTATCTACTGGCTAAGTGATTAATTTTAAAATATATAAGATCATTGCAACTCTAATAATTTTCTCCATCTTTTGGCCTGTGCAAAGATTTCAAGTGCTTTTTGTTGCTGTTTAGCTATGAGCCTTTTTCTTACCTCTTGTTCTTGAGACTTTTCTCCACCTGCTCGCAGTGAAACTCTACTGAGCGTATCACACAGCATTGTATTGTTGACCCACGCCTGTAGCACACATGTTCATTGCACAGTGGCTGCAGTATACCAGCGGTCTGCAACCTTTATGATCAAAAGAAAAAAAGTCTGGAGCGGCAACTATTATATTCTCTCTTTTTCCTGAGGACTTTCTCTTTTCTTTATTTGTCATCCATAGTGAGCTTGTGAGACTGCAGGAGACCAGGCACCACCAAAATTTAAAGGAGGAGGGGAAAAGGCACCATGCCACGACATAGGCTATAACACACATTTGGTTGACAAAATATACTTTTTTTTTTGTTTTTTAATTCGGTTAGCCTAACCCTAACCTACAAATTTTTATAGTTGCCAAATGTAAGAATCACACTGAAAAAAAATTGAGACAAATCCAAACTTTTGAAATAAACTTTGAAAAGTTTTGACATGTGATCTTTAGATGATTTACTTTTCTTCTTGAAATAAACTTGAATCCTTGAGTTTAAGAAACATGTAAAAATTGTATTTCAAAAATTGGTTCCAGTGAATTGTCAACCTTATTTGTCATAGGTTTGGTGCCTGAAAATTAAATTGTTTTATTTCAGAATTTGAAACCTTTAACCATCATTCACTTTCACTTGAGTAGATTTACTCTACTTTACTTTTTTTGGTTTTCTAAAACTTAAATATTTAAGTTTATCATAAGAAGAAAAGTGAATAATCTTAACAAAAGATCAGTAGTTGGTAAAACTTTTTTTTCAAAACCTAAGAGTGAGTTGTGCTCAAAAGTAAATTTATCACAGTACGTTGCCTTGAAATTTTGAGTTGCCTCAACTTTTTCACAGACCTACAATGGTCATAAATGAAAATTAAAATGCTAAAAGAACAACAGTTATTTATTTCCTTTTTTTTTTTTTTCAAAGTCACTAGGAGTCACCAGGGATTAAAGAGCTGCAGGTTGCTGATCCGTACGCTCCACACACAGAAGCAGAAGTCAAAGGAGAACAGAAGACATGTTGACCCACAGAGAAAATGTTACAAAACTGGCACTTTCTGAAGAATTCAAATGTGTCAGTGCCAAGGCTGAACTCTTCTGATTGGGTGGTCAATATGCTCTGTACCAGGCACGTGCAGAGGGGGGGGCGGAGGGTGCTGGAGCACCTGCCCCTTTGCCCCTTGATGCCCAAAGTGCCCTTTTGTCAAAGTGTTTTTTTGTTTGTTTGTTTGTTTGTTTTATGTAAGTGTGTGTGTGTGTGTGTGTGTGTGTGTGTGTGTGTGTGTGTGTGTGTGTGTGTGTGTGTGTGTCCCAAAATAATAAATAAAACAAAATAACAATAATTCAGATCTACCCTCGGTTGGTCACATGATCCACGTAGACGTGCCCTCACTGCCCTGACGTGCCCAAATGTGCCCTGTAGCTAAGCGCTGCTAAGCAACTGATCGCAGTTGATCCGTGTCTCATTCAGATTGACCTCTACGGTTCGGCACGCGTGTGATCCGCGGACCACATGTGAGCATCATAGTTTTACTGTCACTGTTACTTTTGTATAAGTTATTATACCAGAAATCTCAATGCAGAGCTGCAGTGAAAAGACAGGACAGATGCTGCTGTGTGCAGCTCATCTCTGTGAAGAGCGACATCACATCACCTTGAGTGAAATCCAGACCGTAACTTTTTTCACTGATGTAACTCTGCTATCACCAAAGAAACAGATCATAAAACTGTGATGTTCATTGAAACTTTGGTGATATCAGCTGTCTTAACTTCTACACAGCTCCTCTCTGCTCACCGGTGCAGCTCTGTCTCACCCCGTCTGTGACACAGTGTGTCTGCTGATTGATTGACTGATCATGACTTCTAACCAATCAGATGTGCTACTGTAGGCGGGACATTGAGCCAGACTACAGAGTATAGTTGTGTATTATACTGTACAGTGTATAATGATCTAATATATGTACATACAGCACTGTACAAGTTTTAAGTTTTTAATATTATTACCATTATCATTACTATTATCATTATAATTACATTACATAACTATGGTGATAATTACAGACAGACAAAGATCAAAGACAAGTGCATTTTTAAAATAATTTAACCCTAATCCCACCATTTTTTTCTTTTTTGCTGATCTGAAAAATGATCCGATCCGTTACTCAAAACCGTGATACGATCCATGAGCATCCTGTGTGTGTGTGTCTGACTCTGCACACACCTCTCATAAGTTATAGCCGCTAGTTAACCACACACAGCGTGCTGAGGGGAAAAAGTATGTCAGGCTTCTTTTTGTGTCTATATGTTTCTTTCGTCATGGGCAAAGTGCATTAGAGATCTGTATCATTTTAATGTCAAGTGAGTTGCAGTGTTTTTCCTATGTTTCTAGAGGCAATGAGGCATAGGCTGTTATTTCACTAAAACTATGCAATGTACATGCATATTCACATAATTTTGGCCTATTTCAGTATAAATACAACAACAATAACAATAATAATTAGAAGAATTTGAATTGTGATTTTCTCAACCTCTCATTTAAACATATCAGTACTTGTTTCTAACATTTGTATATATACACACAAATTCAATACAATATGCATAAATATAAAATATATAACTTTTATAACCTTGCTGTCTTGCACAAACTGGATAGTCAAACTGAATAAAAGCACAAATACATTTAAATAATACATGATTTCTATATCATTTAATTATTTTTTACTTTATTATTATTATTATTTTTTGGGCTTTTTGCCTTTTAGGTAGGTACAGCTGAAGATATGACATTCCTGTCATATCTTCAGAGAAAGGGGGAATGACATGCAGCAAATGGGTCACAGGTGGGAATCGAACCAGCGAGCACTGCAGAGGACCAATACCCTCAGTACATGGGGTGACACTCTACCAACTGAGCTATGGGAGCACCCCTATTTTTTACTTTATTATTAGCACTACAAATAATAATGGGCAGATTATGAATCAGCACCATGGAGCAAATTCGTGGCCCCGTTTTAACTTTGAGCACCTGCCCATCCAAAGGTCTCTGCATGGCCCTGCTCTGTACGACCAAATTCTCATAAGTCAGACAAAGCGCATTTTCGAGGGCGGACTTGCAGACCTGGTGTATTTTATTTTTGACTGATAGGCTGTTTACTGAACATCGGTTCCAAACTAACTAACAAACTAGCACAGATCACTGCATCGCCCCCAGCCTCAGAAGACAGAAGAGCTGAGTGGATTAGGTTTATTTTTGACAGATTTTACTTCCCCAGATTGCTTTCTCAACAAATGTCGGTAATGGTTCAAGCTCAATAATGGATCAATACCAGCTGAAAGCTGCAAGTTTTCTTACATTTTATGTTGTTTTAAGGTTTATTTTTGTGGGTTAGTCTGCTGAACTTGCTGTTGGCATGTTGCATTGCTAATGTGTCTTCTACCACAGGCTGGAGTTTCAATATTGACGAGCAGTCAAGAGAAACTGAAATGTTAAGTCTCATTTTAAGCAACTTATTAATGAGAGTGGTAGGTTGGATGCCAGTAACTGTTTTTTCATGTTGCTTTTTGTGTTTACACTGCAGTGCTAATGTTAGCTAAGCTAGCGTTAGCTCTGTCTGTGTATTTGTGTTGCTGTTGCAGGTAAAAGTACATGTCTTGAAAGTAAACATAAAGCTGTGTGTGACAAAGAAACTGCAGGAATTAGTTTGGTTGGCAAAGTTATGTAACTTGTTTCAGCCTAGCACCCAGGTTGTTAGCATAACTACCTTGTGGCTGACTTAGTTAATGTAGAGATCAAGTGCAGGGTCCAAACACCACTTTTGTTCATGGCCCACAACTGTGGTCTCAATGTTAAGATGAGTGAAATTAGTTAATAAAATCACATTATATTTCAAATGCAACTGCTTCATATAAATATTACTTTACACCAAGGTTTTTTTTGTTGTTGTTGTTTACTGATCATTTTTATGACTTTTTAATTTAAATGCACCTGTCCCACACTTTGTGTCCTTAAGGCAGCACTGAATGAATTCCACAGTAAAGTTTATTTTTTAAATCTACACAAACCTACTTCTTTGTGGGAACATCAGCTAGCAGGTGAACACATGGCTCACAGGCTGGGCCACCCACACCAGGTGACCCTCAAGATCAAGACAATAAAGGCAAAGATCATCTTTTCTTCCTGAGTATTTATTGTGCACCCACACAAAATAGCTTATTAACTGTGTATGTTGAACTGCATTTTAAAAATAACTTGAAAACTGTTCAATTCATGGATATTAGAAGTCTGGAGTCAAAGCTAACATAGCAGACCTTGTTAGCTGCCTTTTACCTGCAAAATTATCAAAAATGTCATTTCTGCAGCAATACCTTAACGCAACAGTTTTAGATGTTGTGTTAAGGTATTGAGTTGTGGTAGAGTCTAATTTCCATCTTTTTATGTCCTGGTGACTGATAGGAACTATAATTTCAGAAACTGGTCAGGTATTGAGCGAGAACACAATGTAATCCAGCTCATATGAACAGTAGCTTCTTGCTAAAGGTTACGTCACCATTTACCATCAACTTTATGTCCTTGTCAACACAAGTTATTATTAATGCTTCATTTTAGGTATTAATTTGATTTTTATTTGCAAACCCTATTTTAACACTTAGGACACTTAACACTTAACACTGGAGATAATTTACAGGTTAGAATTACAATATCTGTTATAAAACGTCCTTTTTTGTGTATCATCACAATTGACATCTAAGGTTACTGTTTAAATTTTGCAGAAGAAGAAACATGAAATCCTCTATTTTAATTATTTCACTAATTAAGATAATGCACAAACTGTTACACAAATGTTAAAAGTTTATAGAAAATGATACATAATGGTGCAGTTAAAATAAATAAATAAGAACAACTGGTGAAAACCTTGAAAAAATAAGCATATTCCAGATAAAAATTGTAATGTCTTTAAGGAATTTTGGGATATTATTGGCTATTTCTATGTATTATAGGCTCAAATGCTTAAAATTAAAATTCACAATAGTTGAATTTTACTCATTTTGGAGAATCAAAAATGCCTGCAGTTGAAGAAACACTCTTGACCAAGATTTTCTTTGGTTGAATACAGCTGTACAACATGCCAGCAGTGTGTGGGATTTTACACAGATAACCAATGCCTTGACAAGCAAATCACTCATAATGTCTAGATAATTAAGAGCCCAGCTGCTTTCAGTCACCAGGCCAAACAAAGGTAAAGTTGGCTCACTCTGAACAAGTCAACAGCACTGGTACACCTGCATCACATGCAGAGCGCTTACTGTTTTTACTGAAGCTGTTACATCAGAACTCCCACACACATCCCAATTTCCAATTTCACCCCTGAGCATCTACATATATCCAAAGATGTATACATAATCATCCCCAGATTGTTACATCAGAGCCTCAGAGCTGACAGCAGAGTTCAGTCAGTGCACATACAGTACGGCTGCAGCAGCACACTACCCGCGCTGCTCATTAATCGATGGTAAAATGTCTCACTCCCTCCCACTGATTACATCTACTGAGTTAATGAGCCCCACACTGAACATCCTCCCTCCCTCACTATATATTTCACTATCTCTCCACCATCCCTCTCTCCATGTCTCATAAAGGCACTCTTCAGTTTCATTTGAAGTGGTGCTGATCCCACTTTAGGAAAATATTAGAGACTTTCATTCCCAGAAACACCATGGTTATTCATCATATCAGTGGGAGGACAGTCTACCAATTATCAGAAACCACTGTTCCAGCTCAGTGCTGTGAGTATGCTTTGCTGATTGTTTCAGACTGCTAATTGATTGCACTCACTGTCGCTCTTGTCAGATAAAAGCCTGGTCTCTGCGAAAAGATGTTCAAGATGCTGCACAATGATTTCTATACAAAAATACACCTGTCGCATTGTGTGAAAATGGAGTGTCTAATCTCCATGAACTTTTACCCTTTTGACCCAAATGATTTCATGGCACACAAACAGGAAGTGATGAAATAAACCCGGGAAAACAGCATTTTGGTGCTTTTTAGCTTGTTATTAAAGATATTTCTGGATGAAAGAGATTTATGGAGATGGAGCATGTTCTGATTAATTGTTTGAATTCCCATTAAACACCCAGCAAACTGAGTGTACAGCCATTAGTTGTCCTGTTTACAAACATTTTGAAGTTGCAGGTTTTCTGCAGTGGAATTAGCAGATGGGAAATAGTGCTTTAATTGTGCCTGAAAAGTTGAGCCCATTGAGGCCAGATGCCGACAAAATTGTGTCTGAAAGAGACCAGAACCCAACCCTCTTTAGCATATTTTGGCCAAAACCCAATTACAGCCCGACATTTTTCTTAACAAGCTTCCCTCTGTGCACCAAACAGCTGGAGTTTTCAGTGACGAGGACAATACATGCACGGAACTGGAATTGGCAATGACTAAATTGGGGAGAAAAATGTAAATAAATAAATAATTTTTTAAAAAGTACAGCTCAAACTCATCATTAACCCATAAAATAAGTGTGAAATAAGGCCTGAACCATCCCGAACATGTTGGGTCCCGTCAGGTACAGATCTCAAGCTCTAATGGGAAATGGCTCAAACATCTATTTTGTTATGAAATGTTGCAAAATATGTTATGAAGTAGCCCCTTAATTAGAGTACATGTGCTACCCTCCAATCCAAATCAACTGTTTAGCTTCTCTTTGTGCATCACACACCTGATCCTTTCTTCTGATGTTCATCCTGGACAAAAAAAACATTGTGGCTTTTCTGAAAACATCACATTTATCCTCAATTCTCAATGCACATCTCTAGGGCTGCAACTAAGGAGTACTTTCATAGTTTGTTAATCTGTCAGTTATTTTCTCAATTAATTGATGCATAGTTGTTTGTTTGAAAATGTGATGAAAAATATTGATCAATGTTTCCTAAAGCCTGGGAGGACGTCCTAAAATGTCTTGTTTTACTCACAAATATTCAGTTAAAAAGCTTAAATCAGACAATTTTGACTTTTCTTCTTTCAAAAATTACTCAAACCAATTAATTGATCATCAACATAGTTGGTGATTAAATTTAATAACTGATTAATCATTGCAAATCTACATATCTCAGATTTAAAATGGCTGGGGTTATGGCTGTCTAATTTATTCAGTGTATTCAATTATGCACTCAACTCCTCAATATTCATCAAACTATTTGTTTCTATGTATGAAGATTGTAAGATGTCTAGAAACTTGAGGGAGGTTCTGTGAGAATGTAAGAATAGCTGAGACAACATGAACTCTGAGTAAGATTGCTACATATGTCAAATAGAAACAAGATGGTGAACCCAAAAATGCAGACAGCAGCACATGGAAACAGTTCAAATGCATTTAATGAAGCAAACAAAGGAACACAAGCTTACATAAGTGCAGTAAGGCCTCAACCAGGGCCCAGAAAAACAAAAGAATCCACAACAGGCAAAACACAAAAACAGTCCAAGAAAATGATTATCAGGTCCAGTACTAGGCATAACCAGGGGGGTGTACTATGAAGCAAGCTCAACACAGCCAGGCTTTCTTTGCATGATCTGGATCGACAAAGCCTAAAACCGCAATCAGAAATAATGGGTATCATGATGGTGGTTATCAACTCACTTTGTTAATCCAGGCTTTTGTCTTCAGACTCTGTGCGTGTTCATATAAAAGGGGCATCTGTTGCATCAGTTGACTCTTCTTCCACATGAAATGAAGCGATCGCGAGCCACTTAATTAAGTCAAAATCATCAAGTTGTTATAATTATGTGGAAAATATACAAAATACATTACGGCAAAAAGCAACATTGTTGCTGTAAAAAAAAATAGGAAGTTTGCTGTTAGAAAATGACTGATGGACTAAATGCGGTCTTAATGCTGCGGTTTATTCTAACATGAAAACTGCACATTAAACAATAAAACTCCATACAGCAGATTTAAACATGATGAAGTCTGTCTGACACTGTCCTATGATGACAGAGACGTGGAGATCACTGAAGTTTTTGACCAAACCAACGTAAAATGAGTGTAACTGATTTAAGATTGTCTGTGATAAATGATGATGAATTTTCTAATCAGTGATCTGAGCTGCAAAATCACCAAGACAAAACAGATAACAGTAAAAAGTATTCAAAGTGTCTGTAGTTGTTTCATCATTATTTTACTGTGTGGATTATGTACCATGTCAATTTAAAGTGTTAATATGATCTGGAGCAAACAGGAAAAATTACTCTGCTTCACCAAACGGAGGTTACCATCATGACGCGATGTATACCGTTACGAACATACAGCTCAGCAATTTTTCATTGTTAGCCTCCTCTCTCAGTTTAAAAGCTATATCGCTCATAAACAATCTTGTTAGGCCAATAATTAGAAATTTTTACAGACGATTTAATCATAAACTCTGAACATAACCTGCTCCCGACCGAAGTTACCATGGTGATCTAGCCAGGTTAAAAGAGAGCCACCTTCATGACACTGAAAATCCTGGCTTTAGACTCAACATAGCTCGCTAACCCATTAATCTCGCTTCGTAGTACACCCCTCTGGAGAAGGCAGGATGACACACAATGTACAACAAAGAACAGACACAGAAACAGAGAAACACAGGGACTAGATAGACAAGGAATAGACAATAGACAAGAAAAGGACAAAGACAGGAAGTAAAGGCAAAACACATGATGGAAGACCAGGACTACAAAATAAAACAGGAAATAACCAACAAAACCCCAAACCATGGCAAAGATGAAGCTCCAAGAGAAGATGAGACTGATGAGGAAAACCTCATATAGTTGCCCTCACTGCCACAAACCAGTGGAGCGGTTCACACAATGAGCACAACCATACACTTTCATGAACACTGTGCTGTTAGCTGTCAGTCCATGAGACGTTACACTAGCCTGTGTCTAGGAGAGTATGGTGTAAACATGGAATATAACAGGCTACACTTGATCCATGAATGAATTTTGACTATACAGTTTATACAAATGAAAATACATGTCTGTGTGTTTGTTACTGTTGACAATATGTTCTGAAAAGACGCTTTCTGAAAAGAACATTTGTTAGTATCAAGCACAAGGATTAATGTGGGTGATGTGAATCATATTTATCGATCATACTATTCTGCTACTTGACAGGTGGTGGTGATGGTAACACACCAACAAACAGAAATGTGTCAAGAAAGACAATGAATGGAGTTTGCTATCAAACAAACATGAATGTAAACAATGTACAAATTTAGAAACTATAAAACTGCCTTTGCAAATGAAGGAAATCCATTCAACATATTTGTTCAATCTCAAAGATGCACATGATGCATTTTGTTGAGAAACATTGAATGTAGGTATGTAATGATACATACAAGTCACATTTCGATATGATTTCCACTACTGGTTTCACAATACGATTTTTTTTTTTTTTTTTTTAACAGAATGAGCTTGCAGACAAATTATGACTGAAAAATATTCCTGTATTTATTTCTCAGACAAAAAACACAACATGTCTGAGGTAGTGTGTAGCTGCAAAACACAAACTATGCAATGAATGTATATTACAATAATAATAATAATAATAATAATAATAATAATAATAATAATAATAATAATAATATCTATATATTTATATTTATACTATAGATATATATATATATATATATATATATATATATATATATATATATATATATATATATATATATATATATATATGAAAAGTACAACATATATTTTCTCTAATCTTTAACAAATTAAAGAGAATCCCATATTATTTATTTATTTATTTATTTATTTATTTATTTATTTATCTCTGAGGTAAACTGCAAAACAACCCATATGTCCTCTTTTTGAAGGTGCAACTGAAATTATATTTTATCTTAAATAACAATAACAATTTTTAAAACAAATCCCACATCAATACAACTAAATGAATCATACAAATAAATGAAATCTCTTCAAATAAACAAACTAAGGCTTGCATGTTTTCCTAGTTTGACAATCTGCTTGTCTGTGGATTGTTCTTTTAACAGTTTCTTTGCTCAGGCAGTGTTGACTTGAGCTTCTCACTATGTTTCCAGATGACATGCTGCATCATGTTGGTTGTGTTACTTGTGTAGGTCATCGTCCTCTTGTAATATTTGTACGCAGCCTGAGTCTTGTCTGTGACCTTCTCACCCTCTTCATTTTTGAACACCGGGGGTCCTATCTTATGCTGATCTAAAGTGCAAGTGGAAAGTGTGAGGCGCAGTGGATTTAATTTATTCAAGGTGTGTCCAAATCTACCTTTGCCGTCTTGCGCCAGGGGTGCAGGGGTATCCTGCCCTGTCCTGCCCTTTGCACCACCAGTGCACAGCGGGATACACCTATCAGGTGTGCACTCTGTGCTCCAATGACAGTCAAATGACAACTTTCTCTTTTCTTGTATCCTGCACTTCAACATGCTGTATACTAGGCCAGTGGTTCCCAAACTTTTCTGGCATACCCCCCTCAGAGGCTGAAAAAACTTTACTTCCTCCCGTCCAATGATAATTATCAATCATTAACAATAACTGGGGAAGCAACTGATCAAAAAGGATTCAGATTGAATTTTAGTGAAATAAAAGTTAGCATTGTAGCATCAACATTGCTTGTTTATTTCATAAATTATATATTATTATAAATTATATATTTTCTACATAAATTATATTCACTCAACTCTGTGGTAGCTGTATGCCCACCCCCCAGTTTAGGAACCACTGTGCTATGCTTGTATATATTCAAAAGAAAACTAAATTTTATAGACATTTAAAAGATGCTGCCAGGGGACCAGTAAAAGCAACATATAGTTGCTAACATTTGCTAACTGATGCCCTATATGTTGCTTTTATGGGTGAAGGAGAAAGTTGATTGAGGTTCACAGTTTGCTCAACTGTTATTGAAGCACAGAACAAAAGGGGTGGGACTTCAGCTGCATCACCACCTCATATGGCAGTTGCACTGGCCTTAACTGTGAGGCTCTACAAAGGTCAGCACATCACCAGGATCAAACCTCCACCCACGGAGTTCCTCTACACACAGTGGTGTAGGAAGAAGGCCAACAAGATCATTAAGGACCCAAACCAACCCAACCCCAAACTCCCATTCTATGTCATTTTTGTGCTTATGACAAATTAAAGAAATTGAAACTTGATTAATATTAACAACAACAGAAAACATGGGTGTGAATAAATGGGTCTCTGTGACATTAAAGAAAAAACAATCTTCAGTGTTGAAAAATCAGTGTTGAATCACCAAAGCTCCCTTTCTGTACACAGTATGTTGTAGACATTGTTTAATAGCCGCCTTCATACTTCACTGATGATAAGGCCTGTGTGCCAATTCCAGAACATCCATTCATCTCAACTTAACTCCGTCTGACTCCATTCATTACCCTGCACAGATAACCCAGCAGCAGGAAAAGGCAGAGTCAGCGGCCGACACACTCTCTGAGATACACCAAATTTGTCTCTCTCTCTGATACAATAGAAGTCTGTGGTCTACTTTAGTGCAGAGTTTTCACTTTCCATAGACTATTTGGGTTTTGGTCATGGTCCTTGCTTTTTATATTTTCTACACCAGATGAGATGATGGTCCTCTCAAACACACTGAGGAGAAATGTGCCATCTAGTGAGCCAAATCACAGTCATTGCACAACATTTTCATACAAATATACATATTTGCCAGTCTTTATTACTACAATCTACACCAAGTGAAGGTTTTTACAGTACATTTGTCCTACAAATATTTCTCAAAGACAGATCTCCTCTAGAGGCAGAAATAACAGCAGTAAGCTAAACCAACCCAAAAAAGAGGTGTTTGATCACTGACTAAAGCTGATAAAGGCAACCTGGGCAGTGATGTTTCCAGTCCATCCTCATCACCATTAAAACATGCGTGTTGGTCACTAATACAAGCAGCTTATTCTGACTGATAGTAGTGTCTGTGCCTGAGCCTCACCAAACCTCAACCATTTTACAGTGGAAACTATGTGTGTCATGTGTTTATTTATGTTATGAACTTAGCCATTGTGAAACAATCAGGAAATAATGTTTAATTTCTCTGATTCACCTGCTTTTCACCAGCACTGAGCACCGCCTCTCCATGTTCAATCTGTACAGTGGACACACGTGCTGATGGTTTCCGAGGAAGAAAAAATGATGGAGAGAAATCTTTTGACATTCAAGCTGATGCAGAAAAAAGAAAAACAAAACAGCAGAAAAAAATATGAAACAGGTGGAGAACAAGGAAAACTTGATCTGACAGCGAGATAAGAGACTCACCGCAATTATTGGAAGTAAATAAATAAATAAATCAGAGAAGAGATGAGGGTAAAAGTGTTGGCATACAGCCAATACCACTACCACTACTACTACTAGTACTACTACTAGTACTATTACTACTATTACTACTACTACTACTACTACTACTACTAATAATAATAATAATAATAATAATAATAACAATAATTATTAGGGATGCACCAATACCAGCATTGGGTATCGGTCCGATACTGTCCTCATATTCTTGTACTCATAAAACTACACTAATAGCCCACATCTGATACCATGTCATGAAAAGTAGCCGCTCAACACAAGCAAACATCCAACAGCCAACACAGCGCAGATTTCAGGGTGTTTGCTGATGCTTACCCTCTGTTTTGGTCACATCGTCATTATCAGCGAGACTCGCTGTCATCAACATCATCCACTAATGACCGCAGCGATTTTGGAAACTGTCTGTAAAGTTCCATGTAAGTCCATGTAAAACTAAAATAAATGCAGAGAGCACCTGTAGACAGCAGTCAGCCGCTGTCCAATAAGTCCTGGTGGGTGTAAACTAGTTGGTGCTTCGACTAATTAATCCGAAGACAAAGAAAAAACTTGGCTGCCTCCAGTCTGTAACCATCTTTTCTTGGTAATAAGCTGCTACAACTTCTCTTTGTGTAGTTAATCTTCACTAAAACAGCCTGACAGCACAGGACACCAAACTTCACTCTTTGGGCTTCACAGCAGGGTGAACAAAACTGTCGCACACATGGCACCACACTCATACCTGTCCCCCCTAAACAATGACAGGTAGGAACTAATTAGATCTTAGACAAGAGGAACAGAAGAAGAAACTAAAATACTACACATGTAAATGTGTAATTAAAATACAAGTTAAAATGCTGTAAATGATAATGAAATAATTATCATATATTGCACCATTTGTAACAATAAAATTTATTCTGCACATAGTAAACTGTACAGCTTAACAAGAAACACAAAATCAGTAAAGTAACTTACTACAAATAACCTAAAAATGTAACCATGGTTACACTTGTAGCAGGAAACAGCAACAATGATTTGTTACATTTAGAAAGTGAGCATCTATTTTTTTTTTGTATAATTATCTTTATTGATTTCATACTATGCACCATGAGGTTTACTTACAATCTTTCAGCCACAAAACTAATAATACCTTTAAACACATTAAGTGTTTTCCATAACATGTCTTATCCTTGAATGGTGTCATGCAACCCAAAACATCACTCACTCCATACATTTATATACACAAGACATAAAATACAAGGCACATGACTTTCATTCCTACCTGCTATTCACATTTCTCTCATTCCAATTCACTCGCCCCCACAACATTCAAACACACTCACACATGCACACACATTAATATACAACTCACAGTAGTTCTATGCCCTTGATCTCCACCAGAGTCCCCACTTGTCCTCTCTGCCACCAGTTATTTTTGTTTTAAATCTATATATATGTGTTCCCAAACCTTGTTGAATTGCTTTAGTTTGTTGTTATCCTCAGATAATGTCTTTTCTATGGACAAATAATATCTCATCAAATCTTTCCAGATCTGTAGAGTGGGAGCTTCTGTTTTTTTTTTTTTCCAGTGTTTTAAAATGAGCGTCTAATAGATGAGTAAGGAGAACATAATCTGCCATCCCAAAGGGTATCTTATTTTTTCAGCATATTGAAAAAGAGAAAGTGACCATCTAATGAAAATAAAACATGTTTTTAAAGTTATTGTAAGAACTTCAATGGCATTATTAAGTACTTGTATCGGTATTCGGTATCAGCAAGTACCCAAATGTAAGTACTTGTACTTGTACTCAGTCTGAAAAAAGTGGTATCAGTGCATACCTAGTAATAATAATAATAATCATAATAATAATAATAATAATAATAATAATAATAATGAGAAGAAGAAAAAGAAGACGAGGAGAAGTACTTAACATAAAACCAGATAATCATAACATTTATGATAAAAGCCTAAAAACAAGGACAATAAATAGATTTCCCATAACACTTCCAATGTGTCTATGCACTGTTTGTAAATGAGGCCCAACATTAGCATCCAAGCAAGATAATCCACAGACCTTTTCATGAGAAGTTTCACTACTAGAAACTACTTTCTGTCTGCAGTAGAATCTACCAGAACATATTAGAATGTACCAGAGAGTTCCTACATGAAACTATCTCCAAACCTCTGCAGCTCCTCAAAAATCTACATGGATAAACAGCACTACAGGTCAGGAGAAAAATATGTATTTTTGATTTGGAGATGAAATGTCCCTTTGACTATGTTTATGACCTCTATTAATTTTAACCTGCATCTGTACATACATAACAAAGAAAGGAATCACTGGAAAAACAATCAATGAACCAAACAACAAACAACAACAACCAGATAACAAAATAACATTATTTTAAGTGAAACAATTTCACCACATTTGAAGTAATCAAAAAGTAATGGAAAGTAATCAAGTTACACTATTTTGATATTGCGATACCAGGATTAGGTTACTGACAACATTTTTAACAGGTTATTAGTAAGTGTATCCGAAGACACTTTTAAAGTAACCCTCCCAACCTTGATTCTCA
The DNA here is from genome assembly GCF_056507025.1 of Lutjanus erythropterus. Lineage (NCBI taxonomy): Eukaryota > Metazoa > Chordata > Actinopteri > Lutjaniformes > Lutjanidae > Lutjanus > Lutjanus erythropterus. The sequence continues at coordinate 1,867,338 of NC_139323.1, forward strand.
CACACTTACATCCCTAAGTGTCTTGTAAGTCTATGCATGCTGGATACCATGTGGTGCAGGACACTTACATAAACACATCAAATCAATCCACACTGTAATTTGATTATGATTACTCTCAGTCAGTATTCTCTCATGTAGAGCTCACAGCTGAAGACACTGAATAAACAACACATGCACCCAAACGCTGATCTGAGTGAACAAGTTAGGAAACAGCAACAAGCAGAGCTGACCTGCAGAGAGAGAAGCTGTAGACTTGCTGTCTGTTGGTCTGTCAGTCTGCCTGCGTTACCCAGCTACAGCCAGCCTTCATCTTTCCAGTGAGCCTCTCCAGTTAAGCCAGTTTGATGAGGGGGCTAAGCTGCAGGTCAGGCTGCTCAGGACAAGTCATCACTGCCAGGCTTAAGAGAAGGAGAACTTGAGCCACTCAGCGGTACTCTCTGAAAAAGTCCTCTTTAGATCCACTACTGACCTGTCATACACTCACACACACACACACACACGTTAGACCAGTATGTCTCTGTCGAGTAGCTGTGTCACATGAGAGTCAAGTGTGTGTCCAATCACATTACAGCACTAACATTGTTACCTCGTACTGAACTGCACAAGTACCACCAATCCTACTCGCATTACTTTTTCTACTGTGAGTCCCCTGGAGGAGTGGGGCAACTGCCCCTCTCAGCCCTCTAGGGTGCCCTTCCAGTGGGCAAAATATAAATGTCCTCAAAGGTGTCTTTTCAGTGAACAAATGTAAAAAAGTGTCCTCTAGGGTGGACAAAACATGATGAAGTGCCTTCTAGGGTGCCCTTCCAGCAGACAAAATATAAATCCCTCTAGGATGAAGGCCATCCACAAAACAATAAAAAGTGTGTTTTAGGGTGTCTTTCCAGTGGACAGAACATAAAAGGGATTCTCTAGGGTGGCTTTCCAGTGGACAAAATATAAAGAAATGTCCTCTGGGGTGGACAAAACATAACAAAGTGTCCTCTAGGGCAGTCATTCCCAAACACTGCTTTGGGTCCAACAGGTGGGTCACAGGGGATTTTATTTGGATCCCCAAATAAATAAAAGACAGTGGAAGAAATTCTGCAAACTTAAGATTTCTATCTGCAGTACACCTTTTGTAAAACTTTTAAAATGTGTCTGTTGTTTGTTTGCACTTATTTTGTCTCATTTAGAAGTGGGCTAAAATGTTTTATGTTGTTTTCCTGATAAGAAGAAATAAAAAAAATAAAAAAAAAACAGTGAGATGGCCTGTTAACTTGCATTAAATGAATTTATTTCTCATTTCTTAAGTTTTAACATCTGAATATGTTTTCATGATGTGGTGATGTGGAAATGGCAGTAATAATGATCAGGCATGTTCATTTATGCAGGAATGAACTCTTCCCACAATTTATCTATAAGGTGTTATGATCCTGTGCATAATTTTTTCTGCAGTGTCCTCTCAACTACTGTTACTAATTGCAAGCAATCTTTCATTGCAATCAGAGGCCAGAGGTTCAAAAGCCTTTTGGTTTATAACGCGACTGTTTTTTTTTTTCCACACCAGCATTCATTAGTTTGCATGAGGGGTACGAGTTTCAGTACCAATGTCAATGTTCAACTCAGTGCCTATGAGTTGCGAGTAACTTGTCAGTCTGTTGTTTCACCACAACAATTGAGCAAAGAAAAGCAGAACCCATTTTCTTAGTAAAGCTGGTGATGTTAACAGCTCTGTGAGGTTATATTCAGCATTGCACTCACACCAACATGTACCCTGTTTCTGCTGCATAGCTGAAACTAAGCAGGTATGGGAGTGGCAAGTACCTGGATGAAAGACCTCCTTGGAAAACTGAGGTGCTGCAGAAAGTGGTATTGGTGGGTGAGTAGGGGGCAGTCTTGTTAGCTTGCCCCAGTACAGTGACAGGCACACTGTGCTGTAGGAGATGCCATCTTTCAGATGAGACTTTAAACTGAAGTCCTGATTCAATGTGGTCATTAAACATCTAGTGGCACTTACTGCAAAGCGAAGGGGTTTCCCAACCTGGTTGTCTCCATCTGGCCTACTAATCATCCCCCATTGTAGCTGGCTCAGTGTTTCCCTCCCTGTCCATCACATGGGTGGCTTTTGAAGAGAGTTTTCCCCCTTCACCACGAATGATGAATGAATGAAGCATGCTGATTGTTTATGATAGGGCACTATATAAATGTGATCCATTATTATTACTGTTATTTAAAAACAGTGGTGCTTTGATATGAATGCTAATGTCACAATGACAATGTTAACATGCTGATGTTTAGCTGGTGCATAATAATGTATATGTCAGATTTTGTGACATCCGTGAAGAAATAGTTGTTGAGACATTTCACTCAATAACACAAATGTCAGCCTGACGGTTGTGTGTTGGAGGGAAAGTCAAGGTATCTTGAAAGTTGTGAGGGTTCACCTTCTGGGAACTGTGAATATCTGTACCAAATTTACATTACATTAAGGAGAGGTGGAGTGAAAGAGGGATTCATCATCTGGGTACCATTAACAAAACTGTATGTAGTCCATCCAACAGCTGTTGAGATATTTTAGCCTGGGCCAAAGTCATGGTCCAACTGACTGACAAATGGACACTAACATCTATAGAGCCACCCTGCAACCTTGGTAAACATGTTGCAACCCATTAGATTTCTCTTTCCAAAAGTTGGAAACCTATAGGTTTACCTATAGGTAAGCAGGTTTAGAGGCCAAGATCTAACTGAATTACACAATTGTGCATAACATAGCAGCGAAGTACAAGCCAGGTAATATTCTGTGGAAACCATTTGAATGAGCAAACACCACAATGAAAGAACAAACAAACAAAAAATACTATAAAAAGTTCTCAACAAGCTCCTGTAACAACTCCAACGACTACAGATGAGGAGCTAAAGTGTCTTTGCTTGCTTTTAGTTTGCTCATTGTTATCCATGTTTTATGGCCTAGGAAGAGGCTCAGCATCTTAAGTCTAATTGACCGTTGTTTTATGTGAAAGCACAGCTTGTGTTGCTCTAAAAAAGAGTTGATTTTATTTCCAAGCTAAGAGATGCTGCTGTGTTTATTAGGCAAACAAAAGTCAGTGAGGAGAGGTGGGAGGAGAAGAGGAGAAGATGAGACAAAATACAGGAGAGGAAAGGAGAAGAAGAAAAGAGTCTTTCTGCACTCGTGACATGGGGTAATTTGCTTGGTTTTCACTTTCAGGCTATGCAGATAAAAAGGGGGTTTAAGAATACGTTTGGCATATTTAAGGACTGTTTTTAGTTCAAAAAAGTGTTTTATGTCATTTGAAATGTGGGTTTTGTCCTGTGCATTCAGGAATCCAGACAGAAAACAGCAGCTACATGGATAGAGTCAGTCTTACAATGACAATTAACATCTTTAGCAGGTTTACCATGCTCACAATCTTAGTTTTATGTTAGCATGCTACAATTTGCTTTAAACACAAAGAAGAGCTGAGGCTTCTATCTTGGAACACAACCTTAGAAATGTTGACTGGTTATTGTAGTTTTTTATTGTTGTTTTGTCTGCTTTTGCCATGGACTTTTGATTGTTTTACATTTTGATGTTTACTTTAGTGAAAACCAGGATGTGTGGTTGTGTTAGTGGCTAATGGGGATCCAAACAAATAAATGTGTTGTACTTTATTTCAGGCAGCATCATGTGATTGTGGTTGCAAATTTGTGCAAATATAAATAATGCTGTATACAAAGTCTCTTGTTTCTTTAACCGTGCTACCAGTATGAACAAATGTTACATCATCTTCAAACATGTAATAGTTAACATTAAGCATATTTTCCATTTATTATTTATTCATATATATTGCATCCTCATTGTTGCAGCTAGAAGTCCACATCCTCAAAAACACAGTTTGGGGGACAGTACAGTACGATTTCTAAATGGCTTTATAGACATTAAGACACTGAATATATACTTTGTCTGTTCTCCCTCCATCTGATGCATTTCAGGCAATTATAGAGTAATTAAGAAAAAAAATGTAACTTGTAATATAACTAGTGATATAACTAGTTACTTTCTCCAGGGAGTAATAAAGTAAAGTAAGGCATTACTATTTTTGAGAGTAATATGTAATATGTAATATATTACTTTTTTGAGTAACTAGCCCCAACACTGTGTGTGTATGAGATATGTGCTTTTCAGTTTATAGTCCATTCTTTTACACAAAAAGGTTGCAATTGAATGCTACAGGTTTCAGTATTCATACCAGTAGTTTCATTGCAATTACATACATATCCACATTCCTTCTTATATTCTGCATACAGGTAATATATACCTTTAGCTTTTCACGCCAGCTGGAACTGTTTGGAAAAGTTCGGGCACTTTTAAGAAAACCTCTGGCAGGTGATTGGATGAACCATCTGTCATGTCTAACAACTTCAAGCAGATCATCTCACCAAACTGAAGCTGGCCAAAAGAAGACTGAAACTCTTCCACTGATAAAAGCCTTCAGTGCTGTTCTTTGTTCTTCTGTCAATGAAGAAATACTTCTGATATAACTGATGTTATCACAGTATCCAAGCTAACTTCTTTGGGAGCCACCATTGTTTGTTGAGATGTACCTCTAACCTATAACCACGCCCGTAGCTGCAGGTAGTCCCTCTAAGGACGCTGATGAGCCAACACTATTCTGATGCAAACACAGATGGATAGCTTGAAGCCTGTCAAGGTGGATTCTTGCATGATCTCATGAATCCAGCTGCCTCGCAGGGTAAGCAGAGACAACAACAGTGTTAACTAGGAATGTAGTAAAGAGAGCCAATGTAGAGAGCAGCTCACTCCAGTACACTTAGCTAATGGACAACAGTGTGTATGTGTGTGTGCTTGTGTTCTGCTAGCAAGTCCTTCATCTTGGCCATGGCTCTTATTGACTGTATTGGAGGCCATAAATCATTGTGCGTGTGTGTGTGTGTGTGTGTGTGTGTGTGTGTGAGTGTGAGTGTGTTTGTATACGGCCCGATGCTTCTCTGGATGTGAGCAGCAGCACACAGCAATCTCAGGTCAGTGAGGCAACAGAGCGAGCAGCATGTGTGTGTGTGTGTGTGTTTGTGTGTGTGTGTGTGTGTGACAGGGAGAGATAACCGTGACAACAGTAGCCAAAGTGGTAGACGGGCCATTGGACAAGATGTACCTGACTGTCTGTCTGCTTCACACCTTCTTCGCACAGTGATGTAAATGCTTTACACACCAGTAAACACTTCAGTCACAGAGACGCGAGGCTTGTGTGTCCACACACACACATGCGCACATTTGCACACACACAAACAAATAAGGAATGCGGGCAGGAATGCAATTAAGCACACTCATCAATAGAGCAGTGGGTGTTCTTCTTTGCTTTCCTTGACTTCTTTAACCCTTCTTGGTAAATTGCTCCACCTTTTTTATCCGTCTCTCCATCGGGGTGATGGTGGGTCGAGTGCTCACGGTGGTGAACTGTATCTGACGTTAACTGCCCTCCATTAACATTTCCCAGAGTGCTGCCGGAGTGAGCAATCAAATGGAGCAGTCAAGCAGATGCACTGTGGGCAGCCATCATATGTGTACACAAACAGACAAAGGCACAGTCATAGACAAAGCCGCCTGTGACTCCACTGGGAAACAACAGTGTTGACATTTCAGACTTCCAAATTGCAGAGTGTCGATGTGGGGGAGCACAAAGGTCTTGAAATAAGCTGTATTATCAACTGCTATTACTGAGTTATAGAGATGTCACTGTCAAAGGCCTGAATCCTGCTCAATCCAGATCATTTTACTGATCCATTCACAGGAGGAACAACAGTCAAGTGATCGTAGTCTTTACCCTGGTAGTGCAGAGAAGCACAGCACGCTCAATGAAGGTTGCCAGAGCTCTATCACAGCATTTCTCAAACTTTCTTCACAACTTCTCACCTCAGAAAACACTGAGCTGTCCACATACCACCTAACTATTTTGTGCTGTTTCATACTAGCAGCTGCTGTGGACACTTCACTGTTGTCCACTTTATTTTCAACATATTCTCCTCTTGATCTACACTTTTCTCCATCAGTTCATAGTTTTCAGTCATGTGACATTCAGTGGGAGGAAAAATAATGGCCCAACATGGACTCTGTAGGGACGCAGCAGAAACTGGAAAAATTTCCCTGTGATTCATGCCAAGAATATTTGGATCATCTTTCAACTAAAGAGAAACAAAGGTATGAAAACAAAGTACAAGTACTGGGCACCATATACAGCACCTGCCGCTGTATCTGAGTCACTAAAAACTGGGTTCCCATACAGAGTGATGTCACAAGAAAACTTCATAGTTTTCACTTCTTTTGGCTTTTGAGAGGGGGGCATGCCAGAAAAATTTTGGAACCTCTGTGTTCATGGGATGTGGTCTACAATATTTTTATGCAGAAAATGTGCATCTCCTGGCATGTAAACAACAATGTACTAATGTTCCTCCTTTGAGCAACGTTTTACACAAGTGTCCGGTTTATCTTTATTAAATCGATGTAAGAGAGTGCGTGCAACAAATATGTAAATGACCCATATATTGAAAGAATTTCAACCAAGTATTAATAGCCAGCCAGTGATATTGGACATCACAGCATATCAACCCTCAAGATTTTACTCTGATATCAATATTTAAATAGTTCCACCAAGCTGTTTTTGTGTTTACTTAGGCTTCCTTGGTTTTGGCCATAATAAATTAATGACTAGTTCCATCTTTGCTCAAGAACATAACACTTTGTTCCACTATTTGATGCTTTTCACTCATTTCTATCTCTAAATGTGGAGGTTTTCTGCTGCTCCTTACTCATATTAACCACCCTGTTATTACTCATCAAACAGAAAAGTACAATGCATCACATCATCTGAGCACAAGAGCATTCGTCTTGTAAAATGACATCAGATGTTAAGAGCAGGAAAAAAACACATTCACAAACTGCCTATTGACAGGATCTCTGCTTGGTTACCTCAGTGTTGAAACAGACAGGAGCACCACACAAATGCATTTATGGTAATATGTCATTTCTTACTCACGTCTTATGTGCTGGAGTTGATCTGGCGTTTCAAATGGCCTGAAAAAGAAAAGAAAAGGAGAGATGGAGGAAGTGTGGACCAGCTGCATTATTTAACATGGTGAGAATTCTTTTTGTCCAAGCACATGAAGTGGTTTCTCCAGGAGCCTGGAAAGAGCTGGAGAGGGAGAGGGAGCTGAGAAGACGGCGAGATGAATAGTCAGCGGCATATTTTACAAACTCTCTCCTCTGCTCCTCTCTCCCTCTCCTCCCTTGTGAAGGAAGCTTTTGTATCACCTCTCACAATACTTCACTTACTGCTCCCCCTCTGGAAATAGCACAGATAAAGGCTGAGAGAGTCTGCCAGTGAATCCTCAACATCCTGCAGATGGACACGGTGAGGAGATGTGCCATTCTGTCAGTGTGTGTGTGTGTGTGTGTCTGTGTGTGTGTGTGTGTGTGTGCGAGAGACTCAGAGAGAGTGTGTATGAGAGGAACTAATATAGAGACTCAAAGATGGTAGAAAGGAAAAAGCATGACGGGGGCAAAGATAATGAAAAGGAAGTGAGGTGAGCTCAGAGATACCTCTGAAATGGTTTCAAACAGTGTTGAGCAGAGTGTTAACTCAAACATTAGGAATGTTATTTTTCACTTATTTCAGAGGTGGCTGTTATTATTTCATATATAGAGTGCTGCAGGGATGACGTGTCGTTGGAGGCCAGCACAGAAGTGTTGCTCTGGTTGCACAAAAAGCAAGTAAGATTTTTTGATTGGATTTTTTATAAGTGCAGAAAACAAGCTCTCTGGTGAACAGTACATATACATAATACATGTTTTGTTCAGCAAGTTGATTCACAACTGAGCTCCACCTTTATGATTTATAAAGCATAAATGGAATCGCCAGAAATAAAAAGCTAATGTTAGGCTATAAATAAACTACACTATGGTCACATGACTCAGTGGCACCATTACTAAGTGACTAGTATTTGGTGTCATGACCAGGGGCGTGTCCAGACTTTATTGCCTGGGGTGACCCAAGTGAGGCGCAGACTTACACATGGCAGGCATTACATCATACATGACATCATAATATAAACTGGTCACCATTCACTTCTACTGTTTGGGAGATTCTGCAACACTGTTTTCCTGTGAAACTCCAGCAGTGTTTTGTGGATTAAAAAACTAAACCTGACCTTCAATTGGTGAGTAGATAATGACTAAATTCTCATTTTTGGGTGAACTATCCCTTTGCAGAAAGAAAGCAGTTCCTATGAAGCTGCTCACAACAAGGTCTTGTTGGGTTATCTTGAGTAACCAGGTCATGATTTTTAGAAAGATACGCTGGTTTAGATTTTTTTTTAATGCATTTTTTTGGTGCTTTGAGCACCACAAGCTGCGTTCCGTTTAGTCCCATTATACTGGAGAGAAGCAAGACAACTCTTCAGCTGATATAATCAGTACTCTAAAAAACATCTAGACGTTACAGGTCAGGAGAATTTTTATTTTTTTTTGAGGTGTACTCTACTTGAACTTTTACTTGAACATGCCAGAATAGCATTAATTTATCATTTATTTTTTATATCTACTTTAATTACTAACATTACAGTTTCTTACATTATTACTGTTATTTAACAGGTAGTCTAACCAGTCACAACACAATAGAGTGGCACCACATAAATATAATATTAAGCTTCCATACTTTATTATTTAAGTCCTCAAAGAGAAATGCTGCCTCCATTTGTCCTCAGGCTGATGCTTCTTGATTCATCCTCAACATTCTACCATAAGGAATAGTTTTAACTTAATGATTTATGATTTTATTTATTTACCCACTTTCAGAGTATACACTGTGTATTTTGTGTATGGGTTTTGTTTTTGTGAGTAGCATGAATTGAACTAACATCTCATTATACAACCTTGTTATGAAATGATCCATCAAGTAAATTAACCTAATAGAAAAAACTAAAAGAAGGCTACATGTAAAAGAAAACAATACACATTTAGAAATATGCACCAAACAGTTGGTTGAAACTAAGGTCTGCCTCTCACTGAGCAGATAGCCAATTATATTTGAGGATAATGGAGTGGCATTTGGGGTTGCCAATCATCACCATTTCTGTGTAAAGGATTTTTTGGGCAGACCTGAAACATGGCTCAGTAACATTCTATCCAAAATCCAAGTACTTTCCAAACCATGAAAACACTACAATAATATTTTCAAGGATTTCCAGCACCTGGAAGAACTTTGTTCATAGCTCTTGCCTCTGTAATGTTTTAACAGAACAAATGGCCAAAATACATGGGTCACGGACACAGCACGAAACATCTGCAGCTGCTACACCGACCACAGAAACCACCCCCACATCATGATACTTATCTCTGTGTGGCTGGTCTTGCAGCCCTCCAACAGGTAAAACCTCCATATTTATGTGTAAAATGAGTGTAATCACTTGATATACTTCATTGGACCAGAGGCAATGCAGTGGAGCAGTGCAACCTTGTGAGTGCCTTGCATTGCACATTAAGATAAATCAATAAGATCTATGTGTATGCATGATCCTGCAACAATCCAGTTAATTAATTCAGTAACAGTTAATGCAGCCTTCACTTTCAAACCTTGCATAACCATCTGCACTATCACTTTGCAAAACTCACTTAACATTACCTTAGAAAAAATGGCTGACAAAAAATAACACGCATGGAAGGCGAAGCATGAAGGATGCAGATCAGGGTTCACATCTTGCATGAGAAGGTTTACACAACTTAAACACTGTGTTTAAAGTTAGGGAAAGATTTTTTGTTAAATATTGAAGTAAACATCCTTTCTTGTGCTGCAACTCAGCAGGACCTCTTTCAAAATTTAAATAAACCCACAGTCTTCCTCTAACCTTCAGTGCTTTGACTCAATGAAACAGACAAATGGAAACAAATTAAATATGTCAGTAAATCCTTTGTATGTTTATCGTGAGCATAATCCAGAAATCATTTTGTTTCTTTCATACATATTTGTGTTGCAAAGCAGTAGTAGATGAAAGTAAAAAAAATAGATCTGATGATGGTGCTGCATGAAAAGTCAGGGGATCAATAAAGTTAATACAATTCCTCCTGTGAGTTATAGGACTGTCGTTACCCATCCATTGTTTTGCAAGTCACAAGTAAGTCTTAAGTCTTTGCCCTCAAGGTCCAAGTCAAACTTACAATTTATGAGTCAAATTCAAAGTCCTAAACTTTGAATTTTTGAATTTTGCAAAGTCCTAAACTTTGAATTTTGAGTCCTAAACAAGTCAACGCAGTCTTCACCAAATGTAATGTTTTAATATTTTGACAGAGCCTTGTGCAAATGCCAAAATACTTTCTGATCTTTGGGCTTGGAGGACGGTATCAAGTACTTTGAAGTCAAAAGTCATGAGTCAATGATGTTCAAGTTCAAGTGGAGATGCAAGTCTTTTTCTCCCCTCCATGTCCAGTCTAAAAAGTCACCAGATCACAAAAATTATGAGAGTTAAAGACCTGGGAAAGATGAACATCTGTGCCAAATTTTCAACACACCAGAATAGTCTGATTGTAAATCACTCCCAAAAACAACATATATGATCAGTGGTGAGTACCTGCAGCATCAGGCCCACTGGACATTAACTACCTTACGTAGGTCATATGACATTACTCATGTTGTGTAAACAGTTGCAATTTGGTTAGGTTTTAGACACAAAAACTACTTGGTAAGGTTTAACTCTTTCCTCGCCATTGACGAGATATCTCACCAACTGCTGTTTTGACTGCAGGCGGTAGGAGACACTGTGACGGATCATCTGTCAAAAAATGGTCACTGGAATGAGCAAAACAAAAAAACGTGAAGTTGATATTCTGCTTAAAAATGTCTCTTTCACAAAAATGCTTTTTTTCATGAAACCCACCAACCCTCAAGTGCTTATAAAAAAAGAATGAATTAAGCTAGAACAAAAAAAATTTGGGGTCTGAAACAAGAAGATCTGTTCTTTCTTTTGATGTATTCCATATATTCTGTGGGTGTTGAAAATTCAGTGAATTTTGTCAAAAATACTGGTCCTGGCTAACAACTTAAAAAAAAAAAAAAACGCTGGTGGGGAAAGACTTAAGAAAAGTTTGTGGTTTGACTTAACTATGCCATGTATGTCACAAGACAGAAGTGACATCACTCAAGTGATGGAACTATTGGAGGGGCTAGAAGAAAAGTCAAGTCAAATTTTATTTGCATAGCCCAGTGTCACAAATCACAATTTGCCTCAGTGGGCTTTACAATCTGTACAGCGTCAACACCCCCTGTGCTGTATACCCTCAACAGAGTAAGGAAAAACTCCCCCCAAAAGACCTTTTAACAAGAGAAAATTTTTTTAAAAAAGTTAAAAGTCAAGGCATCATCAAACTCAGAATGCTTGATCTTCCTGGGATTACATCCATCTGTACAAAGTTTCAAAGTTTCATGGTAATTTAGTTGAGGAATTTCAGTCAGGGACAAAGTGGTGGACTCACCAACCAACAGTGCAATCCCTCGAGCACCAGTGCTAGCATGGCAACAAAAAATCTGAATAATTCAAACTTTTTCCTTACTCTGAGTGAGGCAACTTCATTGCAAACAGTGCTGACATCCCACACTGCTGTCTTCCTTTCCATTCATCCTTTCATCACTCTTTCCCCACTTACGAAAATAGGAATTATTAGATTACAGAGAGGTAAAAATGGATCTGCATTAATTATGAAGGCATGTGGGCTTTCCCTGGATCGAGCCAGAGGTCATGCTGTTCTGTTTTAGAGGCAGTACTCTACTGCATCGGGAATTACGTAGGTTAAAAAAAGAGCAGTGGAGTGAAGGGGTTGTTATTTATTGATTTCGCAAATGCAGCAAATGCCCTCAGTACGTCTTTAAAAATACTCTGACAGAGAGAGGCATGCAGAGAGAGGAGATGCAGATTCTGAAAAAAAAGAAAGAAAAAACAGATTAAAAACAGAAGATAAAGATTAGAATTTGAGCACGAGGACAAAAACGAACCATTATTGAATAACTTATTCTTTCCATCAATGCTTCCATCCACCCCTTGTTTTTAATGGTAAAAGTGAATGGAGAGAAGCGAGCTCTGGCAACCAATCATTAAAATATAACCATGTGTGATTTAAGAACACCCCTATGGAGCCACATGTGTGAGATGTATTTTGTTCCTTTCTTTCTCTGCAAGGCATTTGTAGAACCAAGGTGGAAGGCCATCACACAAATATCAGCATTGTAATTATGAAAAGGGTAAGTGAAAAAAAAGAAGAGTGGGTGTGAGGGTGAGGTGGAGGGTTGGTGGAGATGAAAAAGAACAAAAGAGGCCTGCTTTCAAGTTGGAGATGAGACGATGGGCCAAATGAAATGGTTTTCGTCGTGGCCTAACCTGTGGCTGTCTTTCATCTCTAATTTTCTCCTTTTTCTTTTCTTCTTTTTCTTATTCCGTAGCACGGGTTTGATTATTAATTTTTACTCTTAAGCGGTGAAACGGCTGCCTTGGTAATAACTTTATTTCAAAGCTGCCGTGTTTCACATTTTAATGTGCCTGGCAGCACACTGGGGGTTTGCAATTGATATTTCCCTCTTCAGTCAGATGTCTTTAAGGACCACGGTTAGATGGCAAGACTGTCTGAGTGTGAGTGGGCTCACTTGTACAGATTCCTGTATTTTCTACCTGTTGTTCAAGAGGGGAAAAAGAAGACAATGTACCTGTTTGCAGCTGAATATCTGAAAATTTGAGCTCTTTAGAGGAAAGTTCTGTTGCCTGGTCAAGAGCAGCACCCAGGAGGCCAGCTGCCACCTCTCTAACTACCAGTCCACACTTTGTACTGCCACCCGTGGTGGACTTGAACCGGTCACCCTTACAGTTCAGAAGCCAACTCCATACAGACTGAGCTACTGACACCCCGGCTGTGTTAACACGGTAGTCAACAAAATAACTGCTGTTATCTGGGCATATGCAACATCACTACAAAAACCAAAAGAGTGGTCAGATGAGGACAAGTTGTGAACATAAGGTGGTTTGGAGGAAAAAAAAACAAACAAACACACATCTCAAATCATCTTTGACATCTCTCATTTTCTGACATTTAATGGAATGTTCGAGAAAATAATGAACAGATTGATCAACAATCATTACTTGCAGTCCTAATTAAAATAATCAAGCTTTAGTTGTTAAATGTGTAGAAGTTGCTTTTTTTCCTCCTCTCTGGTGTGAGGGGGGACAGACAGATGCTGTGCTGCTGCCAGAGGAACACTGACTATGATGATGATGATGATGATGATTATTATTATTATTATTATTATTATTATTATTATTATTATTATTATTTTATTATAAGATTATTATTTTTTGTCTGTTTTGTTTTGCTGTTGATTGCTAAATACAATGCGCTGTTCAAAGGGTTTTAGCTTTAGCCTACACTGTTTTCAGACTGCAGAAGTGTTAAACTTATGATATATTACTTTATTGTAGTGTTTTGCACTGTATTATTTAATATTTGCTATTTTCTGTAAGAGGCTCTGCATTTATTTACGTTAATCTGCTGAATTATATGTGATGTTCTTATTTCTATTTGCAGACCAAAATAAATTATAAATTCTATTTTTCTTTATCATTATTCACATTTAACAGCTCAAAACACAAGTGGGCTTTTGTGCATACTAGCTGTAGCGGGCACTCCTAAGTTTTGTTCCTACATATGAACAGTAACAGAGTACAAAAGTAGTGCCGAATGCCACAAAAGTTCTTCAATTGCTTGCAGAAATGATTCATACATGATTCCCAATGTACCTTGAAAAACCTGTGATAATTCCATAGTGGTTTCTACAGTATTCCAATTGTGGTCACTCTCACCGCTGCACAAACTAGATCTGACTCACAGTGAGCTGTTGACTCTTGCCAGTCTTTCATTAACTCATTGTTACTGTAGGAAAGGGAAGTGGCCCTTCATGGTGAACATGGAGAGAGGTGGCAGTAGCACTTTTGTGTGAATGGAGGCAGAGTCAGCGGGGGATGTGGCCCATCAGGTACAAGTACTTGCACTCATTAATTTCAACAGCATGACGTTCCTCCAAAATAACAGTTACTCATTCTTCATCTTGCCACAGCCTGAATGCATCAGAAAAAAATAGACGCTGCTGTGATTTGATGCTGAGGACATACACAAAAGACTGTAACAACTGGAGACCATACACTCCAAAGAGCATTGTGACGCTTTTGAACATTTGAGACCATTAAATTGTGCACTGTGTATTACTGTGAAATATTTTCCACAACGGAAATCATCCAAAACTTCATCTGCTTCAGATAATTTCCACAGAGATCCTGACTGTCTGAATAATTCTGTCAATGAGACAAAGACTTAATAAGTCAGTTAATGACCTTGATCAGTTATTGTCTCATGCAGGCAGTCTCTATCAGCCCTGCTTTCACTGGATGAATTGGTCAGGTTGCTTTGGGAAGTAGTAGACTGAATAAAATGTTTACACAAAGACATTTCACAGCTTTATCCAGTCACCAATAAGTCCATCACAGCTAGCTGCTCTTCAGGAACTGCTTCAAATAATCTACCAGCTTAAACATTCACAGTTATTCTCACTGTTGAATGCTGAAAGCACACAATCTTGCAGTGGGATGTCTGTGCTCACTTAACTGCTAAAAATGGTGAGTAATTTATTTGTTAGAGCTGAAATTTAATTTAGGCCACTCAAACCCACTGAAAACAACCATTTAGCAATGGAAGACATTTCTGACAGTTGACTGTGAACCTTTCACTAGTTTTGGTTTACTTTAATTCTGTAGTCACAAAAGTCATTTTCTGAGATCTGGAAACCAGGTGTGTGGACTCAAGTCACAATGACTTAAGACTCAACTTGACAAAATCAAAATAAGGCTGGCAACTTGACTTGGACTTCAACAAAAATTACTGGGACTGGGACTTCACTTTAACACCCCCCCACACCCCCAAGCTTTATGTAAATGTGAGCCACACCTTCCAGCTTCATTTGACATTTGCATTCCAAGACCTGCACATTTTTTTTTTTTTTTTTAAAACATTAAGGTTTTATTTTAGTAGTTTGGGCCATCCTTTCATCATTTCAATTATTATCACAATGCAGTCACCAAGGTTATTTTCTAAGATCTGGGAACCAGAGGAGTCACATGACTTCAGACTCTACTTTATGAAATAAAAAATATATATATCTTCTTGATTTGGACGTCAGCACCAGCAACTTGTGACATGAACCTTTTGACTTGAGAATACTTGATAACATCTCCTAACCCACAATTATTAAAAAGTATGTTATGCTGTGTTGTGTTATGAGCCACACCAACAATGACTTAAGTTATTAAATCGATCGCAACTGGACTGGTAAAATTGTCTTAGAAGACGTTTCGCCTCTCATCCGAGCAGGCTTCATCAGTTCATGCTCATCAGACTAGATAGGACAGCTCTAGTCTGATGAACAGTAGTTGGAATTCAGTTATTTATCCTCTAGGAGAGGCCGCCTCCAGACCAAGAATGGTTTCACTCCCTATTGTGAGGCCTAACGACAGTCGTTTGGGTTGAGTGGGGTGAAACCCCAGTGAGCCAACAACCGTCGTTGGGGGGGTCTCACTCGTTAGTGTTCCATTCTGTTCTAACGATGGTCGTTAGGGGCACCTGGAGCCAGGTGTGGCTGGACTGTGTTGTTGGTTTCTAGAGGCTAAATTATTGAATCTTTTGGGAAGGGATGAAAGGACAGCATTGTAAGTTGGGGATAGGTGGTGTCTTAGGCCTCCCCCTCTGTTCAGGGATGGCTTCTCAACCTTGACATAGATGGCTTCCCTTACTCCTCTTTCAAACCATCTGTCTTCTCTGTCAAGAATATGTACATCTTCGTCCTCAAAAGAGTGTGTTGTCTCTTTGAGGTGTAAGTAAACAGCAGAGTCTTGGCCTGAAGCGTTAGCCCGTCTGTGTTGTGCCATGCGCATACTTAGTTTTTGTTTAGTTTCCCCAATATAAAGGCTGGAGCATTCCTCGCCGCACTGGACCGCATACACCAGATTGTTCTTCTGGGTATGAGGCGTGCGGTCTTTAGGGTGTACCAACCTTTGTCTGAGGGTGTTACCAGGCTTGAAATGTACTGGGATGTTGTGTTTGCTGAAAACCCTTCTGAGTTTCTCAGATAAACCTGAGACATATGGAATGACAATGTTGTTTCGTCTGTCCTTCTTTTCTTTCTCCACCAAAATGTCATTTTTCCTCCTGGAATTAGCCGCGCTTTTTGCAAAGGACCAGCTGGGATAACCACAGGTTTTTAGGGCCTCCCTTAGGTGTTTATGTTCTTTTTCTCTGGCCTGTCGGCTGGTGGGAACATTATCAGCTCTGTGTTGTAGAGTTCTGATAACCCCCAGTTTATGCTCCAGTGGATGGTGTGAGTCAAAAAGTAGGTACTGGTCTGTGTGTGTGGGTTTTCTGTATACCCCAATGTGGAGGCTTCTGTTGTCTCCAATGTGGACGTCACAATCCAAGAAGGGCAACCTGTTGTCTTTGACATCTTCCCGAGTGAACTTGATGTATTCATCCACTGAGTTAATGTGCTCGGTGAAGGCCTGCACTTCTTGTCTTTGGATTTTGACCCATGTGTCATCCACATATCTGTACCAGTGACTTGGTGTTGTTCCCTCAAAGGAGTTTAAAGCCTTTGCTTCCATGTCTTCCATGTACAGATTGGCCACAATGGGGGACACTGAGGGAGTAATAATTCCAAATTCAACGGTGCAAGAAACATCAACTATTTAATCCACTCTTTATATGAAAGTATTGATTAGTGCAGTTTCAGAGACTGTCTCGTTGTTTTATTAGAGTTGTAGAAGAGTTACAGTTGTAATTCAAAGATTAGGGTATATGTTGTTTAGGGTAACTTAGAACGATGTCTGTCAGTTTTGGGGCATGTCTGTACCAGGAGGTTACCTAATCAGAACAATTCAAAGATAAGCCTTGGTAAGAAATTAAAGCACTATGTCTTAAAAATCCCAAGCATCCCCATTTTTTATACCTAGAAAATAAAGCCAAGTTACTATCTGGCTTTTTGAAACAGGCTTTTGAAAACCCTGAACCTCTCCCTTTAAGATGCACTGATAAAAGGACAACAAATAACACTCTCCTCACATTTTATCAGCCACTGCTGCAAGTGAATGTAAAATCAGCAATACAACCTTGTTGTCTTGTTTACCCAACATAATTTACCTCTGAGCTTGTTAATCAAGCTGAGCACACACAAACACAGATTGTACACATAGGTGTCTCACTCTCTCTCTCTCTCTCTCTCTCTCACAGACGCAGACACACATACACACACACACACACACACACGCACACACACACACACGCACACACACACACACACACACACACACCTCCAATAAAAGACTTTGCTTCTCACACTTCTGCAAAGTCAGACTAAAATATTTGGTCCATAAATGCCTGGGGACCTGAAGCACTTTGCATGTCATATAAAATTTCATACGCTGCCTAAAATCAGTGTAACAGAGGCTATAAAAAGCCTCATTCAATCACAAAGGAACACTGCGTTCCACAATAGCTCACATAGTTTGAAGCAGGATAAATAAGCTGATTTTTTGATATGTGGTAGAAGCTGAATACAAAAAATGTACATGCATATTTGACTATGTGTCTAAGGATCTTAAATGTATTTTGAAGGTATCTTTAAAGCAACCTTTAGTAGCAGGTTTCCTCAGGCTTGTGCACATGCATGAGTATTAACATGCACACACATGCATGCACGCAAACAATCCTGCCAATGGTTTCACAATATTCCACTGATCTACAAGTATTTGTAACAAGCAAAGATATGTAGTGATGTGCCAACAAAGGTGGGGAAGAAGACCACTTGCAAGTAAGCATGGATTGAATTTACAAGTTAGTGTTATTTGAGTCCTTCCTCTGATTGGACAGTGTGCCTCAGCTGGTTCAGTTGGTTACAGAGGCTAACTGATATGCACAGATATGAGTACAGGCGTGGTTTGAGATTTTGGCTTATTCTTTGGTGCTGTGGCCACCAGGAGTTTGAAAACCATTGTGCTAGAGGTATTCATGACTATGGCTAAGATTGTAAGATGTGGTTGAAAGCTCTGGAAAAAAGACAATAAGCAGTAGTACCTGTAGTTAAGAAGTTTTTGTCTAGTTGCTGTTTCCAATGACAAGAATTAACTTGTTTACACTGTAAACCTTTGAACAGTTTTTGCTCAAAAAGAACAATATTTGGCTTATATAATGGCAGTTTCCCATTGGAAAAGGCTGTATGAAGGCAAGGTAAAGCTGTGAAATATAATATTCTAAATATGGCATACACTGGCTGTTTTACTGCCGACCCCTGCCACAACAGTACATTTCCCAGCTTCCTACACTGTTGCTTCTTCATACTGGAACTGTGCTGACTGCCATCTACTGTAGGTAACACACTGACTGTGGAGAGGTACCTCATACAACTCCATTTCAAATAATCCAAACTATCCCTTTAACTATTGAAGTGGCACATTAGGAAACGACCATACCAATGATTTGTGAAGATGGTTAAATGGTTCATTTTGGATGACAAACCAGGACAAGAGATATTTTGTTGTTTTGGTGTTAAGACTCTATTTTAATATCACGTGTCTGACCGGGTCAATCATCTCAGTGGCAGAGAAGAGTTTGAATTGATCTGTGTATAACCTGCATGATCTCCTAAAAGCTGTTTCAAAAGGAGTCACATTGGAAGATATTATCAGAATAAAATAAAGGCTATGAGCTGCTTCAGTGCCAAATGTCCATCTGTCCCCTTCTCACCTTTCTCCTTTCCCTCCCTTATCATTTCTTTCTCAGGTCTTCTGCTCTCCATTTCCTCCTCCATGTGGGTAGTGCATTGACCTGAACCATGCAGTGGTGATTGCCTCTGCAGTTCAATGCGGGGGTCTCATTTCCGAAGCCCCATGACTATTCCTGGAGGTGCAGCTCCACTGTGATTGATGCTTTATAAAACCTTTTTTACAGTTGTGACATTTCAGTGAAAACAAGCGGGGTCTGAACTTTCCATCTGCCGGGTCCACCTGCCTGTACCTCCCTCTTCACTTGCCACCATCTCTCCCTCACTCACCTATTTGTTGATTTTTGTGCATGTCTCACCTTTAAACCCCTGCTTTTGCTGCAGTTTTCCTCAATATTTCACCTTCCTGTCTCTTCCTTTATATTCCTCCTCATCCTATCAGCTCTCCTTCACTTCTTAGATTTCATAGACCACTGTCACTTAGTGAGAGAAAATGGGAGAAAGAGTAAGACAGAAAGAAATGTTCGTTCATAGCAGCTGATCAGCTGGATATACAGCCCCACAGTCTTTCTGAATCTTGATAAAGAACTGAAATCCACCATTCCTCTTGTCTTGCACATCAACATGAACAGTTTTCATACTGAAAGACTTCATCTTATGTTTACAGCAACAGTAACAGTCCTATTATATAACATTTAAGCCAAAGTAATCCTGTGTAATTCTTATAAATAGCTTCTAAATAACCTATATTCTTTTTTTCTTACTGCATGCAAAATATCTGTTATTGTTTTATTCTGTTAATATTTTTGGTATTAGACAAAGACAAATAAAAGATAAAGACAAAGAAGAATATAAAAGACAAAGACACAATTAGACATGATGACAACACACCCTAAGTACATTTCTAGCAGGCTTCACAAATCTGTTTTTAATTGCATTTAAAGTTAACACTTCACATTTTGCTCATTTATATTTTAAGTCACACATGTTGTGCAGAAAAAGAAAACATATCCAGTGTATCAGCAGGGTTTTTTGTTAAACACTAATTAGCAGCATAATATCTGGATATTTTGTATAGTAAGAGGTCTTATGTACAGTGCATTTTAGCAATAAGGGCAAAAAGACAATATTTGTTTGATCATTTCTAGTTAAGCTTTGGATTTTGTGTGCCCTGTATCCAACATTAATGTCCTTTGCCAGTCACATGCCTTTTTCAGTGATGAACTACACTATCTGTGGTTGTTTTATAGAAATAGCAACATATTTTACATTTCTTGGACCAGTGATATGTTCAGATTATTAAACTTTTTTAATCTTAGTGTTTAATATTATGGAAGTACCTGAAAACCAAACAAATATGGGCACCTCACATCAACCAAAGTCCACCATCTGTGGTAATAAAACCCAAATTTAATGGATATACAGCCTCATACAACCAACTCTGAAATCATTCCATCATTTTGAGTAGTCTGGTGATGGGAATTTTTCTCATTTCTACTATTTATTACTACATCCCATATGATGTAAATGCAGCATTAGACCATGGGTGGCCAAGCTCATGCCACACCAACCAAACACCTCAGATCTAGCAGCTGAGCTTCTCATGGTAGTGTTTTACAAGCTATTTTTGAAAAAAAAAATCAGACTGTGGAATCTGTGCTTATGACATTTGGATGACTAATTGTTTCTGAGCTCATTAATCTCAGTGAGAGTCATATCCCTTGCTGTTTTCTGATCTGGTACATGTCTCATTGAGCATAATATTGATGTCAGAGACCTTCATCCCATTAAGGCAAGCACTTAGAATCTGGCATTTGAGTGCTGAACCCTCCTGCTGAACCCTCGTGTTCTCTCTGCTTCCACTGTACCTTGGTCTACACTGATCAAGCACATTCTGCACAACGCTGGGACCACAAATGGACCTTCTGAGGTGACAGCAGCAGATCTGCTCAACATATGTAACATTGCTGCTGCGTCTCACTGACTTATGAAATGTGTCATAAGTAGTTTGGATGACTGAGTGGCTGACCTTTACTCAATGGTCCCAGTATGTCCAGCAGATGAGTGCACTGCTGAATAGCTTTACATTGGTGGCTTTGACATTTGGTTACTCTGGCCAAGTTATTCAGGTCATAGAACAGCTTAACAAATTAATCAGTCAATGTGAGGATGGAGTTGAGATTGTGCCACACACTGCCAAGAAGGTTATGTGATTTCAGGGCATGGTTCGTGCAACAGCTCCTGTTTGAACTTGTCCCCAGTAATGGATCCTCTGATCTACAAGTGAGTGAGCCCCACATGAATGTTAAACATGAAGACCCAGCTGCTGTGTTGCTGCAGGCAAATAATTAGGGGGATGATAGATTTGTCAGTTATTTCTCTGTGATTCTAAACTCTTACCTGTCCAGTGTTATGTCATAGCTTAACATTAGTTCAGCTTAGCTGAAGAGGCACAACATCCATATTTTAGAGTCTTTTCAACAGTACATAGTTTGCTACGATAGCATTTCTTTATGGATCATACAATCCTTGTTTTGTCTTCCTCTGAGAGATGCTAGATCTTCTTCCTTGTGCGATGGTTTAGAATTTTGTCTGCTACCTTAAGTCTGCAAGTCAACCATGTGGCCTGCAGTGTCCTCCCCCTCAGACGGATTCGGTCTTTCTTTTCTCCCAAGAGTCTATGCTGTTCTTCTCTCTGAAAGAGCTTGGCCCCTCTATCATTTATTCCATTCTGTGGAATGCCCATCCCGACCTTGGTTCAGCTCAGCTGTAATCCACCGTGACATCACCCATTGATTTGTGGACGACTGTTTTTGCGTCTCTAAATATGGCATCACCATCTTGTTTTTTAGAATCAGAAGTGGCCATATGTGGACAAGAGTGTACTGTTGGCTGGGAAGGATAAGCTTTGCTTTGCCTCTATCTTGACTGGATCTGGGTCAGAACCCAAGGCCATGCCACAGTAGTGATTTGTAAATCACACAATAGCCATGCCCTATAGCAAACTGTGCTTCATCATCAGTTTTATTCAAATTCCTAATTTAAAAAAATAACATGATCCTATATTGAAGACTTAAAACTACAGATTGAGTCCATAATTGCATTAGGAAACTGTTTATTGTGACCAATATCACAATTACAATGTTGTTCAAAATATATATTAAATTAACATATTTAACGACTGGGGCCATTTTCTCATAGACTTACATGAAGCCAGTCTTATTTTTGCAACCAGAAGAGTCACCCCCTGCCTTGCCAATAGAAGGCATGCAGTTTTAAGGCACATTCACACTGACTTCACTTTTCAGACTTAGAAGCTCTGTCCACTATTCATATATAGTCAGTGGCTCAGCTCCTGTTGCACCCTAGCCCTTCATAGGAGGAACTCTCTTTGAATTTCTTGTAACCTTTTTCATCCAAATAGTCCTAGAAAACTAAGGAGCCCCAGATACTAAATTTATTAACTAACCTTAGCTAATTAATATATTTTCAAAAAGCCATTAACATCAGAAAAATATATCAACAGTAAAGAGTACAAATCTGTAAAGAGTAACTCCAAACCAGCTATTGTATGTAAGAAAAGAACTACTGCAATGACCCTTATGGGCTTAATGGTCCTCTGACCACATATGTGATCACAGCTGGATGTGGTCATATGTAGTATATTGTATTTGTGGTCACATCCAGCTGTGATGTAGTGTTATACTGCTATGGAACAGAACATCAGAGCTGCATAGCCTATGGAACATCCAGTCCAAGTAGCTGCCTAAAGATGCAGTTACTCTTCAAGCTATTATGTTGTTTTTAGTAATTTACTGCTGCACAACCATGAAGTTTTAAAGGATGTTGGAAATGAAACAGGCAAATGGGGAACAGGAAAATGTCAGAAGGGCAAGGCATCATATTTCAAAGTAAAACCTGCTGGCATTTTGTAACCACACTGGAACACCTTGACAGCAGGGATTTCCCACAAGTCTATAACACCCTGTGGATCCACTAATACGTTCCATCATCAGTGTGAGATTTTATCTGATATGACATACATGTATTGTAGCTCTAACTTGATCTGTAGATTTTGAAACATGGTGTATAAGCATTTTGCTGGATTAACTTGGGGTCCATTTCAAATTAAGATATGACCTGAAAAATTGGTGGGTCAGTTTGGGAGAAAAGAGTTTATCTCAAAGGGGCTTTGTTGTTTTTTTTGGCTTTGGCAGGATACTTTGTTCTCTTGGAAAGTGGCTTTTGGGTTTTAGCCTAGGCCCTTTCAAACAATGCCGCAGACATTTTGATTATTTTGCCAAAACATATAAAATTGTAGAACCAGAAAATATTGATTTTCATTTTAGTTCTCCAAATTTTAATGAGGCAATTGCACTTAATTACCTCCACCAAGGCAGTTATGTTTTCAAAGCATTCTTTCATTGTTTGTTTGTCTGTTTGTCTGCAGGATTACAGAAAAACAAATGGCTTGGTTTTCATGAAAGTTGGCGGAAGGGTGTAGTAATGGCTGTGGTAGAACCCATTAAGTTTTTGAGTCAAGCCAAATCACATGGCAGATACACAAATTATCACTTTACATTAACACTGCAAGATAGAGTATTTAGCCTTGTCAAAATGAATGGCATACATCCTCCAATCCAGTAGATGGTTGTGATGGAAGAGCCAACTTTAGAAATATGATAACTCAATATCACAGTCCACATTCTCAGGTACCTCTGGGGTAGGATGTACACATAGTTACTCAAATTTAATAGAGAAAGCAGTCGTTATGGAGCACTCAGGACAGTGGTTACATAGGAGAACCAGTAAAATTGTGACATTGTTTTCTCAAACTCAGGAGTGGCTATGAAAACAATACATGTATCATGCAACTAATTATACTCTTACTCAGATCCAAATGTGAATTTTCTGCAAGAAACTCCACCACAGATATTAAGAGAATCTAATTTGTCATGTAATTATGATTATTATATTCTTAAGGACATGGATGGACATGGAGCTCTCCGTGGTCAACTAAAATACTGCTAAATTCTATTTCAATCATGTGAAATAAATTTCTAGATGTATACCTATATCATCTCTAGCTTCTGCCCCTGAGGGGGGCACACCTTACTGTATAGTTAAACTATACTGTTACTATTGTGTAACCATTCCAGTGTAGGAGATCATCTGAATAGGTTTTTGAGCGTTTTGATATTAGTGGTATTCCTCTCATCTTCACCTCATTTTAGCTGACTGTTAGGACTGTAAATTCAGTGTGCATTTGTCCAACCCCACCACACCCCTCTGTCATACAGATGGCTATCTTTCTGTAGCACTACCAGCCATGTTTCCAAGGGGACTTATGTACTGGCAAAGCACACGTGTGGTTTTATATGTGACTTGTGGTGTGGGTGCAGAACATATGTCACTGCCACCCTGCCAGTTCTAGGCAGTAAATTCTCCATCATGACTATCAGTATGATTAAATAGAGGTACCTGGCCACATCCATCATGACACATAATCACTGAGAAGGTCACACAGGTCAGGGACTAGGGGAGGAAGCTAATGGAGTAGATACATTCAGTGTGAGTGCATTACTACATAACCACATGCTGTGTATACTGAATAAAAGCTTGTACATCACACAAAGTCCAAAACCAGAGACTGAGTACTGCAAGGGAGTGACACATTCCTGTCATGTTAATGCTCACTGTGTCAACCCAGTGACCGATGATAAGTCAATGGTAACGACAGACATTCTCATCTGAAAACAACTTCATCTTGTTTACATAGATGACTACTGATGGTTCAGAGTACTACTGAAGTTTAAGTCCGTCACACTGCCTTGCACTTCATACAGCCCCTCTGAAGGCTGAAGGTGATGAGCTTTGAAAAAACTTTGAATCTTTACTTACAGTTGTGCATTAGGACTTTACAGCATGTCAGTGGAGCCTAGACATGTGATCTCAGATCAGCTGGCAAACACTTTGGTATACAAATTTCTGGGCCAGTGTTGATGTAGAAGGGCAACCTACAGTAAGTTGATAAAAGCTCATTAATCTTTGACTAGATCAGTAAAGACAACCGGTCTTTACTGAGCTTGGTCTGGCATGCTTGTCTTAGTACAGATCAGTCTTTAGAATGAACCTGACATAAATGGCATCAACCAGACTTAAGCCTAGTCTACGCAATGCGCTTTCATGTGAATGCCTACAAGACAATGGTTGTTGCCTAGCAGTGTGCACTGCTGGGATATATTGTTAACAATATTTTATCATCTTGCATATTTGTAGCAAATCACTTCTAATTTGCAGCAAAGTCATGGAGTTCTAAAGACAAAGAAAAGGTCATTTCATCTGACACTGAGGTAATAAAATGACTGGTGGTTTGTAGACAGCACAAGAAAACACTGACTGTCAAGCAGTTCAGCGTAGGCTAATAAAAAATATGAAACAGTCGACTTCAAGAGAATAACACAAACAAAAAATATTGTTCAGATAAAACAGATGGACAGATGTTAGTGAGCAGACTCAACTGATTTCACCATTAAACTAGTAACCGAAATATCCCCAGACTCCCTTCAAAAATTGTGCAGTTTTGAGAGTTGCTGGGTGAGGAGAAACTTTATCAACTTTATAAAATGCTATCTGTGAGAAATTAAATTGAATTATTCAGGCCTTCTTGCAAATTCTTACTTAATTCTTGTGTTTGATGTTCTGTCTGACTGAATATGATTCATTTCCCACCTGTATTGCTTTAATTTTCCACACAATTCTGTTGAATAACACATTTTTTTGAGAATTAATGGTACAGAAGAGAAGGTATCTGTGATTAGATATTGTACATATCTGTATGAATCAACCTAGATTTTGATCTAGATTTTGATTTAGATTTTGATCTAGATTTTGATTTAGCCTATTTTGATAAATCTTACACCTGCTCTCGACTGGGTGTAAGATTTACACCCGGTCTTAGCAAGAAGAAGGTTTAAGCCAAGATGGTGCAACCAGTGTAACTATTAGGTTGGACTTAGAATGGCATGTTAAGGCAAACTTAGCTTAAGACAAACTTTAAGTCATGTTGGTGCAAGCAACAGAACACATAATGTGATCTAGTGAAGCCATTTCCATGACAAACCTTATGCCTACTCTAGTTATTATACATAATAACTTTACACAATTGGTATTGTCACTAGTCTCGCATAGCCAGACGTCTCTCCACAGCACTCAGCACTGGTGAAAGGTCTGGTTCCATGCATACACATTCTGATATGATATACGGGGAAAAAGGCCACACCTTGTTTGTGCTTCTTTAAACCAATCACAAATGTCTTAGACTGTGTTAAACCCAGGATGCAGTGATGGTGCTGCTGCAAAATGTGTTGAGGGGTAAGTAGTTGTGGTGGAACATTTGCACATTAGGAGGTGAGCTCTGGCATTAAATGACTACATGCCTGCAAAAGAAAAGCTAACAGCTGTTAGCTTGTTTATGTTCATACTATAAGCATCCAAGGTGCACATTTGCAGTTTTCAGTGCCTAGGAGGCAGCGACCAATGGCAGCACTTATATCAGCCTGTGCACCCAGTGAGTCAGACTAGTTGCCCATGCCCTCTGAAAACTATTTATCTCCAAATTTGGTGATTTTGAATTTCTTCAATAAAACTGAAGGAGGGAGCGCTCCTTTACAAGTTTGTACAATTCTCCCATTTCTTACGCCAAGCAACCCATTTACATAAGTCACTGGATCATCTGAATAATGCATCGCCACAAAGCTGGCTGTTTTTCTGGACAGCGACTCTGTGCATATAGCCTCAGTAGCCTCAAAGTGCTGAAGACCACATATACTCAACTTGCTTTGCCCAGACCACTTTCGAGGAAGCCAGGGGCCAGTTAAAAAAAACAAGCATCAATAATAATGTTAATGATGAATAAAATTTTCTTGTGGTGCTACCAGGTGGGAATGCTGCACTGAAGCTAGCATATTCTGACTCATGATGGAGACTGACATTAGCTACCCTGACTGGAACTTTCATTTGGCAAATTAAACACAGGATTGGTATGAGGTAGCAAAAAAAGGCTAAATCATCTGTCCATCTTCAATGAATTGTCTGTTTTTACTGTTGACCTTTCCATGTTTACTGTCCTCACTCACCGTTGCTAAGCAGCAAATGCGACCATAGCAGCCTTGCACAGATCAACTGGACACAGAAATCAAGTTCACCATAAGCAGAGGTTTTGAGGGAAGGAACAGTGTTAATCAATTTATTTTGATTGTTAATTGGAAAATACCTTGAGGGTCTCCTAAGCATTTCTCCAATGTTGGAGAAATGCTCGGTATTCATATTTTGTGACTGAGCAAAGCCCTTAACGCTGCTGATGGTGAAAGAATACAATCATGATTATTGTTTTGTATATAATTAAAGTATAATAAGCCCGACTGTAAATCATGTCCTACTCTGGAGGAATATATGGCAGGACCATACACCAATATAAAAGCATTCCATCCACCTTTGTTGAAGTCAGTGTATGACTCAAAACACAGGAAACAGAAAATGATTAGATGAGGCCAATTATTTTGTAGGAAATGGTCTTAAAATTGAAATGCTTTATAAATGTGTGTTTCGAAATAGATTCCTTTGTTGCTGAAGTTGGAATAGATTGAAAAAGGCTGAAATGATTTCTACTTAATGTACAAACTTGTGTATTTTCCTGTCCTGAGGGGTCTGTGAGCAGGAAACATCCTCTCAGTGGTCCAATAATGGGCTTCTCCAAGTGCCTCATCTGGACTATCTTATGAACAGGTGACACGGCACACGGAGGTCAACGCTGTGAATTCATGCATACTGTTATCACCTCTGTCCTGCACGAGAGACACGTTTTTGAAGACGTGACTGTTCCGTGACCTGCAGTGCCGCTCACAATGTAAAGTCTCCCTCCATGTGCTGTGTTAAGTGCATGTGATTAAGTATGCTCCTCAGGGTGTGATTCTGTGGCCGAGGTGCAGGATGTACTCAACATGCCCTTTACACATGATCACTCACTAAAACAAGCCCTGAGCTGATAACCAAAAACAGAGCACTAAATCAGAATTAACTCTGAAACTTCTTGATACTGGACTGTCACCCATTGTTGAAAACTGGGACAAATCATGTCCTACCAAAATAAAAACTTAAAATTTAACATTAATACCAACACTCTGATTCAGATTTTTGGTCAAATGGATTCTTTTAGGGTTTATATATAAAAAAATATATGTAATTTATGAAATGCTTTTTTGTTGTTTATTTATTTATATGTCTAAACTTGCTCTGTGCTTGAAAACACCCTTTTCCCAGACAAGACATAACTTACATTTAAAAATGTGTTTTAGAACAAAGGAACACTTCACACATCTATTAGATGAAACAGGTGCATAGGAGAGAGTTGAGTAGACCAAGAAGTTGCAAAAGGACTTCCACACACTGTCTAAATTAAAATATGCCATTTATTTGCAACATTTCAGAACTAGACTGGCAACCAATATCTACTGATAACATAGGTGTAAAATCTGTTTTTCAATGAAAAATGTTGGCCCTTTAAATTTGTGTCCCAGATTTCCATCAACTTTTTTTTTAATACAGAAAAACATGATTTAATCTGGTAATAAAAGATTTAGCTATATCCTGTTTCCAATATCTCACTTCCTGGTCTTATAAAAGGATGAATGCTCAAACACTGGTAAACATTCTATTTTTTTCACATATTCATTCAATAACATTTCTCAGATTATCAGATGTGTCTCGATCATAACATGTCAACTCCGTAGTCCCTCTAAATCAAAGCTAACTAAGAATGATGGTTTAAAAATGTATATTTTGATGAGCAGTAATAGAACTCTGGACTACTTTAAAACATAAAATGGTTTTGTCTATGTTTTGTCAACTCTGTCAGATTTTCCATCTGACAGAGTTGATGTCCACATTTGATAAAAACTTTAATCAGTTGGAGGCTGTGCCGTTACGAGGGTTAATAGTCAAGAGATTGGTCTTTTTTAAATATATTTTCCAACATAATTTAAGAGTAAAAATCAAAACCCCCCAAAAAGGTTTTGTACCAATCCTCATCTATAACTGCAGTGTATGTTGATTTGTCAGTGTGATAAATGTCTTTAATGCATCACAAAGAGACAAATCTAGCATCTACACAGATAAGGGATGGAAGGCTCATAGATAGTGACAATATCTGGGGGAATATACTGTATATAAATTATATTTAAATAGTGAAGGGGTCCAGTCAATAAATGTAGACACTTAAAGTAAAAGTCAAGTCCTTCCTCATTTAGAATTATTTTGTTGGAAGCAAGGCAGCTCTGAAGAAAAAGATTCACTGACAACTAACGGATGAGATCACAGTGTCAAGGTTTCACAGCTAGCTGGTTAACAGCAGCTATTTTCAACAATGAAGAAAAAATGTAATTAAAGAGCACGAGAACATGGGAGCTAGCAATAGCTAGCAATGAGTCTTTTTCAAAGGTTTTCAAAAGTTTTACACATCAGAGTGATATGCCACCCCATGAACATTTCTCTGAATTCACCTCTGCTCCTGTCCACCACCAAAAGGTGGTGGTGGTGGACAGAGCAGGGGCACTCACATAGATGTGCACGTGAGCGTCACAGCTGGACCATGGAGCAACAGAAGAAGGTGGTCTGGTGTTGACAAGGAGCTGACTTGGCATCCAAATTCCCCAGATCTCAGTCCCATTGAGCATCTGTGGGATGTACTGGATCAAAAAGTCTGATCCATGGAGGCCCCACCCTGAAACTTACAGAACTTAAATGATTTGCTGCTGACATCTTGGTGCCAGAAACATCAGCGAGACAACCTACACAATATTAGGCAGATGGGTTTAATGTTGTGGTTGATGGATGTATATTACATTATGAGTTTTAGACACTGTAAATGTGTCCTTTCATTATTGTCTGTCATAATCAGGTTTTTGTCAATTGCCTCCTTCAGGGATAATTACACAAAGCTGTCCTTGTATCTTTTATGACTGCTTGGTTTAGTCTATTTCAGATAAGACAAAAGCTGCTGCATTCGTTGGCAGTTTTATTGCAAAACCAGAGAAGTGTTAATGAACTTTATAAAATATTAAAATGGTCCATATTCACCAAAGAAAAACAAAAGGCACTTTGTCCAGACACTTAGGAAGCCTTCAGTGAGCTCGAAGCTCTGCACAGGGAAGGTAGAAACCCCAGTTCCAATTACAATGACAGAGACTGAATTATGACTTGATTATGTCACAGATCCTGTACAGTAAAGTAAAGTTCCTCTGTCCCTGTTTATGAAAGGTTTGATTTCCAGGTCCCATATTTTCATGGTAAGTAGATGGTAATTACCAAGTAATATACTTAAAATTTCTTAGACATTACCCACAAATTACCTCAAAATTTCATGGTTAAGTATGTGATAATTAGCAAATACCATTTTGATGTAGATGGTGGTAATTACAAGGCAACATGTAAAATTTCTCAGAATTAACTGTCAAACTGCCTCCAGGTTACCCCTAAATTACCACCAACTGCATTACTTGAGTAATTATTACATACTTAACCATGAAATTTGGGGGTAATTTTTTAGAAATTTCAAATATGTTATCCACCCACTACACATGAAAATGGCACTTGCTTATTAACATGGCGGCCTTCAGTGGAAATAGTAAAGGTTTACTCACCAGAGTGATTTATAGAAAAAAGAGGAAGGAAAAGGGCAAGAGACATACACAAGAATGGACAGTGGAAGAAAAAAAACAGAAACCGTTAAGAAAGAAGCAACCTCTGTATCCTTTCTTTATTATAAACTCCCTGGTGACAGAGTGAATGAAATTTAGATTAGCCTTTATGCTTGACCTGTTAACTCCCAATGACATAGAAACAGACTGTAGCAGCAAGATAATGGGAGGAGGAAGGAGGAGGTGTAGAAAGACAAAGGGAGGAAGGGAAAATAGATAATGAGGGAGGAGCATAACGTTTTGTGACGACAGCAGAAATCAGAAAAAAGAAAAAAGATAGAGGGGGAGATGGAGAGATAGTGAGGGTGAGGGAGAGATAAACAGACAAGAGAGGAGATTAGAGGGGAAAAAAGGGATGATGGAAGTGTTGATGGGATTAAATATGTGGATGAGGTAGAGAGAGACAGATGCCAGGAGGTAACCTCCCCCCTCTTCCTCCTCCCCCGATTCTGTTCATCTCTCCTGGGAGGAATGCACTTTCACCATGTACTATGTCATACTCACACACACACACACACACACACACACACACACACACACACACACACACATACACACACACACACACACACACACACACACAAGCTGCAACATCAACATGGAGGACACATTTTCTCAGTCTTTGGCATTCTGTAACAATGTGACTAGTGTTTTGTGTTCATTCATTCACACATTTAAGTCATTACTGTAATATTATTACTTTAACAAGTGATGCATTGGGATTACAATTTTCAAAACAAATTATGTATATCATAGTTTTAAATTCGAGTAATACTGCATTAGGCAGTTGGCTTTTTGTCCAAGTGATGTGTGGATGAGTCCACGTCTCCATGTATTATTCACCCGCCACCACAGCAGACTATATTTCCAGTTTAGACATGCACACAAGCTTTTCTCTTGGGGATCCAATTTTTTTTAAATGAATAAGCAATAGTAAATTCTGGGAAGAGTTCATTCATGTGTAAATGAACAGTCTTGACCATCTTTACTGCCATATTTGCTTTATTGAAAACACAAAGTTAAAACTTTATATTTGAGAAACAAATGTATTTAGGCTGAGTTCACAGGCCATCTCATTGCTTAAATTAAATGCTTTATAAAAGCTGTGCTGCAGATATAAACTTTAATTTGAAAAAATTCCTCAATAGTATTTTATTTATTTGGGCACCCAAATAAAATCTCCTGTGACCCACATGTGGGTCCTGTACTGCTGTCTCATCCATAAAGGCACACACTCTCTTGCTCTTTCTCTGGGGAAACACCTCTTTCTCACCTGTCTGCTATTAATCAAACTACCTGCTACCTCTGAAATCTTGAAATCAGAGGTTATAATAGACTAGGATAATAAACATCAGTGACCCCATTCAAGTTTTGGATTGATCTACAATTACTCAGGATGAAAAACGGTTGAATGTATTTTATAAGATTATAAACATGTTATTCTAACATCAATAATAACACATTTCCATCTAGAACCATCACAAAAATTAATTAATCACAGCCTGGAAACAAGAACAAAAATAAAAACAAAAAAAGTTGGAAACATTGCTGTTTGTAATAAGTAAGAGGACTTTGTTTCAACATTTGAGAGCTTTAACACAAAAATTCTGTGTTATAGATGTGCTTAGACAAAAAGTGTTACAACCATCCCTGGTCTCCCCTGTTATTGTTAATTGAGTCTAATTAATTACTTGTACAGTAATTTCCGTGGGGTCAATATCACATGTTCTTTGCCTTTTGTGTAATACACACACACACACACACACACACACACACACACACACACACACATAAAAGAAACTTAATGAAAATGCAGACACTTTTAGGAAAAGTCAAGTACCAACAGGATTGTATTTTTTGAATTCAACATAGTTATTGCACATATAAATTTGAAATAAGTCAAAATGATCTACTTGGCCATTATAGTGTAAATCAATCAATGGAGAGGTGTGTGTGTGAATTAACTTCTTTCTTTAAAACTGCTTTTTTAAAATAAAAATAAAGTTTTAATTTTTGCACCTGTGTTCATCGAATATAAATCCCTGATTTTTAAGATACAGTGTCACCAATATGTATAGTTGGGCAGCAGATGCTACAGTTATGAACTGAATATGTGTGCCCAGTACAGCAGTAGCAGAGTCACAGCACAGAGTAGCAGGAGATTGATTTCACTTGTCATGTGGCGAGAGTAATGAGAGCTGACCAACAACACAGTTTGGTATCAAAGCAAAAGCAGTATTTCAAACTTAAACCCAGTGCTAATAGAGAACATGATAACATTAATGTGGCAATCTACAAACTCTGTCTGATGAAGGTGGCAACACCTCTAATCTACACAGGGACCTTCAGGTGCACACTAAGAATGAGCAGAGGTCACATTAAAGATCAAAGTAAACACTCTACAGATATTAAACATTGCCAACAAATAGATATTCTGTCCACTGTATTCAAAAACATTACTGTTGTCATGAGTTTATCAAATGGTAGGAAAATGTCCTCATATTGGCCTCCCTACAGCTTTCTTATTACCATCTCACAGTTGTGATGAGGGACGACTTCAGTAGTTCTTGTCCTCTGCAAATGCAATTTAAAGGGAAAGTTCACCTAAAAATTAAAATTCAACCATTATCTACTCACGATTATGCCGGAGTTTCACAGGAAAACTGCTTTACAGAATTTCCCAAACATTGGAAGCAATCCAAGTCTCCTAAAGCCCCAACATGCCAAGTTGACTTGAAAGACGTCATTTACGCCATGTTTTTAGCCTGAATCTTCACATGTAATTCCTTAGCTTGGAGCCACGCTTGTGTGTGCACTCTGTCTGAACTGGGTGTGGGTGGTGTGACGATGTGCACACATATGTTGGGGCTTTAGGTGACTTGGATTACACCAGGTGAGCAGTATGGAGGCATTTTATGTGTTTTCCTGTGAAACTCCAGCAGCGTTTTGTGGATTAAAAGACTTAAACCCAATCTTCAATTGACACGAGGGAGTGTAGATAATGACTATATTCTCACTTTTGGGTGAACTACCCCTTTAAAGTTCAGATGAAGCCAATGTGAGTCTTCAGCAATGTGTGTTATTCAAGTCAAGGGGGTATATTCCAAAAGTACCGTCTTTGTCTTTTGTACTAAGCTCCTCTTTGTTACTGTCCCTACGGTGCAACTCAGCAAGTATCCAGTCTCCAGGGAAACACAAAGAGACATTATAAACTCAAAAGACTGGTAGATACAAATTTTGGACAAAACATGAACTGTGTTTGTCCCCCATCATTCACACTGAAATGAATCTCTTTATGGCCAGTATGGAAAAGTGGAAAGATTAACTCCACCAAAAACTGCTTCAGTGTATCAAATGTACCATAAAACTTAAGGCTCAAATTAATGAATTGTAGAAAGTAGTGAAAACTTAAATTTGAGTTGGCTTATATGATAATTCTGTAATCAAAGAGTGCATAAAACACTGACTCAATATATTTAAGCCTTGAAAACCTTCAAATTTTGAGTTTATGTACTCAAGAAAATTGTGGCAACTGATTGCTTCAGTTTTTTCGATTTCTGCTAACTTATTCAGGTTTACAGCACACATGCTTGTGTCATTAAAAGATATACTTGAAAAATTTGAACCTTCCCTTAAACTCAGATTCAAGCTGAGTGCAGTGACATGTTTCCTTTTCAGCGGATGAATGTGAAAACAGCCTTCTATTGTCAAACTCTGCTCATATATTATTCTGCACAGCACAGATCAAACATCCAAGTGAAGTAACAGTAAGCATAAATGCCTCAGATATGCAGCACAAATGAACAAACCCAGTACAGACCTTAACATGTCAGCCCCATCTCTCTTCCTGCCTCTATCTAAAAATACAAAAATGCAACTCTTCTATTAGACATGCAGAAAATTTGACATCATTGATATGATGTAAAGTAACATTATTAGAGCTGATTGTATCAAAAGATAAGAGATTTGTGATCTATGAACAGGCAAAGAAAGAGAAAAGAAGCTCACATAAGCATTCATTATAATGGCAAGAATATGTGTATGAAAAAGGCCAAATGTGATTATTTATGATTACAGAAATGTAAATATAAGAACTTAACAGCAGGCAGTTATGCAGTCATCACATTAGTCACTCACATGAACAACCATGCGCAGCACGAGTGCTGCATTTTGTGACAAGATCAACATCAGTGTCTTCTGCAGGAATAATCTGAGCTAATTGTCTTGACAAGGTATCAAATGTTGAACAATTAGACGTGTTAAATGGTCCTGTAATGACTGCTGAACATGTTGGCCATATGGATGGGCCCCACTGAGATCTAACTGTTGGCAAAGGGCCCAACACTCTCATACCATCAGAGAGGGAGGAGGAGAGAGCAGATGAGTGAAGGAAGAGCATAAGCAGGGGATAAACCTAATTTCATCCCTCTTGTTTCACACTAAGAAGGACTTTATGAATGACACGTCAAGTGTGAGACTGACACAGAGAGACAGACATGTAGAGAATGATGGTATTAATGCAACAGATGTTCAATCTCAAGGTTTTCAAAGATTGAGTTGTTTTGTAATGTACTCCATGTACTGCACACC
This sequence comes from Lutjanus erythropterus, assembly GCF_056507025.1. NCBI lineage: Eukaryota > Metazoa > Chordata > Actinopteri > Lutjaniformes > Lutjanidae > Lutjanus > Lutjanus erythropterus. The sequence goes on from NC_139323.1 coordinate 1,902,529, forward strand.
AAGAGGAAATACTTATCTAAATATTAGATAACCCTGATTATTAAAGGAGCAATATTTAGCTGTTGCATGTGCAAAAATGAGTACTGCAGTCCAAACAAGAGTGCAACATCCACACAACCTCATACACTGACAAAAACAAGCTAGGACAAGTCCTCCACTTTAAGTTGATTAGCTGTTTATAACTGTCACTTATTTGTCAATGTGAAGTGAACTCTGTTATCCTGAAAACAAAAGCCCACTGCTCTGAAATAACAGTCAGTCAGTCAGTCAGTAGCTGTCTGTCTCACTTCCTGCCAAATTCCATTAACATTTTGCTCAATTTAACAGTCATAAACATCTACAGCTTGTACAAGATTATTAATGCTTTCTTGTGACTCATAAACAGACACAAACTCATGTACATCATGTTCATTTTATGATTTATTAGAATAAATATATTACAGATTTCTCCTTTAATCTACTCTACAGTTGTGAGTTTCAAGTCATCTTAGCATGATGTTCATTTAGTAAAATATGGTCCCATTTATAGAGAAAACAGACAATAAAGCAGGGTATACTTTAGGGTGGGGCTTTTGTGTGATTGACAAGTCATCCTCAGTGAGTTGAGAAAGTCAGATCAAACTGTCAAATTAGGCAATGTTAATCAAACATGGATCAATATACTACATTGCGCACTTCTCACTTAAGACAATTTCAAAAACATATTTTAGTGACTGTAGCTGTAATACGAGAAGCAGCCAGACAGGCCGACGTTATTTTCCTGCAACATGGACGAATCACAACAAAGCACCGCTCAAATCGCTCAAGTCACCCACTGGCTCCACACTCTCATCTGTACTGTGCATGCTCTGGTTGCCAGTGTTGGGAGTAACGCGTTACAAAAGTAACGCAATTACAGTAATGTATTACTATTTGCTGTAGCGCAGTAATATAACGCATAACTAATAAAATTTCTGTAATATTATACCAGTTACAATCTAAGTAACGCGCGTTACAAAACATTTTAACCCGATTAGGTATTGTTTTTTTAAGAATTCACCAACACCGTGAGACATCCCGACAACAGAAAAAAATCTGCAGGAGTCATTTCCTGTTGCTGGAACACAAAGATGACTACAGACACGGATTCTACATTTGTGAGATGGACATACTCACATTATTTTCAGTTCTTCAGAGAAACGGACAAGAGCATAATAGTCAAGTGCAATCTCTGTGCGACACTTAAAAAAAAAATAGCACTAGTAACCTGGACTGGTCCCACGCTAACATTAAGCTAAACGAGAGAGATCTATGATGCAAGACAACTGAGGACAAGCATACGGGAAAGACAAAGCAACAAAATTTAAGTTTCTCTCTGTCTGCCATGCTTCTTGAAGCCAGAGAAGTGAGGAGACTGGTGGCAGAGTATATTGTGGAAGACATGCTCCCCCTATCAATCACCGGCATTCATAAAGCTTGTCAATAAAATCCCCGTGAACACCAGCAATGACAAGTTAAGTTAATGTTGTCATAGAGAGTGGGCCATGTGGCCATCTACAGTGTTATTATTACAAACAGCAACCTAAACCACGAGTCCACATGCTGTTGAGGAGAAGTAAATCTGTGCACCTCAGGTTCAGGGTCGAATCCGAATATACAGTGGAGAAAATAAGTATTTGATCAATTGTTGGTATTCTGTTTCTCTGTTAAAATAAACTTACCATAAAGTAAAAGTAACTCAAATGCAAAAGTAGTGTAACGCATTACAATTCAGAGACAGTAATATTGTAATGTACCTAATTACTTTCAAATGACAGTAACTAATAATATATAATGTATTACATTTAGGATGTAACTTGCCCAACATTGCTGGTTGCAAAAAACAAAACATGAAGGCGACCCCATGATGCCAGACTTGAGGCTTCAGAAGAGTGGTCCAAAAACCAATGGGTGACATCACAGTGGTTCAGACTTGCTACTGACCCAAATATTAGACAACAGTGATTATAAATCTACTTTGCTGACCTAAATAGTAGACAGCCCTTATTATAAATCTATGCCCACATGACTCAAATATTAGACAACTATAAAAATAAATCTACCCTACTAACCTGAATATTAGACAGCCCTAATTACAAATCTAGGTAATGCTTATAATAAACTCCTTGTAATAAGTGTTAGTTAATAAATAAGGCTTTTATAGGTTAATAATAGGTTAATAAGTGCATACTCAAGGCTTATTAACCTTAAAACATTATTGTTGCTTTAGATCAGGTAGTTGTGAAAAGCATATTTAAAATAGTTAATAAAGCAACAAAATAAGCAATGACATAATAGGTAAGTTAACTAAACTTATATTAGCATTCTTAAGCAGTCTATGAATTGTAAACAAGTTTCTAATAAGAGCTATCAAGGTCTTATAACCTAACAATAAACATGTTCATCATCCTATTATTGATGCTTATCCAGTTTTATTGACACAAAACTTTAATTAGCATCATTTATCCTAATGTGGGCCTCATTATCTATTAACTAACACTCATTACAAGGACCTTAGTATAAAGTGTTACCCTCTCACTGACCCCAGGATTAGACAGCTCTAAATATAAAGACACTGAGAGGTTTTTGACTGGGAATTGTCAGAAATGGATTTCCTCCAGAGCAGTAAACATCTTACACTAGCTGTCAAAATACTCCTATAGGTTGAAATGGACTTCATAAACATTTTATGAGAGCTTACTGATTCTAGAGGAATCCATAAACAGACTTGAGCAAACTTGCAAGCTTACAAACACTAAGACTAGAATACACCCATAATGCACTGTGAATAACACATAATCGTGCTTTTCAAAAGTACTTTTTTCAAAAGTTGTCTTATGTCCAACATGTTTTCCTCTACACATGCATGTTGATGATTCATAGATACTAAAGGAAAAAGATCAAACAGGGGAAAAGGACTGAAATTAGTAATCAATTAAATTATTATTACATGAATAACTGATTACATGTGAATGCATTAGGGATGGGTATGAACAAACGAATATCTTTAAAAAAGTAAAGGTTTTCAGATTTTTGGATGCTGCAGTGTGGCCTTTATATATGGAGGAACAGAGGCAAAATGCATGGTGGCCTTTAAACTTTAAGGAACCTTGTCTTGTCTCAAAATGCCTGAACTGTAAAAGAGATAGGGAAGCATGATGGAGGAGGAGGGCAGATCAGCATGATGCATGCTGTCCCTGTTTCTGCTGGCTGCTCAGCTTCAACACTGAACGCTGGCAGAGTCAGCTACACTGCATGTGAATGCTGGTATCACAATCTGCTGTCATTCAGTGATCAACACTACAGCAACTGACAGCACTGTTAGCAGCCACCCATGAGAAGTGCTCCATTGTGAGTTCAGATTTTGTTAATGAGCTATGCATATTTGTGTTTGCTATTCAGTATGCAAAAACACATACCATGCCATTATATCCATACACTTAATACATCTATACAGTTTGTAAACCCTCATAGGCAAATTTGTGATTAGTGATTGTGGGCAATATAACTAAAATTGACATGATTAGACTTGACAGATGTTCACACATAAGTGCTGAAAACCACAGCTTAAATTATTCTCTGTGTGTCAGCATCACCATGAGGCTCTGCAAAGGCCTGTGTGATGTAAAAGCAGCCAAAGGGCTTCTGAGTCTGAAGCCAAAAATGTATGACTGTGCTGGCTGCACTTATGAACCCTACAGAGACATACAACATAGCATAAACACAACCTGCTGTCTGCACAAGTGTCTCTTCAGAGTATGTCAGAGCCTGAACTGGCAAAGGTGAACATAAAGGTAAACATACAATCATACAGAGTATGATGCACAGTGAGATTTAGCATTTACCCGTCATAGAATTAGGAGCAGAGGCAGCTGGGGACCAGTGCCTCAGGGGGACTGAGTGGAGAACTGACCTCTCATACATGTTTTTGATGGTGGGAAAAAGTGGCACACCCGGAGGACACCCACACATACAAACACAACACACAGAAACTACTGCCTGAACTAACAAGTCCTTCTCCCTGCGAGGCCAGAGCACTAACTACTACAACAATGTGCTGCCCTAGATTATGTACAACAGTGGATCCCAACCTTTTTATCTTGGACCCCCCCATATACTTGTATCTGTGAAAAGCTGAGCTACTGCTACTATTACTTTCAACATCAATCAATGCTTTTCTAGTTTATTTTTTATTTTTTTACTTAACTTGTTGCTTTTTTTGCGAGACTACACAGATTCACTGAGTGTACAGAGGACCACCATGTGTCAGAGTGGATCAAAATATTAACAGGAAGGAACTTTGTTCCTGAAAATCTTCATATAGATTTTTAATATATATTACACAGTACTTCACTTAAATGTGGCTGTTTTTTTTGGGGGGGGGTCGTGTTTGGCATATAGCTTATGGAAACTCAAGAAGATGGAATTTAGAGAAAATATTTAATATTAAAACATTTTTGGTTTACAGGCTACGTATTTTTACAGTTTGTAAATGTTTTGCCAACCTACAATCTTTAGTTGAGATAATCTACTTTTCTTTTTTAGATAAACTTGAATCTCTGAATTTTAGAAAAATTGAATTCACAAATTGGGCACAGTGAGCTGTGAACCTGATTTGTCATGATTTTGCGTCCTGAAAATTAAATTAATTTAATCTATAATTTATATAACAAAGTTTGGAAAACTCAAAGCTTTTTTTGCTTATTTAAGGAAGACAAATAAATGATCTCAGCTGTTGTTTGAGTTGGGTTCAAAACTCAGATATCTATTGCCGTATGCTGCCTTGAAATTTTATGTTGTCTCAACTTTTTCATAGACCTACAATGAAGATAAATGATTATTATCAATATTTATTTATTTTATTTTATTTTTTTAAGGTATTCATTTCCATATAATTTTTGCCAAAGTCACAGGGAGGCAGTGGGGAGGGGCTACAGAGCTGCATACAGCTGCGGACTCACAGGTTGTAGACCCTGGGTCTTTACAGTATTGTGTTTGGTGTGGACTGCAAAAAGAAAAGCTGTTGTTCTGGCTGCAACTAATGGAGACTATAATAAACAAAATGATATGAAAACTGATTAGTTATACTTAATAACATGGCCACTGACTGTATTTTTGTTTAAGTTGTTCAATGCTGTTGCAGTTCAGTTTGTTAGTTCTGCTTTGTTAACCTCTTTCAAAGTCCAATTTAGCAAAGGTATACTTTTGCTTTGTCTTCTCACATATCAAGACATGGAGACAGCTGGTTCTCTGACTAACACAACAAGAAATACATGTCAAACACACACATACAAACACACACTGTCATGGGGGCAGAAGAAAGAAAACAAATACAGCAGAGGAGACTGAAACTCTTCATTGGGTTTTACATATGTGTGTGTGTGTGTGTGTGTGTGTGTGTGTGTGTGTGTGTGTGACCTGGCTGGTCATTCATTAGCAGTCACTCACCAGGCTGCAGAATCTAACTGCATCTAACAAAGCAGAAAGCACTGCTCTCCATTAAGAGCCTCTTATCCCTGCCATCCACTAAATCAGCTCTCTCCCTACAGACTCCCCGACTTTGATGACATTGCTTCAAAGCAGTTTCACTTTCACTTTAATCTTTAATGAAATAATAGCGCTGGAGAAGAAGTGATGGGCATTTATGTCACTTTTAAAGGGAAATTTCAGCCCACTACAAAAATTTAACAGGGATGTTGCTCTGAAATAAAACTGTTGAGCTTCAAAGCAGGAAATTGTGCCTCTTTGACATTGGACAAAAATAAATAGTTTATTGGATTCTCTCTAATTTTCTTGTCTCTGACTTTGACGACTGCATTAAAAAAGGAGTCATCAGAGCTGTCTGAGAGGCCCGCTGGGTGCAAAACAATTAGCGTTGTCTAACTTTGTATTTTTATTTATTTATTTTTTAAGTTGGTTTGAAGCTGAAAGCTACAGGACATAAATCTGACTTTGAAAGTGTTCGGGTCCATTCAAAACTCTTCTGCTGTGTGTATAGAACATGAAAAAACAGGTTGTTTTATGACCTCAGTCAGTGAGTGATGACAGTTTGTTGCTTCCATTGTAAAATAAAATGTAGCTTCATACATCTATAGAAACTTGTCTTTTACTTTTCCCTACCAGTGTTCATTTACCTTATTTTACTCACACTGAGCATAAGACTGGCATAATACCTTCATAGTTATGTCATTAAACCTGTCAGAGAGTCTGTGAATGTTGTGTAATTCAGTCATTTTTAATGTAATGTTGACATTGTTTGAGATGTCTTCATGACAACTTGACATTAATCAAGCCAACAATGTCTTTGTTATGAACTTGACAAGTAAACTAGCTAGCAAACCCACCATATATGACAGTATAATTTACTGGTAAAACATAAAGTTTTGGGATAAGTCAAGTTGCCGTGACAAAGTCATTGACAGGCTATGTTATCTTGGTTCATGTCAAGTTGTCAGAAAAAACGACATTGTACATTTGATTAATGTCAAGTTGTTACCACAAACACACTGTTGGCTTGATTAATGTCAAGCTGTCCTAACAAAGACGTCTTGAACAATGTCAACTTTGCATTAAAAATGACATAACTAACCAAATGACACAACTACAACTACAAAAGTGACAAACATTCATACAGACTCTGGTGTCATGACACCAAATAGAGTCTATTCTGCATGATCCATATTTTAATAACACTGCAACACCAGTGTGAGGAATTTGAAAGTGTTGGTGATGTTCACCAGTGTTGCGCCTTGATTGCCATGAACAAACCCTCATTACCACTGCCTGACTCTCAGCCCAGTGACAGCTAATTAAAATCAACATATTAATTAAGAGGTAGAGATTTAACAGGCTCCCTGGGTGTCCAGCCTGAGTCAGCTAGTCAAGCGGCAGCAGAGAGCTACTGGAAGACTGGAGGTTACCCTCACTTTGCATGATACTAGAGAGGAAAACAGCATTAAAATTTAACATGATAACAACAATAATGGATTGAAATATTGTGTCTTAACCCCCCCCCCAATTCTGTTGTGTGCAGCATGCTCCTATATCCTGTAAGTTGACATGATATAACCTCTGACTGGTTCAACCTTAATAACACAGTAGTGGTATACTGAAGTGGATACTGGACATGATGAAGACAGAAAAAGCAATTTTAAAGAAGTTCTACAGAAGAGGTTTAGGAGGTTACAAACATTATTTCATAAAAACAACAATAATGATAATAGCAAAATAACTGCTTGGGTATAAAAATCTAGGGTAACCTTTTTTATGACAGATTTTATTTGTAGAGCTTGTGGGAATAAAAATGTCTTATTTGTAATAAAATGATGCACATGTAATGAACTATGTTGTTGTCTAAGCAATTTTCATTTTTCAGTTTCACCACTGGAACAGTATTTTTCTTGTCTTTTACTGTAAGTCTGCATGTGGAGGAGACCTCCATAGACAGGAGCTAAAACGTCCAGTTTCAGACAGATGCTGAATGAAAATATCTTTAAGAGATGACCTGGTGGTACACAATGTAAAGCTGTGCAGGGAATAAGAGCTACTGCATGTGCTGAGTCCCAAAGTTTGCCTAAAAAAAAAGGAATACATGTATTAGAATTAACTGTAGAAATGATTCATGCCTCACTGTTTGTTTGTTTTTTAATTCAATTTGGATACAATTATAATATGAAGGTCACTGTGTATGAACTGCTCGTAGCTGAATTATACTGTTGTTTATGATGTTTTTCTTTAAATGAGAGATTTTTTCTTGATCTCTGCTGCTGTGATGAGGATGAGTTGCTTACAGCACATACTCTGTCTATCATGTTAGTATACTCAGTATAGTAACTCATAGAGACATTCTTCCACAACATTATTCCAACTCTAACCTCTACGGTAACACATTGTAAGTCCGGCACAGTCTGATGTCAAGTCCAGTTCAGACCAAAGACTCACAATCAGACGAAGCAGGTGAAAGTCACACTGGCCAGTCTCAGCTCGACTCAAACCAGCTGATGGAATCACCTGTGATTTTGCTTGCAACTCACAGCAAAGTCACTTACAAATTGCCAGTAATGTCCATATGACACAAGGCTTTGAAAAAAGACTTCCCTTCACTGTCACTTTTACCTCTGATCTGCGCTCTCTCTCCCTGCACACAATTACACTCCCTACACACACACCTTTCATGTTTTTGCTGTTTAATCAGTTTAAAACTGTAGACACTAATCATTATCACTGTGCTCATTCATATTCAACACATCCTCATACCTGAACCTCACCTGAACACATCCTCATACTCTCAAAGTGACATATATTATTGGTGGAGCGTAACTGCAGCAACAGGCTTACTGGAGCTTAACAACATTATGCAGGTCATGTGACAAAACTCACATGACATTACATACATGGTTTATGTTCTAAGATGGTCACAGTTTGCTTAGGTTTAGGCACGAAAACTACTAGGTTTGTGCTGGGAAAAGATCGTGGTTTGGGTTAAAATAACTATGTGACGTATGTCTCATGACAGAATATAATAACAGACCAACACACATGTTATTCTGGTGAGGACAGGACAGGCTGTTCATAATTTAAGATGCTACAAATTATATCCATCTACAAACCACCTGAACAGTCAACACTTGGAATGGAAGCACAGAGGTGTTGCAATGGAGACCATATGTGTCTCATCTAGTTGCACTGGTGTAAACTGGCGCATTGCAAGTAGCTGCAACTTCAAACTCATCCTAACACAAATCTTTGGTCTGAACTGGGCTTATTAGACCCACTGATCCACTAGAGCAGGGGTGTCAAACTCATTTTCACTGAGGGCCACATCAGCATAATGGTTGCCCTCAAAGGGCCAGATGTAACTGTAAGACAGTATAAATGTAGCTAAATGTAACTAAATGTAATGTAAAATAAATGCAACTACTCCTTAATGTTAATTAACTCTGAATTCAACTTACAAATATTATATGTATATATATATATATATATATATATATATATATATATATATATATATATATATATATATATACATATATATATATTTGCATAGATGTAAAAAAAAAAATATGTTTGCTTGTTGCTCTGTTATAACATAAATCCTTTTAATTTGTCAGGTTATGAAACCCACATTACTCCATCAATCAACGATCAAACTGTCCAAGTGAATAAGGAAAAATAACAAGTTATCGCCTTCCCAACTTTCTTGAAACAGCCTTCCATCTGCGTCAATTTTTCTGTTCCTAGTCCATGGGCCCGTTTCCCAGAGCCTTCGTAGTGCTACATGCGTCGCAAGTTGTATTTCCCGTAAGCTTAAGGGAGACCTTAAGATACAACTTACGACACACGTAGCACTACGAAGGCTCTGGGAAACGGGACCCTGGACATTTTGGGATCATTGTTTGTATTTCTAAATTCCACTTGTTTGGAAAATGGCATTGATGTGGAAACACTGCAATCTATTGGTCGGATGCCATCACTTCGCGGGTAACATAATCGGCATGCATTATGGGAAATGTAGTTTATGGTCAATGCACCTTTTTGACTTATTTATTATAAGACAATCAGACCTTTTAAGCTCTTGCGGGCCACATAAAATGACATGGTGGGCCAAATTTGGCCCGCGGGCCTTGAGTTTGACACTAGAGGGTACCGTGTCGGTGTCAAGTTTTGCCTTGCCAAGGCGTGAAAAGTACATGCATGGATGAAGGTGAAGTACAAGGATGAATGTACAAAGAGTGATAAAGTCTGTTCAGGTAGCAGAGGGTGTCAGGGGAGTGGATTTTCACTCCTGACCCATCCCATTCCCACAAAAATACTTCTGTCTCATCCCAATCCCAGAAGAAGGATTTCCATCCCATTCTGTTTCTGTCAAGCGACAGTCCACATATTTCATTATCACTTTGGGTTTTTTTTAATCAAAAAAGGATCTAGTGTTATTATAATTCCCGCTTGCTCACATTGACTTTTTTCTTCCTGTTCTGTCCCAGTCCTGTGATGAGCAGTGAAACTGACTCCCATCCTGTGGGAATTCTGAAAAAAAATGTCTGCCTGTAATAGGGAGGAGGTTGGGTGGAGGGATGGATAAAACACAGAACTTTCACACAGAGGCTGGGGTTTGGTTCCTCTGGCAAAATGTGACACTGTCATGGTTTTTCTACCTAAGCATGTAGTTTTGTTGCCTGTAACTAACTTACTAACTAACTAACTAACTAACTAAGTTAACCTAGCATCACCAGGCTAATTAACAAATGTAAATTAGTCTGGAATCTCTCAATTCATCTTTTCCAAGGGACGTTATCAATGACTGGACACCAAAATCTCTCTGAGGCACTTGGAAAGACCTACAACCAATCAGAGCAATGAAATGGGATGTAGCGTTGAGCACCATGTAAGTTTGGGCAGTGCTTGGTCTGTTTCCAAGCAGGAAAAACATGTCTGCTTGGCCACTTCTATCTTGTATTACAGCTACACAGAACAAGAAAACATTTGAGGTGAGAAACAGACAATGTTGTAACAGGAGTTTGATGAGCCTGGTGCTTTGCAATCACAACATGAGATTCTGGACCAGCGTCGCTCTTCTGTCAAATCCACCCTGTATTAAATTATCACTTGTGATTGGCCTGAGGAGATTCAGGACAGGTGGAATTCTTTCTGAATGGGAGGATAGACGTATCTGCAAATGAAACATGAGCTTATGGATGTGTCTGATTCCCAAGCTAGCTTTGGTGTTTAACCAAACTGTACCTGCTCCTAAAATGTTCCCTTGTAAAATTTAGTTTGATAATTCAATTGTACATTGGATATTATTGCTAACCCAACCATGTAATGAGACTGTGTGTCCTTTTCACACCTTGGAGAAGCAAAACATGACACACAGTAGACCAGTAGATCTCTATTTATAGGTATGCACCAGTTCATAAAACTGTCTCAAAACAGCAAAGTTTCTTTGCAAATATGGGAGCCGAGAATAAAAAAACTGGTAAAGTATCTCAGATTCAGGAATAAAGATGTGGCTGGAGAGAAAGGGCGCTCACAGTCCCTAGGGGCCTCTAATCGGTTAGCCTGCAGCATCTCTTAAAGGGACACAAAAATCAGCATTGTCACCTATTTATGCAGCGACGAGGCCTTAAATGGCACTATGGAGCAGGTACAGGTGTTTGTGGGAGATAAGACCCCCGTCTTCCTACTGGCACCCCCCATTCTGACACTTTTAAAGGGCTTTAGCCGCTAAGAAAAAAGAAGGTGATAGGTATTTCCAGCTGCCGGCCTGTCAGTTATCCTCTATTTCATATATAGACATAGATGTGTGTCTGAGAGGAAGAATGACGGGGAGGAGGGAAGACTTGTCATCTCAGAGTGGAGATGATGACAGAAAGAGACAGATGAGAGGATTGAGGTAGAATTAATAAGTCAAAAATAGAGAGTGATATAGAGGGAGTAACATGTTTTAGAAGTGAAAATAGAGGAAGCAGGGAGATATCCATCCACCTGACATATGAAACACCACTCTGAAGAGTCTATTAAGTCCCTAAGTTACATATTTATTTTTGCTTAAGTATGACTTGTCTTGTGACACATTAGCTGAAGAATAAATGTTATGCTATGGTCTAATCTCGTCTGTCTCACTGCTCTCTTGACTTCTTTCCTTTCTTCAAGCATATGAAGATGAGGAAAAATACCAATTTCTTTTTTATTTAGGATAATAACTCCTTTGCCTCCCATGGTTTATGATGAGGGAAAATTATAATTTTCTTGGAGGGTATCTCTTTATCCACACAGAAGTTAATATATGATGACATAAAATCTTGCTTATGAATATCTGAGCCTGGCTCAAGAAGGCATCACATTTGATATGTTGTTCTAGTGACAGGTTTCATTCTTCGAATAACTGGCTGTTTTCTTGCCAGAAAAACAGAGTTGTGGTCAGTGAGGCCCAGCAGGAGGGATGACTGTGTTCTCTGAACACAACCATAACATTTGTCCTTTGTCTTAAGGGCCTTTCACACTGCACTTACATCCCACCTACGAGGCCTGTCAGTCCCACACTCAGAGCTCTCTTAGCCTGAAGGCCTTCTCACACTGCATTTTCTTAAGCATTATCCTTAACCCTGGGCTAAGAGTTAACCCTGGGATAGCTTAGCCCCTTTTCACACACATATTAGGGCTTTTCACACTGCACACTCTTAGCCCAGGGCTTATCCTTATCTTCAGGGGAATCAGAAACATCAATGATATCAGCATCGATTTTGACCGATAAAAATAAGCTGGAGGTGGAGCAAGTGTGTGAAACTTTGCAAAAATAAATGTTTTGCTTGTTTGCTGACACACAGAGCAGGTTAGACTGGCTCAAGTCAATCCTGCCCCTTTTATTTGGTTTGAATTGTGGTATGTTTTTTCTATCAGCTGGGTTCAAGTTTCAGAGACAAAACTAAAGGGTGATGTGAGAACATTGCACCACTGATTGGTCAGAGTAATGTAGCGACTGTATGATGGGGTTATGGTTTGCCAGTGTGTAATGGTTACAGCTTCTCGAGGTCAAAGTAAAGCTCTGCGTGTTGTTTCCCAACTACTGGAACAGCACCATTATCACCATCAGCCCTGCCTGTGATGACAGGGTGCTATCTGTAGTGGAAAAAGAAGTAGAGGTACCAAACACAAGTCAAGTGGAGTCATACCATGCAGAAGAAAAACGGTGTTAATGTGCTTGTGTTTATTGCATTAAGCATGTTTCCATGGAGTATCTCTGAGTCTATTTTAGTCTGTACTGATATCTGCAGAGCACACAGAGCAACACTGGAGTCATGTTTCTGTCCTTACGATAAACTTTCTTCAACAACTTTTTCTGTGTTCTGTTTAGTAGACTGATGAGAGCTACTCAGACTCTATACATGTTAATGAATAATGGAACAATAAAAGAGGCTGAATAGCTGTATTAAGAAGAGTTGATGAAAATACTCTGTGACTTTGTGGCACTGTGAAGAACTCTTTAACATCATGGACTCACTGTTCACTTTAAAAACGTGAAGCAATGCTGGTTTGATTTAAAACCTAATCCATTAATAATATAATTGCGCTTAAACAAAGTAACTACTAACAAATATTCAAGTTACTGTAATTAAGTGTTTTTTTTACTTTTGGGTACTTTTTATGAGTAGATTTTCAAGTATGTAGTTTCACTTGCACTTCAGTATTCATTACACTTAGTTACTTTTAAAACCATAATTGAGTACTGAGTACAATTTCAATTAATATCCACACATTTCATCTAGTAGCCAATACAGGTGAGGTGATCACAAAGGAGCCAATGAAAATGTGACATATGAACAAAAAACAATACATGGCAGCAGCGCAGGTTTGGAGTTCATGATTAATCATTAACCAATTAATTGCTGTGAAGAATACAACCAATTCAAAATGTATAAATCAATATTTAATCAGTAGTCTAGAAATGGCAGTAATTGCACCTCATCTGACATTGTTTTGTCTCGCAGAGCCATTTGTTGAATAAGGAATCTTGTACTTAAAAAATCATCATAACATAATATTCATGAGTAGTTTTTTAGACTAATACCTTGTACTTTTACTGAAGTATTTTTCTAACACCAGTACTTTTACTTGTAATTGAGTAATATTTTACTAATGTAGCAGTACTTGTACTTGAGTAGAGATTTTCCGTACTTTTTCCACCACTGCTTATAACATAAACACAACTAGCATTGAAATATAACTATTTGAAATTGAGATGAGTGAAACAGTAAAGCCCTGAGGTTAGATTACTGTAATAAAAATAGAACAATGTACAGTAAATGAGACAGTGGACAGGCTCATAGCTGTCATTTCAATAATGCACAGACTGTTCATTGATGAAACTGTATCATCACACTGTGTAGATTTTATATTTATAAGTCAGCCTCCTGGTCCTTAGGGCTACAGTGATGGGCACTGTAGGAAGAAATTGTTGCATCACTCACTCTGCATGAATCTTATGAATGAATCTCAATATGCAATGAGGAATTCCATTAATAATTGATTTCTTGATTCATCTGATATAAGATATCTGCTCTTTGTTGGAGTCTGTCTTTAATAGCCAACGGGGGCAAATGGCCTGGAAATGCTGCGATTGTTTATTCTACGTCTGACAGACTAAATATTTTATCTCTGGTATAGTGAATCATCAGAGAGCACACAGTGAAAACAAGGCTCTGCTGGTCTCCAACTACATCACTCTTTAAAGCTGCTGGAGTTAAGTAAAAAGTAACTTTTCAAGTAAAACTGTGCAGGAAAGTTGTACTTTATACGATTTATGGTCAATGAACACTGACAATGAATGTCCACTGAGCAGCACAGCAGAGGAGCAGGAGACAGAAAGCTTCAAACTTAATGAAATAAAATGACCAAAACGAAATAAGGATAATGATAATAAGAATACTTAAACGGACAGTTCTCCCCAAAATTAACAAGAGCAAATTCACAACGGCTGCGACCAGCATCAACACAGTCGTGCATTCACTCACACTTCACAGACACTTGACCTCCATGCCAAACTGCTAGGGCAAAAACTGTGGCTGCGAAAGTGTGTGGACATTTTTGTCGACCGACCGACTGACAGAATGACCTGCAGAACTGCTGATCACATCTAAATATACATTTTCCTCTTTCCTGCAGTGCTGTTTATTATTTAGCTGACTGGTTTTGGTGTGTCCAAAGTTTCGGAGCTCTTGGCCATAGAGATGTCTGTGTTCTCTCCAATATAATGGGGCTGGATGACACTCAAAGTATCAACACAGAGATTTGACAAATTCACCAAAAATGTTTCTTTCCAGAAATCATGAGCTGGTTACTCAAGATAATCCACAGACTTTGTTGTGCACAGTTTCATGTCGGAACTGTTTTATTTCTACCAAACTGCACCTGCCAACTGATATGACTGGATTTTCAACAGGCTTGGGGGGTAATAGATTACCTGTAACTGGATTATGTATGTAATCAGATACTTTTAGTGAAAAATGGGATTATTAGTAGGATTCCAATTTCAAAACAAAGACTAATATATTACCATGCACAGTGCACACACAAGCTGCCAATTCATTATCATGAATATTATTGAGTTGTGGATAAAACAAGACATCTAAGGACATCATGTTGGACTTTGATCAATATTTTTCAGCATTTTCAGACATTTCATGGACTAATCGATTAATTTAGAAATGAATCTTAATTGATTGATTAATTGATGATGAAAATAAAGTTAGTTTCAGCACTAAAAACATTCTAGTAGGCTAAAAAAATCACTATATTTTATACTGAGGAAATCCAAAAGTAACAGAAAGTAATCAAGTTATATTATTGTGATACTTGGATTATGTTACTGGCTGCATTTTTGAACAGGTAATTAGCATCTGTAATGGAATACAATTTTTAAATAACCCTCAGCCTGCCAGGAAGTTACTATAAAAAAACAATATGACTGGTTCGACCCAGTTGTTTAGAAGGGAGGACGTGTTGCATTCAGGTTACTTTGAAGACTTTTTGAAATTGTTAATTGTAGATGGAGTTTTTAAGTTACAGATCAAGAGCCATAATGTAGAGTAAGACGTGTCCTGGATATTTGATTAATAAAGTAATAAAAGACCATATATGTTAAATTTAGCCAACGTGTGTATCATGAATCACAGTCTGATGCCAGAGTCACACTGAATGACACATTGAAGGACACACGATTTTCACTTCTTTTTAGCTGTATATGGTCTTTTTTTCTCTCCAGCTTCCACACATGCACACACAATTTCTGAAACCCGTAGACCCTCTTGATGTGTCCCTCATATAGTCTCACCTCTCAGAGGACACAGACATTGTTAAACCCAGGCAGGAAATGAGTTCTGTGCTATAATGTATGACACACAGTAGTCGACAGGCCTCCCTGATCGCCCTGCCCTTCAAAACTGATGGATACTAATGTGTCACCACATGAAAATGTGTCATGAAACAGGAAAAAAATGGAAACACCAAAATACAGAAAGATGGTGAGAGGAAATAGAGCAAAGTGACCCGTCAATATATCAGAGATGCTTTAAAGAGAGGGAATAGGGATGTTTCTAAAAATGTTCTTCCGGTGCCTTGTACCTGTGCAGGAAAAGCCTCCTCTATTCAGTATTACTTCTTTGTCCAGGGCTGTGTTTTCAGTGCATGCAAAGAAAAGAAACATAAAATCACAGCCGCTGTCTTTCTTGTCCATTTTCTTTACCCAGCTTTTGAAAGCAACCATCTAAGGGGAAAAGGCTTTTCCTATTTCTGCCTCTGAAGACACGTCAGGGGCCTGGGCGTGAGTGCATTGTTCAGTGGAGCACAGCATTTCCTGCTGCAAATGAAGACCAAAATCCATCCTCCAGGCTGAATTATTAACAACACACATGCCTAAGAATCCCAGGGTCCACAAGAGAGAGGAAGAGATGGAGAGGAGAGGAGAGAGGAGTGATGAGAGGAAATGGAGGTTAAAGGAGAAAAAGGATATAGAGGTTGGTGAGTTAAATTCCATTTTCTCAGATTTAGAGGAGCCACATTTACTAGAGAGTCCAACCAGCAACAGCAATTCTGAGCAAGTTCTCATACCTTCAACAAAACATGCTGCTTAATTACTTTCTGTTACATTTGGATTACCTCAGTATTAAATACGGAGAGATTGTTGAGCCTAATGTATTTTTAGGGCTGCAAATCACAATTATTTTCATCACCAATTAATGAGTCAATTATTTTCTCAATGAATCAATTAGTTGTTTGGTCAGTCCATGAAATGTCAGAAAATGGTGAAAAATGTTGGTTAAAGTCCAAGATAACATCCTCAAGTGTCTTGTTTTCATTTTACTGTCAGAAAGGAGTAAAGAAAACAGAAAATAATCACACTTAAATTTGAGAATTTTATCTTCTTTTAAATAAAGAATGACTCAAAATAATTTAGTGATTGTCAAAATAGATGCAGATTAATTTAGTAGTTGATGAATAATGGATTAAATGTTGCACCTCCAAGTGTTTTATGTTTGTCAGTTTATTAGTTTGTCCAGCTGTTCCTCCCATTGTTGTGTTCAATTTATTGATTGATTTATTTAAAGTAGGGCTGTGAAAGGTAACGCATTAATGACACATTAACGCACATTCCTTTTAATGACACTAATTTTTTTTGACGCACAATTAACGCACATTCTGTTACATTGGCCTGACCCATAATTTGAATCAGAAGCAAGTTTCCCTGTCACCTGACAATGTAAACAGGCTTGACTGTTTAGGCAACTGGATCAACACAAACTATATGAGGAGGGAGAGGAGAGAGTGCTGATGGAGCTGCAGCTCCACCTGAAACCAGGTAAAAGTAAAAATAAGGCTGATCCACAGCAGAGAGAGAGAAAGAGTAAGTGTGTGAATATGAACAGATGTGTCGACTTGATATAAAAACATTTTATGATCATGAATCATAATATTAATGAACACTTCTGTGGTGTGTGATCTTTTACTCCAAGTCCGATTAGTGTACTTTTAAATACTGAATTACTTCATGCTGATTAATTATAACAGCGAGGGAGGAGAGACGAGCTGCAGAGAGGAGGGAGGGAGGAGAGCGAGTGTGTGAAGTGTGATATAAAAACTTTATTGATGATGAATCCTGATGTTACTGTACAGTTCTGTGGTTTAAACACTAAAGGTTAAAATATCTGTCTCTGTAAAGACCAAACTGACATCCTCACTGATGTAAACTGTCAGAGTGACATTAATGTAAATGATCCTGCTGCCTTAATGCAAAAACATGAATATTTCATCATTATATAGACTGAGCTGAATGAAGGTGAGTATTTTTCTCCTCAATTTCCACCCAGTGAAGCATTTTTTCATTAGAGGTCATAATAATTAATTGGGAGCTATGTGTGCACTGTGCATGGTAGGATATTTTTCTTTATCGTAAAACTCAATCCTACTAATATTACCCAGTTTTACTAAATGTGTAATCTGATTAGGTTTTATTTTAATCTGTGACTGTAATGGAATACAGTTACCTTTTCTGTGTGCAGATTACCTAATCATGTTACATGTTATCTTTTATTCCCCATGCCTGGACAAATGACACAAACAGCCATCTCGGGTGTCAAAAGTCAAATGCTTTGTGCACCCAACATATTCACTCCAACCTCCTCCCTGAGAGGGTTTGTAGTAGCATTAACAACATCACCCTACTTCTACTGATGCTAAGTGCAGACATGGATGTAGTCTCTGTGACCTCACCCGTAGATTTCTGAAGAGCTACTGAAGCTCAGTGTGGTTGCTTCAGCAGTCGGCATCTTGACTCTGATATCTGCCATCAGATTCAAAAATGGGTTATAGAGACCAAAACTAATTTTGTACCATGCTGTAAACACGTTAATTTCTTTTGTTATGAGCATTTTAACACGGCGGTCTATAGGGACTGATTCACTTTTGAAACAAGCCTGAAGTAGCCGTTGAAGGAACTGCAGTTTTTGGTACTTCCGCTTAATTTTCAGCCTTGGTGGTTGCTGCTAAAATGAAATGTGTTATTTGTCAAAATATGTAAATAAAGACCATTTTAAGCGTATTTTTTTTTTTTTTCAAGCAATTTTCTTACGAGGACAAACAGCTTGAACAGCACAACATGAAACATTAAGACAGTGGGACAATTGCCCAGCTCTACATTTCTTGCTAAGGTAGCAACTGAATCACCCGCTGGTGCTATATATAATTATTGGGTGTAGTGTTCCTCATGTGGGTGTATTATGAAAAATCAGCTGACACTGAATAATAAATAAGCACCTGTAACAGCCCACTGGCGAACAACTCTTTATCCAAATTTGCTCTTTCCAGTAGTATTCACTATTGAGTAAACTACTGAGTGTCTATTAAACATTAGAAGTAAATATGTTAATGAGATTTTGGACGCAGCTTTGGTAAAAAACATAACAAAAATGACAACAAAAAACCCTCCTGATTGGAAAATAACAGTCCAGTCTCACTCCCAACTCGTCAGATACCTACAAAATGCTACCACCTCGCTCCAACTCATATGGACGCTGATGGCATCCACTCAAATCAATGCACCAGACTTTCAAGTGATTTCAGTGTAAACCCAAACATGGTTTTAACCTAAACCTAACCAAGTACATTTTTGTGCCTTAATTTCATCGCATACGTTTTGGTGCAGAATCTAATAATCCAAGTCTCATAAAGTCCTGACCTACCATTTGTACACTGTCACACCACACACACCCTGTTCAGTGTGCATGACAGTGACTGTGGCTCCAAGCTAAGGATCTTCAGGCTAAAAACATGGTGTAAATAACATTTTGAAAGTCAGCTTGGCATGTTGGGGCTTTAAGAGACTTGGATTACAGCAGACAAACAGTATGGGGGCATTTTATGTTTTTTATTCTGTTGTTTTTTAACATTTGAATACTGGTCACCATTGTTCAATCAATAATTTTGTAACGCTGTTTTCCCATGAATAATGACTGAAATTTCATTTTTAGGTGAATTATCTCTTTAAAGGCTGTTTCACGACAATAACCATGTGTTATAAACTGCTTTCTGACCATGTCAGATACTGCAGTCAAAGGTTACCTTCTGTCTCAGTATCAGAAATGGAGGGGCAGTGACATTTGTTTGGTATGTGACAAGTTGATGACAGTGGGTGAAAATGTACATCTTTTCACAGGCTTTCTGCAATAAACTTTAAGTCCAAGCCAGAGCCTGAGACAGAAACCTGTGGTGACATGATTAGGAGTATTTCCTCACACTTAGCAAAGCTCCAGGGCCACAAACTGTAATATGCCACTGTTTTCATAGGCTGATAGTGCTCCTATTTAATACTATGAGTTTAAAATATAATAAATTTAAATGTGTTTAGGTCTCTGTAAAGCCACTAAGCCCTACAAGACACTTCCTACATTAATTCCCTAAAAATATTATAGTAGTATTATAAAGGGCTTAAAGTGATAAACTAATTGAACGTAGTGCTCTGGAAAAATGTTAATTCAGTCAAGCTTGTTTTGAGTCTAATGTGGAATTTAATCCATTATGTGATGGAAGGATTTGCACCACAGTCATCTTTGTCTGCTATCATGCCTCACTGTGAGTTAGTAAATTTAAGTTCAAATTTTAATTATAGTGGCTATCCTAATAACCTTTGTTCTATGTAATATGTGGAGTCCTCATATGGGTTTTACAAGCTTGACCTGACATGTCAGCATAGCTGCTTAATGAAATTTGCATATACTCTATGTATATGCAATCAGCCAATCAGGATTAGCTGATCCTTTTCTCTAAGGGCTAACTATAAAAAAAGCACTTCTCTGACCTCATTTCTGCATCTTCCAGAGGTCAATCCCAAGACCCCTTCAGTACTTCCTCCTTTCATTTCCTCTCTCTTCATTTAGTGTGACCTAGGAAGTCATTTTTGCCTCCATTTTACCTGTTGTCCCAGTTAAAAGCAAATTTCAGCCAACGGAGTGGAGTGGATTATTATGTGAATATGTGGAGGGTTGATATTTGGTGTCTTGACTCTGGCTTCATCACTTCCTACAAGGAAACACCGAGCTCAGCACAGCACAGAATTGGGAGTGATGATACCATCTCCCCTGTTGGGGAAATTGACTCAGAGGATTCAGGTGGATGGGGTGGAGGTGGGCTTATGAAATTCCACAGAAGCAGCACGTGTCAGCATAGCTTTCAGGTGAGCGGTGTGGCAGCAGGCACTGATGGCTTAACTTCTATGATGCGTTGATTAGACTACGTCATGTGAATGAACTTAAGCTGATTACCTGAACTACATTACAGGCTTTGCTTCATTAGACACCATTCAAGTCTCTAGTTTGAGGAAACACAACACAACCCTTTCAGGAACTAGATTCCAATTTCACACTTATTAGGGGCCCAAGCAGCATCGCTCACTGCAGACCACAATTGTTTTTGTTCTGATTACTCTCTTTTTTCTTTCTTTCTTTTTCCTTTCTTCTCATTTTTCTCTGCTAAAAGTGGTCATGCAGCAAAAACTGTAATATATATCACCAAAATTGTCAAAAAGTGTAGACTAAACATTCTTTCACTATTCCAACTGTTCAATTAATCTGCTTTAAAAATGTCAACTTTTATGACTTTTTCTCAATTTTATCAAAAACCTATTTTCACAAACTCAAAACACAAAGCTAACATGTAAAAGCACATTGTGTTTCACCCCTAGGGGGCGCCACATATGTGAATGTGTTTTTTTTTTTTTTTAACATCATATCAATGCAGTACTTTATTAATTGTCTGCAGTACTAAGTTAATGTTTGTGTCAGCTGATGTCAGGGACAGTTGTGTTGTCCTAATGGTCTAGGGGTGTAAAGATATGCACTGTAACTGAAAGGTCTCAAGTTCTGTAGTAGCAGGTGGATTGTGAATTCCTCCACTGCTGATATTATATGGTCAGGTTTATGTACAATGACACGCACTGACATCAGCTTTTCGCAATTATCTCAAAAACAGCATTGAGGCAAAATTTGTCAGAATTTTAATCTTTCAAGTCATCAGTGTCTGGTCTGGTCTTTTGCAGCCTGCTTGGACCCTGTTAAAACCTGGTTGCAGGTCTTGTTATTATTTGTTTTGTTTGGGAGGGATGAACTTCAAGTTTATTGATGACATCTACTTCTTCCTGTCACAGGCAATTTTTCTACATTGCTTTTGACAAAACAATATATCAAAAGTGTGTAATGTGATGCCAAGCAAATAAAACCTGCAATACTTATGTTAACACCTGGTATTAACGTGTCTGTAGTGACTTGATCACAGTGGACAGAGCTAAACATGTGTAAATGAAAACCAACACACATTGTGATCTGATCACTTGAACCACTTACCAAGGTGGTCTAGGACACATTTGACCACATATCTTTTGTGTTGTAAATGCTAATGCATGGGCCACATGCAGTACTGTCTAAAGAACAGCAACAGACAAAATGGTTTCTTCCTGATAAACAAACAGCTTTACATGTTGTTCAAGTAACTGCTAATTGCAGCCACAATTAGCTAGTTACCTCAGTTTGCAATGCAACTAGCACTCCTATTAGTAGCTGAATCTATCCCAGCTGAGAGCTCAGAGCACTGGGGAGGGTGTTGCAGAGGAGCTTTAGACTGCTGGGAGGAGGAGGTTTAATTTAACCAATAAAGCTTTATGTAAGCTTTAAAGCTAATAGGACAACAAGCTGTACAGCTAACTAATGGGAGCTACAGCTGGCAGCTAACTGGACATCAGAGGGAAAACCAGAAAACATTTCTCTATAAAAATATCTGAACATCCAGTGTGTGGCCCAAGATGAGTGTCAGCTCCTATAGAGGATGAGGCCTGTGTGAAATGGACTGATACAACAATCCAATAAAGTAGCAAAAGTGACATGCACTGTAAAGACCATGTATTATTATGTCTCCTCTCATTCATCCTGATCTTCACTCTGGCTCTAACATCTGTTCAATAAAAATAAAATGACCAATTTTACCCACTTTCAACCCTTTTCTTCATGGCCTGAATATGTCCATGTGCTGCTTCTGTTGTCTGTAAACAATAGGCACTCACACACATAAACACATATGCACTTAAGTCATTTCTTCTGTAGAAAGGGGTTATCTCCTCACCACATCTCCTCACGCCATAAACAGCCTGTGTTGTTTCAGAAATACGCTCCGCAACAGGAGTGGCACTAAAGAACACTTAAGGTGGCCACTTTTCCAGACAGCACAGTGGGGAGATAACAAAGGCAGCTGCAGGAGTCAATAAAGAGGCCAGGAATAGCAGGAGGATATCGCTGAGAGAGGTAAACAACCCTGAAGAGAAAAATTCGAAGAAAGGGGGATTTTTTTTCTTCTTTTTTTTTTTTTTTAATCTTGTCTGGCATAGCTTCTAAAGGATTTGTTCAGTTTGTGGGTTAATTCAAATTCTCAACAGTACTTTTCAAACCTCTTTGTATACAACACATTCATCCCTGAACTGACCCTAAATATCAGCCCTGGGCTTTTCTTCTGCATTTTTTAAACAATGTATGCTCAATAATACATCTACCTCCCTAAAGAAAATTTCAGTTCTTTAAACCTGGATTTTTGACAGTTTAGCCATCATTCATATGGATTATAATAATATGCAGTCCAACAGTCCAATAATAAAGTGTCCAGCAGGAGCAGTCAGACCCTTTTTTGAAGTGACTGACCTTTTTACTTTTATCTAAATATAATTTCATGTAATTAAGAGTACTTTTATTTTTATGTATAGTATTACTCTTTCCATCCAAGGGCAGTTACTTTTTTGTTTGTTTATTTGTATTAATAATAATGGCCTCATCATATATCATCTCAATTGTACTGATTGTATTAAATAACATCAACAACAGGTTTGAGGATGTGCATTAGTCTAGAGTTAGTTTGTACATATTTTTTTTTGTAAATCCCCTGATAAAAAGGTGATATTGGGCAGAATTCTTCTGTAATTCACAGTCACCTTCTCAAGCTGTTCCCCTGAATTTTAGAGGGTGAATAAAAGTGTAAACTCTACACTTCACTAAACAAATCTCTCTCAGGCAGAAGAGAAGGTCTGACCATTTCTGAGCCAGTGTAAGCATCATTCAGTCACCCATCCTCCTGTCAGAAGTCTTGTTACAGAGTCAGAGTTGACAGCCATGTGTGAAATGATTATCATGACAAACAAAGTGATTATATTCATCTGCACTCATGTCTCTCTGTGCTTTTTATTACCTCATGTTATTGCAAATCCAATACTTTTGTCTGTGTTGGTATCCGTGGATGAAGACTTCACTTTTCTGTGAATTGGCTGGTCGGCAGAATGCTCACACACTCTGATCTGATCCTCTGACACCTTAACTGAAGGCAGGCATCAGACTGTCACGTCAAATCACACATCTAAGTCCTTATTGACTCTATCTGAATATGCATTTCTGAGACAGAAGGTGATTAAATGTTTACCTGACTTCATCAATATTTTAATCATGAACAGAATATTACACATTTTTCAGATGTCGTAAGTGCTCCCTCTGTCCATCTCCGTCTCAGTGCTGCAACTCTGGAGAGGACCTCTCTCACTCTGTCTGATCCGGGCTATATACATTTGAGATGATTGGATCTTCAGCCAATAAAAAACTAGATTATTTTTATCATGAAATCTGCAACTATTTTATGTCAGAGGATCACTCCTGTGCGCTCCAGCAACACACCTGTGTTTAATCAAACCACATTCAGGACAGGAAGTTAGGAATGCTGGTAAAATATGAAAGTGACTAGAAGATTCCAGACACAAAACAATGATGATGATGAAGGTGAATTTGAACATTTATCTGTCAGTGACACCAATCAGTTAGTTACCTTGCAAGGCAGCTGTATTCATGAGATCACAAGATCATGAGATCATGAGATCATGCAAGAATGGATGTTGGCAGCCTTCAAGTTATCTGTTTGTGTCTGCACCAAAAGTGGTGCAGCCAATCAGCATCCTCAGAGGAACTACTGGTAACAATGGGCATGGTTCAGTGTAACAAACCATCCAGTGTGTCAGGTTAACCAATCAGTTGTTTGCTCCAGATCAAACTGGAGACGTGACCGCTCAAGCACAAGGTGAGCGAGTGCTTGCTTTATATTGTGATATTTAGCTGTTTCCTTCTAGAAATGACATACAATAATAGCCTGACAGCTTGCTATCAGCGAGTAGCATTTACAATGATAAACAGCTCCCTGCTGATCTCCCTCTCACCTGACACCTTATCTAGATTTGTTTTGTTCAGAAAATAAGGTATTGTGTAAATAACTCCTCATCTCAACTTCAAAACGAGGCATGTAACAAAAGTTCTGCTCAAAACAGCATTAGCCAGGCAGTGTATATTAGCACTGAATTTTGACACTGGATATAAATGACATGTGGAATCATACAGCGTGAACATATCCTGGGATACTGGGCTGTTGAACTATCATATTTACAAGTGCCAATAATCTGGCTTTATGATGAGCCACATGTTGCAGGGTAAGAGGGCCACAGCTGGTGAGAGACATGGAGAGAGACTGTCATTTACATGCTTAAACCCCCCTGCTAATTAGATTATAGCACAACATGTTGTGCCTGCCATTATGATGGATGGGAAATATTTTCTCCTTAAAATCATACTAAACACCTCTTCAGTCAAATCCTGTCTATGAGTGTACTCATGTTTTTAGCTGGTCAAATAAATATTTAACACATTAAAAGGTTGGCAAAAAAGGGTGTTAATGTTATGCAACAATAATGTAGGTGATGCATATTTATTCAATGAACCAAAATATATCAGTCTGGATTTCAATCGTCAAAGTCTCACTTCCATTTATAGCATAAAAATATAAATAAAGGATGCAGGGAGGGTGTTTTTTTCAGTTACAAAGGCCTCTGAAAAAGTGTTCCACCTGTCCCTGGTCTTTTCACTGTGTATTTTCTTTGTCTCTGTCACTGTGTGCCTCTCTCCCCGCTGTGGGAAATATGTGGTGAAGATGCCTCTCTTGTTGTCGTGCCGTCCTGCTCGCTAACAAAGCATTGGTTTGAATGGGCTGACAGGTCGTGAAAATTTCATCAGCATGAGAAATGTCTGTTTTCCCCTCAACTTTCTGTTTACTGCTATCAATAATTTGTGAACAACAAACAGCAGATGTCTCACCCCCTAACAAAGACTCTGTGTGTGTCAGTGTGTGCCTCAGTTTGCTTGTGTGTGTGGGCCTGTGTGCATGTGTTTGAGCAAAAGTGTGTGTCTGTGTAATGTGTGTGTGCATGTGTGCATGTGTGTGTGCACATGTGTGTGTGTGTGTGTGTGTGTGTGTGTGTGTGTGTGTGTGTGTGTGTGTGTGTATGAAACAGATGTTCCTCACTCCTAGAAGCAGACAAGGATGGACTTTGAACACTGGAGCTAATTGAGAATTAATCAATCTATTACCATGGAGACTGAAGGACAAAGACCACAGTGCCGACTCAGTAACAAATTATTGTCAAGGTACCAGTAACTGTATTACGGGCAAACAGTGTTGGTGACCCTAAACAAACAAAGATTTTGTTTTTGGCCCCAAAATCATCACACACTCTTCATAACTGAACAAATACACACTTTCCTTGTTAGCTACATTAGTCTACCTACCAATGGTTTCTTGCAACACCCAAAGCTAGGAAGATTGATTATCACTTCTGCTTCTCAATCCTCTGCAGCAGTGGCCTACAAAAAAAAAAGTGGACCAGCCAGACGAGCTTTAAAACTTAAAAAAGTGGATTTATCTTCATGTTTGCTTGTAAACCTGTGTGCAGCAGCGACCACAGAGGAGCCAATCGCCGTGTTAATTGGTCTCTCTGTCCACACTAATCAGGCATAACATTTTGACCACCTACCTAATATTGTGTTGATCCCCCTTTTGCCACCAAAACAGCCCTGACCCATCGAGTCATGGACTCCACTAGACCCCTGAAGGTGTGCTGTGGTATCTGGCACCAAGATGTTAGCAGCAGATCCTTTAAGTCCTGTAAGTTGCGAGGTGGGGCCTCCATGGATCAGACTTGTTTGTCCAGCATATCCCAGAGATGCTCGACTGGATTGAGATGGGGAATTTGGAGGCCAAGTCAACACCTCAAACTCGTTGTGCTCATCAAACCATTCCTGAATCATTTTTGCTTTGTGTCATGGCACATTATCCTGCTGAAAGAGGCCACAGCCATCAGGGAATACTGTTTCCATGAAATGGTGTACATGGTCTGCAACAATGTTTAGGTAGGTGGTATGTGTCAAAGTAACATCCACATGGATGGCAGGACCCAAGGTTTCCCAGCAGAACATTGCCCAAAGCATCACACTGCTTCCGCCAGCTTGCCTTCTTCCCATAGTGCATCCTGGTGCCATGTGTTCCCCAGGTAAGTGACACATACGCACGCGGCCGTCCACGTGATGTAAAAGAAAACATGATTCATCAGACCAGGCCACCTTCTGGTGTTTGATGAGTACTGTCATTACTGAGACACAAATACACACAGGGCTGTGACACTGGCATATTTCGCCACGTTGAGTCACACCGTGTCACGCTGATTTGCATTTCCAATATCACTTTAATCGAGCTGCAACCCTGATGGATGCACTCTGGAGCAGGGCCAAAGCAAGCCCAACTCTGCTTCAAGCGGGCTGTGGTGTGTGTGCAGGAGAGCAGAGAGAAAATGTTTTTAAAAGTCTCTTTATGTTCAGCTCTCAGTACTTCTGTAGCTTCAAACTGAATCTCTGTGCTCTGAAATGTAGTTTTTCTTCTTTGTCACTTTCAGGTATCTGCTTTATTACACACAGCAGATGTCTGCCTAGAAAGTAATGAATGTACTATTAATTTCAGTTGAAATGTTTTTTTAGAACAAGCTTGATTTCTTGCATGCTAATCTGTGTTACCATGGCTACACACTGAGTTATTATTATTGGACTTTGGCCAAAAACTCAAACAATTATTTTATGTCCCTGGACATTAAAGTAAACAATTTTGAAAAAATGTCTAATTGTGATTTTTTTTTGACTGATATTGCAATTGTAATAAAAATTGCAATAATAAAGGTAATGATTATTTTTACATAATTATTCTTATTTTGGTTGAAAAACATGTTAAAATCTTTAGAATCTGATGTGTATGACAGGACATCTCTGCCTCACCACATTCATTCATTCAGTGAATGAAGTTTTTTTTTCTTTTTTGACATGTTTTGGTTTTAACAAATACTGCACCTCCTGCAATTTGAAAATTGCAGAAAGCCATACTGCGATTTCAATAAAATTTTGATTAATTGTGCAGCCCAACTGGAAACAATGAATTTATTTTAAGGGTTAAGGATGATTTTATTTTTATGTTATATATTATATATACTATTTTTACATACTGCAACTACTTTAGAATCTGCCAAAATTACTATATTTTCTACTAAAAAGAAAGGAGTTCCTACGTGACACTACTCACATCAAGGTCTGTGGATTATCTTGAGTATTTTTTTTTTCTTTTTTGTGCTTTGTGCATCACAAACTGAACGGCATTTTTAGTCCTATTATATTGCAGAGAAGTAAAATTCTAGATGGAAAAATAGCACTACAGGCCAGGGAAAAAAAAAAAGAAAAATGTATTTTTGATTTTGGGGTGAATTGTCCCTTAAAGGGATCAGTTTTTTTTCACCACATTGGTGGAATTGGGCTTTCATAGGGAAAGACAGTACATAAACAGCAGCGAAATTAAAATGTTTGCTTCATGGAGGAGACAAGTATATATAGCATGGATCTCACTGTTGTTGTCACTGTTGAGTCCTGACTTTAATGCTTGTTTACATGAGAACTTTCTCTCTCTCTGCATCACATGTCATAGGTGGCCCCCGATAATGGTTGTGCCCGTAAACACCAAAACAGACTGTTTATGCCAGCGGCATGCATTACAAACCTACCTACCTACATTACAAAAGCAGAACACTCAGCGCTGCCTGGGTTGCAAATTTAGATAATAGTGTAATATATTCATTCAGTGTCTTTTTATTGAGTGTCATTCTGGCATTTATGCATGCATTGTCAAAAAAATAGACTTGAAGTGTAAATAAACACTTCAGCTCACGGTTTCACCCGCAAGACACAGCTGAGATGTTAGCCTGCACAGAGGCAGTCCAGACACAAGGGGCACGGGGATGATTAGAACGGCTTTTTACCCTGAGTGTTGGAATTGAGGGGGCATTTGAGGGGAAACCACTATGAAAAAGCATTACCCTTTTCCACTTTAAAATGCCTAGTTGTACTTAACCTCCCCAGCACTGTGGCACCTGGCTGCTTCACTGTGCTCAAATTGGAATATGTTGTCCCAGAGAAAATTTCAAGGGAAACTTCTAGGGTTTTGTTCCACCTAATTCAGAATCTCACTGACATTTGCAAAAACAAAAATGACTTCTAAACCAGACCTTCTACACAACCTTGAACTGTACAACACACAGGCCACATTTCTACTCAGAAAAAAGCAAATGTTTAAAAATGTGTGCTGACTAACAATGGCATGCTGCTAAATTTGTACTAATTAGCATTCAATGCAAAAAGCTGAGGCTGATGGGAATGTCATTCATTTTGCAGGTATCTTAAACTAAAATATAGGACAAATAAAAATGTTGACCAGATGATTGCACTACCATGTGATATTAATGAGTTAGTGAGGTATGTTGAGTCTAAAGTCAGAGTTTTCAGTGTGACAAAGATGTCTGTCTTTTAACCTGGCTAGAGCACCATGGTAACTGATCTTCATAACCTGGTCTGGAGCAGGTTACAGTCTGAGTTTTAGATTAAATCAGCTGTAAAAGCAGCGCTCTTTAACTGCTTCTTTTCCTGATGATGTTCTTTATGTGCGATATAGATTCTCAGATGAAGAAATTGTTGCTGAGCTGTACGTCAGTCAAACTGTATTACAGCAACACTGACTGTATGCATCGCACTGTCACAGGAAACTCAGCTTGATGATGCAGAAAGTACTAAAAGAATGATGAAGCAGCTATGGACACTTTGATTTGGCCAAAAACTTTCCACGTATTCTTTATTAGGGGAGTTAATGTCCAGCTATCGGTTAGAAATAAACAGCAGCATTAAGAGCACATCAAGTCACTTAGAAATGTTCTGCTACCATTCCTATCTTGCTTTTCTTGTAGCAAGAGTGCCAATTTTTGTTCTGACATATGTTTTATTCTCCATGGCTCTCCAGTATAACTACTTGATCATCTTGACTGAAGTGGGCGGTTCATGATCACTTTACTTTGTGTAGAAGAAGAGTCAAATGACATAGCAAACGCCCCGTTTTTAGTCTAAAGATGAAAGCCTGGTTAAACAAAGCAAGTTGATAACCACTGTCATGATATCTGTTATCTCTGACTGGGGTTTTAGATTTTGTCGAGCCACTACATGCAAAGAAAGCCTGACTGTGTTGAGTTACCTTCACAGTACAGCCCTCTGATGAGAGTGCTGAAGTTAAAGAGACCACCAGAGTTATTTATCTGGTGGAGAACTACTCGTCATGCCAAAGGGAATGTTACAAGATCACCAAAGTTCGTAAATTTCTAGTCTGACTCACAGAATGCACACTGCCAGTGTAAGCCCATTGCATTTCTACATTTTCAAAGTCCCAGAGAAACAATAACAACTTCCTAGTTGCAACCTGCACACTGAAAACAGCAAATTAGCACCTGGGATGCTAATGGTACGAATAAGCTAGCAGCTGTTACCTTTTCTTTTGCAGTGTAGTCATTTTAACACTAGAGCTCACCTTCCAACATGTAGATGTTCCACTAAAACAAGTTCTCCCTTTACACTATTTTGCAGCATCACCATCGCTGCATCCTGGGCTTAACGCTGCACCAAGATGTTTGTGATTGGTTTAAAGGACGACATTTTTCCCTTATATCAGAATGTGAATGCATGGAGCCAGACCTTTCTCTAGCGTTGAGTGCTGTGGAGAGATGTCTGGATTATGCGAGGCTGCCATCGCCATCCAAAGAGCCATGGCGGCCAGGTCTCCAAAAAGACACAGTTTCAACTACAGTCAGAGCTCCTATCCTGCAGGGTTTGTCCACCAGTGGAGGCTCTGGATAGCTGAAGAGCGTGTTGTATTTGGCTACAGCTAAACAAACACCAGCGGCCACAGAATATCACTGGGAGCTGAAACTGCAGCATGGTAGGGTGAAATGAATGGCTTAAGCTGTATTATCTATTTTCCTTTTGAAATTCTTTAAATGCTCCAGGGGGGGCATGTAAGGCAAAAGGCTGAGAACCAGCAGATTTGGAGTTTTACTTCTCCAAACATTTCTCAGAGGCAATACTGTTCTTCAAGCAGAAATAATCTCATTGGTTGAGTTAAACCCCAGTGGGTGTAGCAGGCGAGAAACAGAGCTCAACAGTACTCATACTGAACGGTGTGTGGAGCTCCCATTCAAAAACAAGTGAGGGTGCACACTCTGCAAGGGTATGGAAGGCACATCTGGACTCTCTCGATCACTAATTTATGCCTGCTGTCAGCATATACTGTACAAATGTTGCAACTTGCTGGAAATATAAACACACAACAAAAACACACTTTGGTTTTTCAGCACTCTCCATATATGCCTGCTTTTGATGTGATGAAATACTTATATCAAACCCAAGCTAGACACATCTAAGCTGTGCTTTCACATTCCATACAGCTGTGATTCGTGCATGACTGGCTTCTCTTCCAAAGCAATGGCTCTCAGGCTCTAAGAGCCATTCATCAAGCCAAACGTACAGAGTATGACACATCAGTTTAAGTTGAATTAATTAAAACCAGTGTCATAACATTCACATATGTTGTCATGGCTCCTCCCCCTTATCACTCCATTGTCTATTCAGGCTAGCAAACAATGCACTGCTACGTTACTGACTGCACTAACAAACTGTACCTGGTTAGCTACCTCACTAACAAACAGTCAAAGACAAGGTTTTTATCAGTTATACTGATAAGAGAAAATGATGGGCTTATTATTTAACTTTCCAGCAATTAATTTCTCAAGCTAGTTAGCAACTTAGTGTATACACCACTGTCTGCTCACTGTGTACTCTGCTACAAGTGCTGCAGAGACCACCCACATGATGCCTTCTAGTGTTGGAAGTTTGCTGCTTTATGTTTATATGTTACTTTTTGATGGTGTCTGTGATGTGGCTGTTCAGAAAGGTTTGTTTTTTAATACTATCATGCACATTGCACACACATTTATTAATTAATTATCATGGCCTCTAGTGAAAAAATGCTTTGCAATTTTTCTCTTTAAACCAATCAATCAATCAATCAATCAATCAATCAATCAATCAATCAATCAATCAACCATACATAACAAAGCAAGGAACATAAAACACTAGCGCGCACACAGAGCTAATATGATTCATCTGCCATGAATCGACTATTACATTAACCTCCATCTATTCTGACAATCAAAATCCTTTTGAGTCATTTTTTGAGGAAAAAAAGCCTAAATTCTCTGGTTTCAGCTTCTTAAATGTGAATATTTTCTGGTTTCTTTCCTCCTCTCTGACAGTAAACTGAATATCTTTGTGCTGTGGACAAAACAAGACATTTGAGGACGTCATCTTGAGCTTTGATCAAGATGACGTCAGACATTTCATAGACCAAACAACTAATTGATTAACTGAGAAATTAATTAGCCAATTAATCGATGAACATAATGGTTAGTTACAGCCCTAAAACCACTATATTAGGCTAAACAATTTCACCACATTTTATATAGAACTAATCCAAAAGTAACAGAAAGTAATGAAGTTCCATTACTTTAATATTATGATACTTGAATTAGGTTACTGACTACATTTTTAAAAGGTAATTAGTAACTGTATCAGAATACATGTTTAAAGTAACTCTCCTGATCCTGCAGATTAAATTATTTGAGTGCCACCATTGAGGGTTAAATCAACCAATGAGATTAGTTTTGCCTCCAGAGCAGCTCTGCCACTAAGAAATATTTGCAGGCCTAAAACTCCAATACACCTCAAGTCACTGGTACACAAAGGATAAAAAAACACTGAAGACACTTCATCTGTGTACATGAAATACACAGTGCAGATCTGGTGCTCAGACTGACACAGATGTGGTGTAGGTAAGAGTTTGTCTCCCAGGGAGGACTATGGCTTAATCCAGTGGTTGTGTCAGTTGTGTTTGTAGTAGTGGTGGAAGTGCAGAGCAGCTTAAAGCTCCAATCCCTGACCTGTGACTCACACACTGAGGTACAGGTGCTGATTACACACCATGTGGCCATCTGTGGGCTGCACACACACATGCAATTATAGCAGACTCTTTCCACACGCACACATGTGTACACAATTGCACCTATGCACAGTGCAATAAAACACACACACACACAAACAACATGAGCTCTAGGTATCAAAGCAGGTACCGCTGAGTCCACTGACAGTCTAATAAATCTGATGTCAGAGGTCCTGATCTCTGCAGCAGGACAAAGAGAAGCTGGAAGAATACCAACGATGAGCAGAGGGAATGAAAAGGGGCAAAGTTCTTTAAGCCCTCAACAGGAAAGAACACACTGCCTTCAGCAGAATAAACTGTATGTGTGTGTTCATGTTAAACATGTTTACAACATGACATAAGGCCCGAACTCAGCCTCGGCTGGCTGCTTTTTCCTCAAGTGAACAAATTAGCAAAGAGATCAGACTGACTCTTGACTTGTTTTTTTCTAAAGAAACACACAGTGTCATAATGACACTGTAGAAATGCATTTAACCATAATCATATTACAGTATAGTTTAAGCGGTGCTCATTAGAAGCCCTTCACACAAACATTATGATTGTATGGTAATTATTATAATCAGCAAGATGAGATAAACAGACAGGAACATGGAGCTGTATGTAACTATATAATTAGTGACATAATATTAAATTTACTGTCATTATTTGCAGTGTGTGTGATGATTGCACTCGAAAACAACCATTCCTTGTAATGACTTAAGAATGTTTACAGTTGCCATTTACACTTAGTATTAGAATGTACGCCACCATTTACATTCACCTACAGTATGAGTGTTGCTCACAGGCCTAGTTTGTGTAAATGCCATGTTGCCCCACCATGTTTCAGTAGCCAAGGAAGGACAAACCAAACAACTCTAGATTTGTTCCATATGAGTTTCCCCACCATGTTAGAAAAAGGAATGACACACGGCATATACGCAAGCTCATTGATAGACTCCACTAAACCCTACACACTGGTCCTTTAAAATCATAATGTGAGACATTAGATTTTTTTTTCTCCTTTGGCAACCTCTAGCAGCATAAACACTGTGCCAGTTAGCAGTGCACTCCACCTCCACCTGTGCTATCCTGGTACACTGAAATTAATAGGCTGAAAGAATACCTAGACTGCACAATATCTGCGAGGAATGTACTATTTTGTCGTAACTATTAATATTACAAGATCAAAAGCAGTTTTTCTTTGGGACAGCACAAAAAGCTGTAAATGTCTCCAACAACTCCTGAAGAAAAAAATAACAGAATTTAATCTATTTCAACACATCCTCATCTCTAAACATCAGAATAAATCAATTATCAGTTACTGCAAAAACAAAATTTATTACCAGAGGAGAGTACCAGCAGTGACAGACATACCAGATGGGACATAACTCACTTGACATTGCACACGTGGTTTCCACTGTAAAGTGGTCACAGTTTGGTTTGGCTTAGAGACATAAACTTCTTGGTTAGGTTTTGGAATAGATCATGGTTTGGATTATAATAACTACATTACATTTGTCACATGACAGAAGTGACGTCAATTGAATGACATAACAATATTGTTACAGACAAACATCATGCCCATAAAAATATTTTAATTTACTTAAAATTTTAATCCAAAATTAAACTGACATAACAGTCAAATTAAGCTGCTTGCACTAGTCTAGTCTGTAGTCTAGTCTAATCAGAGTATTAGTTACTTTTTAATTGATGACATTTAATGAATCACCTCTCTAAACTAGAGTTGCATATTGTCTGTTTTTTCCTCAACTAGTAGTTGTACACACTAACAATCAATTAGTCATTAATAATTTATAAGACACAAAACTCATATTTTTATTTTTTATTTTTTTTCTCATTTTAAGTTTCCTTATTCAACAAATTCCTAACGGGAATTAATCAATCAATGAATAATTGTTAACATGCCTATTCCGAACCTATGCACGCTGCAGTGTTTTATGGAGATTTTCATCAGTATGTCTTATTGTTCATTGGCCTGTTTATGATCAGATCACCTCATTCCTGTAAGTAGATTACATGGTGAAAAGAACACTTAAGTACAAGTCAAAGTACTAAAGTACTGAAGACTTGAAAATCTACTCATAAAAGTGCCAGTACCCAAACAAATTACTTAATTACAGGAACTTGAGTATTTGTAATCAGTAGGGCTGTCAGTTTAACGTGTTAATTAGATTAATTAATTACAAATCCTGTAATTAATTAGATTAATTTTTTTAATCGCCTGACAGCACTAGTTATCAGTTAGTTCTACCTCTGACTATCCACCAATGTTGATGGCATCTGTTTGTCAGCAGGATAGAAAATACACAGTAAAAAATACAGGCCTAATTTTCTTGAAACTTGGAGGAAGGGTTTTTTTCATTAAATGAGCAATAGGTAGCCACTGGGTGTGCAAAAATAAGCAAAGCAGTCTGTATATAGATACATTGTGATTCTGTTTAATATACAATCTGTGGTTGAAGCAAGTTGTTTCCCCCGCCCCCTACTCCTCAGGCACCGCAGAGACATGCAGGTTGCAGGAGTCCTGCAGAGCCCTACAGGAGCCCTACAGGAGCGCAGGTTGCACACAACCTTGAAATTTACATTAACAAGCAACAATGAGTCCTCAGCTGTTTATAACTATCAGTTGTCTGTCAATGTAAAGTTAAGCCTGTTATCCTGAAAACAAAAGCCCACTGGTCTGAAATAACACATGATGATGAGGTAAGTGGCTGCATGTCTCTCTCTCTGCCAAACTCCATTAACATTTTACTTAATTTAACAGTTATAAACATCTACACCTTCTACAAGATTCCTAATGATTTCTTATAACTCATAAACAGACACTCATTCATTCAGTGAACATTCTGCAATAATTTGATTTCTGATTCATGTGAAATGGACATACAATACTGTTTTTCCAGACCAGAATAAAAGGGAACACTGTGGCTGTAGTGTTCATGTCAAGCATGTATTTCAACTTGACTTGTTTCCTTGATGTCTGATGACACATTGTGGTCATTTTATGATTTACTACAGTAAATATATTACAAATTTCTCCTTCAACATTGTAAGATACAGCAGACTATTGAAATACTTACATATATGACCTCTGTAGGGGTCTGTACTATCCGAGTGCTATTCTAGTTTATCTTATTATTATTTTTTGATATTTGAATTTCTTGGTTCTAATAGTGTTGCAAAGAGCAGGGGTGTGGCTCTTGAATCCTTTCAGACCCCTGTTTTGTGTTTTTGTTATGAAAATGAAGCCTGTGAAAGAGCTGCCTAAACCATGCATGCACTCTGCACCAATGTGAAGTTTTCTTCTATTCTACTTTATACACATTTGATTGGTGCTCTATCACTTCTAACCCACTGTAGCACAACATCTGACTCAAGCTATTTGTCAAGTTAAGTAAAAGCAGCAAGAAAGTCCCCAGGGAGGTGTACATTTGACATTATTTTGGAGGAACTGTAATAGTATGTGGCATGTGAGCGGAAGGCAGGGACTTTGATGGAGCTGAAGGGCAAGGCAAGGAGGAGGAAAGAAATTTGATAAAACATCTGGGTGTCTGCTGGGCAGATTGTGAGGGCTTCAGATGGGAGTAGCCTCATAAAGATGAAAACCTGTCGTTAAGTAACGTGGCAAGAAGACACACCTTTAGGCCTTTCCTCTTTGTGCATTAAGTGCAGCTCAGCTGAGTTGTGTGACAGCTTGTCAGCTTACCTAATACCTACTTCCTGTTTGTGGCAGGCCTTTTCAACACCAGGGAGGTGAGATTGCCTGGTTTTTGAGCGCCACTTCTCAGTTTTAAGAGAAATCTCAATTTTCCACCTGCCAGACTATTATTTATCCATTCACTTCCGACGTGTCATTTTTTTCACATTTACTCCCATTTTCTAATTCTCATCCACAGAGGTAGTTTGTGGTGTGTCTGTCTACTTGGGTGGCTTTCAGTGTGTCTATGTGTGTGCGCCAACCTGGCAGTGCAGTCCTGGTATCCTGCAGAACGCCACTTATCATCTGAGATCCCCTTTTTTCCCCAGCACGTAGCACAGGCAGGTGCCATCTGTGTGTGTGTGTGTGTGTGTGTGTGTGTGTGTGTGTGTGTGTGTCTATCATTGAGACAGTCCCTGTATGAACCATCCAGACTCAATTCCCAGTTTGTCATACGATTTCCTGTCATGTTACCAGGGATCAAACTGAACAGAGATATACTGAACAAGTTCACACTCCACTGAGTAGCAGTGATGGTACAGCCACTCAGTGAAAGTGTAGTTTTACAAGAAACCTCGACTTCCCTCAGGAGGTGTCAAAGATGTGAGATGTGAACTTTACCTGTTCATATATACAAGTTTTTTGGAAATGACTTTTGATGACTATCAATGTAGTATATACAAGTAGCAGTTAAACTTTCTTGCTTTTTCTTACCTGTCAGCAGGTTGACATACATACTGCTGCACCAGCACCAACATAACACAGCATCCAGTTCAGTATACATTATCATGTTGTAGCTTTGTTATATTTATCTTTTAAAAAACATCTAAAATTTTATGCCCTAGATGTTGTCAGTTATTCCCTGTGATACTGAAAATGGTATTGAATATCAATGTTTTTCAAGGGAATTTATTGAAGTTAAGAATTCCAGTATTGTGAAAAACTAAGAGGTACAAAATTCACTATTTTTCTTTTCCTCCCATCACCTGCCCAAGGTCCTACATTGTCCCTCCAAGAACCTAACAAATACCAACAGACACTGCTGAATGGCAGTAGAGAACTGACATGAAATATCTTTGGTATGACCAAAACCTTCCTGTAAGTAATTTTGATCAGAGTTGTGATGGTGTTAGAGCTGGGTATCGGTACTCAACACCTTTAGGGAATCAATTGAAATAACTCTTGGTACCCAGCAAAAGAAAAGAAAAAAAGACTATGTATATGGTTTTGCTTGCAGCCAATCACCACCAACATTCTTACAGAAAAACCTACCAAAAAAAGGTATCCAGTGTAAGTACTCTATTAGTGTCAGTATCACTTTACGGGTACTGTTACTGGTACTGGTTTTGTAATTTTTGTAAATTATATAGGGATGCACTGATACCACTTTTTTCAGACCGAGTTCAAGTACAAATTAAATACAAGTATTTAATAATGGCATTAAAGTTCTTACAATAACTTTTAAAATATGTTTTATTTTCATTACATGCTCACTTTCTAAATATAACAAATCATTGTTGCTGTTCCCTGCTGCAAGTGTAACCATAGTTACTGTACACATTACATTTTTAGGTATTTTGTAGTTACTTTACTTATTTTGTGTTCCTTATTAAGCTGTGCACAGTTAAGTCTACTGTTACAAATGGTGTTCTGTATGATAATTATTTCATTATTATTTACAGCACTTTAACTAGTATTTTAATTACACATTTACATGTGTAGTATTTTAGTTTCTTCTTCTGTCCCTCTTGTCTAAGATCTAATTAGTTCCTACCTGTCATTGTTTAGGGGGGACAGGTATGAGTGTGGTGCCATGTGTGCAACAGTTTTGTTTACTCCGCTGTGAACCCCAAAGAATGAAGTTGTGTACTGTGTTGTCAGGCTGTTTTGGTGAAGAATACGTACACAAAGAGAAGTTGTAGCAGCTAATTACGAACAAAAGATGGTTACAGACTGGTGGCAGTTTTTTTCTTTGTCTTCTGATTAATTTCCTGAGGCATCAACTAGTTTACACCCACCAGGACTTATTAGACAGCGGCTGGCTGCTGTCTACAGGTGCTCTCTGTGCATTTATTTCAGTTTTACATGGACTTACATGGAACTTTACAGACAGTTTCCAAAATCGCTGCGGTCATTAGTGGATGATGTTGAGGACTTACTGATAATGACGGTGTATCCAAAAAAAGAGGGTAAGCATCAGCAAACACCTTGAACTCTGCATTGTGGTGGTTCTTTAGATGTTTACTTGTATCGAGCTGCTACTTTTCGTGATGTGGTATCGGGTGTGGGGTATCGGAATAGTTTTATGAGTATGAGTACGAGAAGACAGTATCGATTGATACCCGATGCTGGTATCAGTATCGGTGCATCCCTAAAATTAAGTGACACCCAGCCCTCGACAGTATGGATTTTTTTCTTACTGTGGTGAAAATATAACAGCTCACACTACACACTTGAGCAGCTCATGTGCGTGGCTTTACCTGCTGTTTTCACTTCTGCGCCAATATTAACTGGTTAGAGTGTCCACACAGCCCACCTGAGCAGCACAACACACGAGCT
Organism: Lutjanus erythropterus; assembly: GCF_056507025.1. Taxonomy (NCBI): domain Eukaryota; kingdom Metazoa; phylum Chordata; class Actinopteri; order Lutjaniformes; family Lutjanidae; genus Lutjanus; species Lutjanus erythropterus. Next base: position 1,941,656 of record NC_139323.1, read on the forward strand.
TTAAAAATGATCATTAAAAATGATCTGTTGACAGTCATATCAACATTATATAAGCAACAGGACACCTCTCAGTACAGTTCATTTTCTAAAAAATGAAAAAAAAAAGTGGGTGCAGGGTAGTGTTTTTTTTTCCCCTCTTTTTTCTACTCCCTCTGTCCATTTATCCATCCATCACTCTCTGAATGAGGGTAAATCACTGATTGCATTCAGAAAACAGCCATTTTCTTGTCTTCAAACTCTTCTACAAACTCTATGTAGAAAGAGAGAATTTCCAGTCGTTGCCTCCCAGCAGAAATGCAGCCTGTGTGGACACTGCAACTGCAGCAGTTTGGTGCAGCATGTGGTGTGACCTAGCCTGTTGTCAGCTTGCCAGTAAATGTACAGTTCAGATTACAGTGTGTCAGTTAAAAATTCTGCAGCTTCTCAAGACCAAGAAAAGCCTCATCCAGCCCACTGCTGGAGAACTGAAGGGTGTTAGTGAAGTTAGTGGGTGTTAGTAACAAAAGACCTTATCAATGTATCCATGTTGAAAACAGTTAGCACTGTTCAACCTCATGATGCCTTGGATTGAGTTCTCTCAACCATTCAGAGGCTGTGTTCCTGACTGGCCACATATGTGACTGCTCTGATCTCAACTGCAATAATAATAATATAATGTTGATAAAAAATAAATAAATAAATAAAATTGTGGCCATGACAGTAATGACCTTAGCCAATCAGCAGGCATCACATGACCATAGTATTGTGGTCAAACTTTAACCACATTGTATTAGCACACATGGATATCATAGAAATACTTACCCAATACCCAAAATATTCAGTTTACTGTCAGACAGGAGTAAAGAAACCAGAAAATATTCACATTTTAAAAAGTTGAAACCAGAGAGAGAATTATGACTTCCTTCTTCAAAAATGACTCAAACTGATCAACTGATTAACAGTTAGCAATGAATTTAATAATCAGTAATCAATGAATCATTGCAGAATGTCATCCATAACCCAACTCAACCCCACCCTCAACTGAGTTATTTCAGTGAATAGGTCTTAAGAGGAAAGTCTTAGATGGGAACTTGTAACACCATTAGGAATCGTGAATATAGTCCCTAGCTTCTGAAATAAAGTGCTGCAGGAGTGACATATTTTGTAGTTAGCAACCCTCTGGTTGGGATTTTCATTGAATTTTGGATTAGTGCTGAAAATAAGCTCTGTGTCAAACAAATATTTATGATATGGACACAATTGTGTTCATCAAGATAATCTTCACAAACTTCCAAAACAAATTTTTGGAAGCTTAAATAAAATCTCCAGAAGTAAAAAGCTAATATTATGCTATAAACAAACTACACTACGGTTGCATAACTCAGTGTCACCACCACCATGTGATGGTGTTCCATGTGATCACATTAAATGTCCATGACAATCTCTGCAGTTTCACTTAGCCACTTCTGGGTATGACCTTTTTAAAGAAAAGCTTCAAAATTCACAAGTAGGGTATTTATGAAAATATTTTATGTCATGGAGGAAAATGTGAAAAACAGAGCCTTAGGGCTTTCCAGTGAGATCCATGAACATGCAAGAAAAATCGAGCAATTCATTTTCAAGACAATTTGTCATGGATCAAGTGTTGGTCAAAGGGGAATTTGGACCTGGCTGTGGCACTAAACCAAAGTGCAGGGGGTCACCAAATCTGGACTTTCGCATGGTAACTAACTCTGGACCAAACTGCCGGATCAATGGGCAAAAAGACATACCGGCCCACACTACCATATGCACTGATGCTACTGATGCTAAAAAAGAAGAGCCAACATCACCTTTCTGTATACAGAGGGTAATGAAAGGAGCCTTTGTTGCTGTGGGTGGACCATATGGATCTATCCAGCATTGGGCCAAGGTCACAGAAATTACCACAATAAAGAAAAGCAGTGTGTGCAGCTAAGCAAGCAACAGGAAAGATGTGTTCACAACACATTCCTTCTTTTGCCATTTTGCCATCTGAAGGTGGCTAAAGGTCTGAGAAGAGACACAGGTCGCAGACAGTTTGTGTAATATCAATGCTTCATTTTGCGTCCATGAGAAGCACCAAACATAACAGACATACATGGTACATACTGGGGTTGCCCTCTAAATGTTTAAAGCATCATAAAGTCTTGACTGAACCATGACAGTCTCAGTCAACCATGTTGTCACTTTTTTGTTTATTGCAGAAAAAAAGAAACAGGAGAAAAACATCCTCAAACTGTGCTGGAACTGCCATAAACTAGTTAGCAGTCCTATTAGACTGGGACACAGCCTCAGAAACTGATGGCCAGCTTGACACCCAGGAATAGAGCAGCTGAAGCGATTTAATGTCCAATGTTACAGTGGCTCCGACCTGGACTCTGGACTCTGGAGAGATGACGAAGACACGGCAGGTTTAAGCAGGGGCAGTGATGCAGTTCAAGAGCAAGTTTTTAACTTAGCAAGTTACACAAGTACACACCATTGTAAGGTTGGGGGAAAAAACATCATTCTTGCATGCATCACAATGCGGATGTGGAAGATTGTGAATCTATTCATATTTATAAAGAATCGTTTTTTTTGGGCAATTGGGCAGAAAGATTCCCATTTCTAAATGTTCGTGTGCATTTTGTTCATCGAGACACATCAAGATGCATTAATAATCATTTTATCATAGAATTGTATCCCTGTGAATACCAGTCTACTCAAATCATGAGGTAGCACGAGATTCCCACCCCTAATACATTGTGTTGATAAGTCCACAATAGTGATATAGGGATGGGCTGTCAGTTCACTCAAGTCTTTACATCTGCACAAACCATCCAACCATCAACCACCCAGACAGATTATTTTCTCCCATTTAGAGACCCACACCTGCACCTCTCAACCTCTGTAGGCTTTAGCAGCACAACCTTTCCAGGCTATTTCTTTATTGTGTGCTGTATTGATGTGTGAGTGTTTTCTTCACGAGGCTGCTTTCAGTTTCATGTCCATGCTTGCAGTTATGTCACTGCTGCAAATATTGTGGGACATTTAGGCAGCAAAACTAAAAACTGAAGTTGGGTGTATGTTTTTATCTTGTGTCTGTATGTTATGCTGTGAGTGCCTAACCTAAGATGACTTTCTATCACTTTGTGATAGACACTAAAGTCTTTATGAAGTGAATTTGAATTGAAGTTATAAATTTGACATATTTTATAATTTTGTGCCCACTGTTTTGACTGTGAGCTCTGTTTTTTTTTTTTACTCCTTTGTGGAATACTCCTCAGGTATACTTATTCATTTACAAATAAAGCAGATTTTGTTTGAATTTTTAATTTGAGTTTTTGATTTTTAATGAATTACACATAGTACCATGCATCACATTTTTTTAAGAAAAGCTCCTGTGAAATCAGGCATTTCAGGCTGCAACAATCCCAAAAAAGCAGCAGGAGGGAATTCTGTAGGGCCTGGTATTTACAATAGATGGAAGACGATAATTCAAAATCTTGCATCAGAATGGTTTTGATAAGGCCAGATAAATGTGAAAGAAATAGCAGGGTGAAAAATCATGCAGAGAAACATATAACATTCAGTGTACATAAATGTACTCATGTGCATGTACTCCCTCCAGGACCATCATTACCATCACTGAGTTTATTTATGATGCTTCACTCAGCACTGGGAGAAAAAAAATATCATAGCTGCCTCTTACAAAGTCTCTGTAATGGATCCCTAATGGATTTGTCAAATTGACTGGGGAGGAGAGGAGCTGCTTGGAGGGAGGGAAATGGACACAAAGTGGTCTTTGATCAGTGTATGTGTGGAAGAGAACATGTGTGCATGTGTGTGTGACGTTTGGTTGTATGTATACCACGCCCTGGTGTGTTTCTATCAGTCTGCATGTCATGCATGTTAAGCTGTTTACTGTGTCTTAATTTGTCGGCAGACATGGTGAGCAGTTTTTTACAAGAATACATGGAAGTCCACAGGAGACTGAAACTAATTGTCACTTTTTACTTATTCTTATTCTTATTTCTTAGCACTACCTTAATACTGACATGCATTTATTTTTAAAAAAGAGAGAGATTAGGGTTTTTCTAAAAATGGCATTTTTAAAGTCTTAATAATTTACTGGAGGTTGAAGTTATTACAGATGAAAGAGCGCTTCACATCTTGTGACAGCCTGCTCCGTGTCAGGGCAGGCTGTCACACATGACAGTGTGTGCTGTCGCACAGACAAGTGTGCAGTATTTGCAGACTCACTTCCATTTCCTTTGAAGTATAATTACATGCTTCGTCTCAGGGACTGACACACACCACACACCAAGTATCATGACAAACTTTTTCAGAAATTCAAAAAAGAATGCTAAACTGGAAAGTATTAAGGAAGCTACAACAACATACACTGACATTAATCTGCTTATATTATCATTAGTTAAAACAGAACTCACTGAGTCAGCCTGACTTTTTCAGGTAGGCTGTTACAAAGTTTGCGAGGTCCATGTCTGACCTCAGGAATTAAAAGATCAGAAAGATAACTTGGTCCAGCCTATGCAAAGGCTCAGAAGTCATCAGTAAAATCTTGAAATCAATTATAACCAATTAAGAGATACAAAAGGAAAGGGGATTTGGTCTCTTGGCAGCATCTGCAATGGCTGAACGCTTCTTCATCTCAAAGATTATGGTAGGGTATCAGTAGCAGACTTAGACTCTCTGAGGGGCAGGGGTGGAAAAAAGGGCCCCAATCCCTGGTTTAGATTAAAATAGTTTTATTTTATTTTATTTAGAGCCATGTAGAGGACAACAAATTTTATCGCATGTGGATGAGGTGAGGTAGATGCATAGGTCAACAAACACAGGATTTTCACCCAGGAAACCAAAAGTCAAGGTTGATTTTCTCTACACAGGCTACAACTAACTAAGGTACACATTTTAATCCAAACTATGATCTTTTCCGAAACCCAACCAAGTAGTTTTTGTGCCTTTATTTTTTAAGCCTACCCAGACGTTGCCTATTTAATATTCCTAACTTGAGCGTGGAGGTGTGAGCATCAAAGTTTGAAGTTTAGGACCACTGACCAAGCTGCTGTATTTTAGGGCACCTAACTTGTGCTCCAAGTACCCCTCTAGTATCATTTTTGCACTGGTCTCACAAGTCAGTCTCTAAATGCTTTCAATTCAAATTCTTTATGGCGGTGACATACAGAAGTTATGTGGGTGGTGTAGATTCATTAGCAGCTGTTCTCACCAGAAATCTCCAGATGATCAGGAAGTGGCAAGATCTCTGATAATTTGGTACCGTCAGAATAGTATTATATGTGCAGCGCTCCATGGTCAAGTTAGCAAAAATGAATATGTAATGTGTATGTAGACTTTCAAAATAAAACTATTTGCTTAGGATTAGGAAAAAGTTTTCGGTTTAAATAAGTAAGTTAGGTAAGGAAGTAACTTCATACATAAGATAAAGAGAAGTCAATGTTGAATATTGGTTCCACACAAACCATGGTCTCCTGGATCAAACTTCTGCATTGTTTGACCCATCTGTCCAACCCTCCTCTTCCATATGTGGACTTTCTCACTCTTTATATTATGTCACATGATTTCAATGATGCATCAAAACAAAGCACTAGATGGGCTCTTCCAGGAATGATGCTGCGGGGTACCTAAAGCACTACCAGCATATCCTACTCACCAGTTTATAGTGCTGTAAGGTTAAACACTGAAGCACTGAAGCATTCAAAAAACAAGAAACAAACGTGGGAGGAGAAACTATGACTGTACAAGAAAAACAAAGTTTGTACGTAAACGAGTGAATTGATTATTGGATGACATAAAATAATACAAATACACCAGGCAATAAAATAATGAGACTTAAAATGAAGTAAAACCTCAAATATTAAAGAAAAATGCTACAAATAAAACAGATAAGACATGTTGACAAATGTGTGCTACAATTAATAAGGGGCTTGTCTGAGATACGTTTTAAGAAGTGTTTTAAAAGACCTCACTAAGTGCTGTCCCATTCCTGTTTATACCATTTGAGCCCTTGCAGCCTCTCACACACAAACATTACCAAGTGACAGTTGTGAGGGTTCAGGGATTAAGGCTTTAGGGGGGCATTGGGATTGGGTCACAGACAAAGTTAGTGACTGGTGAACATCGTGGAGCATTTATCAGCTGAAGACACAGATATCTTCATCGGGACTTGGTGGAGATATTTGGATTTGCCAGGTGGCCGTGTCACCTGGATATTTTTACAGGCATTGTTTGCTGGACCTCAGTCAGTACCAATATTAGGCCCAGGTAATGTGACAGGTTTATAGAACTAATCGTAACCAGCTGATTTGCTCTTAGAATCAATGAGGTCCCAAAATTTAACAACTTGTTGATATTTATGAATTAAAATCTGGATGATTATGTCAGTACAGAACTGGGATAGATGTTGCCAAGTAATGGTCCAAACCTTATATCTAACATTAGCTTGCATACTACCGTTGACAGATATTAAAACTATTAAGAGCTCACCACTACCTTTTTGCTGAAGAATACACATAACTTGTTGACCACATCTCGCCAAACATTTTCTCATCCACTCTTTTAGCTGTCTGCTTTTCTTTTGTCTCACTGTAAAGCATTAATGTTACTACAGCAAGTCGTTCCACTACATTAAATCACATGGCATCACATTCCAGGGAAATCATGCAAGATCACATCCCACATGATAATCTCGATAATATCCTGTAGTGTGTTATATGATATTATTTTCAAATCTTGTAGCATGTAGATGTTTGAGATTAGAGAGTAGAGAACATGAAGTTTTTCATGATGTGTATGATGCAAACATATTTTACAATCGGTTGCAGTCTTTACCTCAATACAGTTATCGATTAACAACACTCTTTATGATGCAACCACCTACCCATCATCTCAAAGAAATGAAGAAATAACAGATGCCATCACATTCTTCCTCACAAAAAACATGTCCCTAGTTTTCAGTGTTAGCAACAACGGATTCAAAAAATAGTAAAAACTTAAGACAAATGTTACGCGATGCCATCGTGTCACCATTTTACCAGAGTCGTGATGCCTGTCCTGCACAATACATGCTGTGAGGAAGTTGCAAATGACGTGCCTACAGGATACTTTGCCACCACATCAGACAAGCAACACCATGGAGCAACACCAGACTTAGAATTCATTACACTGATGCCGATTTCAATTTAAAGACATGTCACTAACTGTTTTGTTTTTTTTTTTCCAGAAGACCAAACAGGGTGAAACGTCAACCATGGATGGAGGAAAGTAATGGCTGCAAGGAGCTTAACTGGTATCGGCATACGATTTCTTCCTCCTGATTGTATGATTTAATAAGTGTTTTAGCACAACAGCAAGAACAATAACTAATGAATATGTATGTTTATGTACAAGATTAATATATTTGTTCTAATCTTAATCCTTATGCTCTTAACCAGAGATCCCAGGATGGACTATGTGATGGGGTTCTGCAGGAAGTTGGTCAGCAGTGTCTCCTGCAGATGGAGAAAAAAGAAGGAGCTTGCAGAGGCACACCTGAAGCTGAATCTGCCTTGTTTAAGACAGAACATCCAAGCAGATGGGGTAAACAAACATCTCAACCCCTCTTGGCAAGACATTGATGCACTAGAAGCAATCAATAAGTCACTCAGCCCTCTGGTTAAGTGTGTGTTTTATGACACCGACCATGCTCCTCTTCAACCACCCAGTGTGCAGGAGGACGACACAGACCTCACCAAAAGCCTGAAAACGATGACAGTGGACCTCAATGACTAGGAACTGAGGAGCTGCCTGACATGGCCTCTCTGCCCTGGCCCTGAGGTAAAATATGTCAATGAATCGATTACTGCAATACACTTTTTACCTGTCTCTCAGAAAAACAAAGAAACACAGAGACTTAAGTTCACTCACAACTGTGCAGTTCAGTTATTAACCAGAAACAGGAAAACATTAGTCCAGTTTTAGCTGCTCTGCTATGACATTTAGAAGAGATCCTCCTCATATTCAAAGTCCTTAATGAGGGAGGACCAAGCCAGATTTGCTAACTCACTTCTTCACTATTTGCTTGAAAGAACACAGTAATCAGCCTTTACCAGTACATATCAGGGAAGCCAGTATGTTTAATAATTTTAAAAGAAAGTTAAAAACTTCACATCTGTATCCTTTATTTTTAGTGGGTTTCACTTTCCATCTTTTTTGACATAAACTATGACATTCTATCCCCATTTTTACATTCATCCTGTCTCTTGTCATGTGAAGCACTTGGTGCATTTAATCTCTTTTTGGTAAACCACTTGGAGCAGCATTTCTGTACTGACTCTAACACCACTCCATGCCTTTTCTACTCATGGTCACTTCTGCCACTCTGACTGTAACATGTTTTATACTTGATATGAATATCTCTCATTACTCTCCCTCCTGAAACCCATGCTCATAACAGACCTCAGTCTACAGGGGCTCTTATTTGACAATCACTTCTTTCCCTTGTTGTGTCACATCATGACTGTTTATGTATTAAAGGTGCTATACAATTAAAGTTTATTATTATCATCATTATCAATGCTTCTGACTCTCCTTACATGTGAAATGTGCAGAAAAGATAGATGTGATTGAGTAGCAGCCTGAACATCTTTAGATATTTCATAAGTTTCCTACATTGTAGCCTTTGAGTTGAATTTCTAATTTCTAGTTAAAGTATTATTCTCTGAAAATGCTAACTAAATGGTATTCCTGAGGAAGAGGATACAAAATGCTGTTTGCTCATTTTGTGTTTTAATTCAAATTATAAAGTAATTTTAAATGTCAACTAGTATAAAGACATGACATGAGCAGCAATAATTTTGTTCCTTCTGGAACTACTTATTTCCGCAATCATGAGCAATTAAAGAGAAACACTCTCGAGGACTCCTGACCTGCCCAACCTGCTCAGCTCCTGTATGAAAAAAAAATACACTTTCAATTTCAGTCTCATTCATGTTATTTAATTTTTCCTCTGGTCTGTGGTTTTATTTATTCATCTAGATTGTTTTGGTGTGAGCTGCAGTGGATTTTTTAATGATTTGTGTTTTGCCTTTTTTTGATAGGGAAAGCAAGATATGACAGGAAAGGGGAGAAAGAGAAAGAGGGGATGACTCACAGCAAATGGGTCACATGGCTGCTACAGAACCAATGGCTGCTGCAGAGGACTGACAACCTCAGTACAGGGGGCGAAAGCTCTACCAGCTGAGCTACAGGTCCACCAAGAGTTGCAGACTTATCAGCCGGAGAGATGTCTGCCTTCTCTCTAATATAATGGAACTAAGTGGCATTTGGCTTTTGGGGCTCAAAGCACCAAAAATATATTTGAAAAATTTAAAACCAGTGTCTTTTTCTAAAAATCCTGACCTGGTTACTCAAGATAATCCACAGACCTTGTTGTGAGCAGTGTCATGTAGGAACTACTTTCTTTCTGTGATAGAATCTTCCTGAACTTCTTTAGAATTGACCAGAATTACTATATTTACTGTCAGTATAAATAGGAATGGGACATCACTTAGTGAGATCTATTTGCTCACAATGAAGTGGTGTGAGTTGCAGAGTTTTGGAGATCTCAACCACAGGATCTCCAAAACTCTGCAACTCACACCAAAACTATCTTTCTATCTATCTATATATAATACAATATGATTTTGGCGGTGAACTGTCTCTTTAAAGCTAAAATGTAGCTGATATTGGTGAAAATGATCTTTGCTGCAAACCTGACATTTGCAACCCCTCACATAACAGAGTCCACTTATACACACATACATCGACATATTAAAATGACATAAAGACGCTGATCCTTATTTACTTGTATATGCCTGAAAATATAGGTGAAACCACATTCAGATTGAATCATGTCCTGGAGGAGAAAGTATCCCTCTGTATGCTCATTCTAATCTATCTCTCCCTTTCTCGCTCGCAAACACACACACAGTATCAGAAGCAAAGGTCAGTGGCTGACTGCAAACGTCTGCAAGTTGCTCCCAGATAATGAAACGAACAACTCATTCTGTTGGTGCCAGCAAACCCACAAGACTCTCTCACACACAAACAACACATACAACTAAAAATAAATTGAAATAAACTAAATAAATAAATTAGTACATTTGCTGAGAGCATCCCCACCTCTATCCCAAACACTTGGCCACCCTAACATTCATACACACACTCTTCCCACAGTGCCCAACAGTGTTCACCCGACTAGAGTAGGAAATGTGCTCCGGACACAGCTCAATTTGTCCCTTAACTAAAGGTCATGCTGAGTGTGTTTTACCAAGGAGTCGGTATTTCAGAGCTCATTTGCTCCCTTTCACTTCTCGCCTACAGCTTGCAGTGTTGAAGGCAGCAATTTACGGGCAGACAGAGAAAAGCAGAGAGAAAGACATAAGTTATGTTTCCATCTTACCGTCAAACCAATTTTACACAAACTATAGAAATAGTAAGGGGGAGAAAGTAAGTTGCTCAGTCAGCTCTGGATGGAGGGAAAACCAAATCAGTCTTTAAATGATCACATTTAACATCCTCATCATTCATATCGGAAAATTCTTCTTGTTTCTGTACTGAATTCCAGAGGGGAACTCTGAGGGGCTTCTAGGCCTTCAGAGAAGGCCAAACATATCAGCATTTCAAATGTTATATTTAAATATATTGTTTTAATGTAATATATAATTAATATTATACATTATTGGATTTCTTTCATGCAATTATTAGGCTTTTCTCTTCTAATTCTCATTTTAACCTTTTTCCATCCAGCTTGCTTCAGAAATGAAAGAGACTCTGTACTGAAAACAGTAAAATAGAGTTATCCTCATTAGCTCACTCAATTGTTAGGACTTCATCACCAGGACAGAAGGAACTATGACTGGAGCAGTATAAAGAGTGTATGGAGGAGGTGGGGTGGATGAATGGGGCAAACAAACACAGGACATTCACCAAGGACACCAGCATTTTTGTGTCCCACATAAAACCAAAAGTTCTTGTTGATTTATTCAAACTTAACATTATGTTTGTGTCTTACGTCACTTGACTTTCATATCTATTGTAAACCAAACAGTGATTCACAACATTAACCATGTGTTTATATTCATATGAGTTACATTGTGACACTTGCGTCCCATGACTTATGTAAAGTAACAAACTTATTTTAACCTAAACCATGATCTTTTCCCAAACCTGACCAGGTAGTTAACCACATATTTAATGTTACGTGACTTACATCACATTATTTTAAGTAATGTACCTAAGGTCCAGAATGCCTGCTGCTGCCAGTACTCTCCACCAGTTATATATGTCATCTTGGGAGTCACTGACTATTCTGTTGTTTGGGTATGAGGACAGAGACGACAGAGAAACAGAGTTCATATATGTTTCTATGTAGAGGTAGGAGAAGAATTCCAGTAGATATAGGACACACTCTTGACTTTGATTGCCTTCAACACCAGGTTAAAAGCAGCTTGTCCTCACTGGAAAAACAGCCATATAGGTCATCTGTGCAGGCACTCATACTTATGTTTTTTTTGTTAGGCACCGAACTCCAGCGGCTGCAGAAATTATGACTGGAGCAATATAAAGAGCAAGAAAGTCTGCATATGGAGGAGGTGGGGTCGATGGATGGGGCAGGAAACCAGCGTTTGTGTCCTGTGTAAAAACCCAAAGACTGCATTGACTTATTTAAACTTAACATTATCTACATGACTCTATGTCACTTGACTTACATATCGTATTATTTTAAGAAAAATCAGGATCTTTTCTCAAACCTAACTAGGTAGTTTTGTTGCCTAAACCAAACCATACTGTGCTCATTTCATGTTAACCATATTTAACATTGTCAGTACTCTCAAGTCATATATGTCATCTTGGTAGTCATCGGCATTCAAACTCTTCTGTCGCGTAGGTATGACGACATGTTGCATTTTTGTTCCTCGGTGTCTTTAACTGAAGCATAAGCACTCGATATTATCCATTTAGGGCTCACATTGTGAACCCCCTTTCTAGTTATTTCACAGGTTATACATTTTTAAATGTCTAATATTTTGTATGTATCATTTTAATCTGTAATACATGGTATTTTTAAGTCAGTGTCTTCAGCAGATTTGTTAAGTGGTTAATACAGATGCACGTGTGACTGAGTGTATTCTAACACATCTGGATTTAAGACATTTTTCAGCTAAAGCAGTGACTATCACATACTGTAAAAACAAATGTCACAGGAGTGAAAAGGAAGTTGGCATTTTTTAATTTGACATTGTTTGGTTTTCACTCATCGCCTTGGGGAACACAAGAACAGCTTCGACCATCTTGCAGTTTTCTTGTTTCACTATATGGTTCCTACTCAAGGTATGTTCTTTAGTGTTCTATATTTAACCTGTGCGATGTGGTTCTTTCTCTAAATTAACATGCAGGAGACACACCAAGCAGAATTATGAATTAACAAGGAGGGTAAAGGTCAGGGCTCCACAACACAAGAGAAGGAGGCTGCAGACTGATAGCTGCCTAGTCACCATCATCACAGTACATAGCAGGGTGATCTAATACAATAATCCATCTTCCACTGACAGCACACTCAAACAAAAAACAGAAGAAAATCAGCTTTCTCTTAATTGGATATTTGCTTGTGCTTTAAAACTCACTCTTCTGTCTCCATAAAGCAAACAACTTGAAACCCTATATTCCCAGAGGGATCCCTCACTGAGGATTTTGGCCATGCAGTTGTTGTTGTTGTTGATGTTTTTCTCCCAATCTACAGTATTATATTGACTTTTAATTAGCACAACAAAGGCTCAACTGTCCTCCACTGACATCACTCTGGGGACAAACTTAAAGCTCCCAAAAGCTTTCAGAAGGAAGTGAATTCTTAGAATTTCTGCAGTTATGTAACATGTGAGAGACACATCATGTACATTGTTTGTCACCAGCTTGTTCTCATTCCCAGGTCATCCAATACTGACAGTTTGTCATGCCCCAGGCTTTCATGTAACTTCAACGTAAACCAGTCTTTGTCAGCTGACATAGTATAAAGACCAAGAAAGTCCACATGGAGGAGGTGGGGTGAATAGATGAGTCAGCAAACACAGGCCTTTTACCCAGGAGGCCATGCTTCATGTCCTGTGTGAAACCAAAAGTATTTAAAGCTTGAAATCACATTACATTACTTGCATGACATGACTTCTACTACTTCACTTACATCACGTGACATACGTATCATTAGGTGCGTAACTTTACACAGACCATCATCTCTTCCTAACCCGAAACAAGTAGTTTTAAACTGTGCATCAGTATGAGACACTGAGGGGTGTGACAAATATGGTGGAATTTGACTACCTGAGATGAGAAGTGGTTGCTCTCGAGTCAAAAAGTAATTTGGGCTGTTTTGCAGGACTTGTACATTTCACTGAAATACATATTTCCAAAAGTGACTAAATATGTTAAATGAAATGAAATGTTATTATAAGTTGGATTTCCAGTCAAATTTAACACAAATAGAAATAGGAGAAAAGAAATGAGCCTTAATGTGCATTTTCATTCACTACCACTATGTGACTGTTCAGATTTGGGACAACAAGATGAAGAAAAAAGTGCCAGTCAAACCTAAAATAATAGAGAAAGTGAAAAGCATGATGGAATCATTTGATTGTTTTCATGATTTATTTGCAACATTACAGTCTCCTCATCAGTCCACACATGCATACATGTACAGAGTGGGGATGAGTGCGATTAGTCGACTATACAATTAAATGTCATCACGCCCTCTAGTCGGGGCTGCGGCCTGATCAGATGGCAGCCCCTCTCGCTGTACGCTGTAAGCGCTTATGCCCCGATTGCCCTGGCAACCCTGGATGTTTATATCAGCAAAGTCCAACAGATGACAGCTTGTAAAACCAGCGCAGTTCGGTAGTGTATTAATTTAGAAAATGGGAATAATGTTAAATGTAGACTGTGACAAAATAAACTGGTGTATATAATCACTCGACTGGAGCAACGTGACCACATTCAGCACAGACATGGATGTTAACAGCTGCTGCTGCTAGCTCTGCTAACGTTAGCCACACTGTGTGGCAGCTAACATCAGCTCTGGGTTGTTTACCTATCAACACTGTGATCCTCTTCAGTCTGAAAAGCTGAATCATTTAGTGATTTGTTATCATGTTTTTGTACGTTGATGTGTAATGTTTGTACTGCACAACATAAAGGAGCCTGCATTTCAGCAACATTTAAAGTACAATGTGGTGATTGTAGACTGTGATTAACAGCTTCAAATGGGTCTTAATACGCAAATAAAAAAAAAAAAAAAAATTCTGACAGTGTTTAACGTTATAAATTAATAGATTCTGTTCAATTTTAACTGCTTTCTGAGTGTTCTTAGTGTTAGCCTAGTTGACTAGTCTAAATTAAATTTTGCGTTTAATCGACAGGGATTAGTTGCCAGGAACATCCCTAGTATAGAGAGCCTAAGTCACAGCCCTTGCAGTGTGCCCCATGGGACCTATCTTTGGAAAAAATCTAAACAGTAGTTTTTAATTTTAATTTAATTTTACAAAAAAGGAATGTAGGTTGTGGCATGTTTGCTGTAGTTTAGTTTTGAGTGAAACTGCTCAGTGAATCTCCTGTCTTGCTCAATATACTACATCATCAACACCAATCCTGGCACCCCTTGTAACATTCTCTGATCTGCAGAGTGTTATCCAATGACTCCTGCTGCTTTTATCAGCCGTGAAGGGAAAGAACAAATAAGACTGGCTGTTGTGTGACAACATCCTGGTATGAAAACACACAGACATCAGTGCTTCAACAGCTAATGTTGAGTGTGGGCACTACCAGCATTGCTCTGCAAGCAAGAGAGCTCAGCTTTCTAAGTTAGTATATGATTCGTTGCTGCAACTGACTTCATTTACCATCTATACTGAGTGGACATCCACATGAAAAGTACTGAAGTTTCCTTTGAACCTAATTGTGTTTTTCATATGTTTTAATTAAAGCAACCCATTAGCATGGTCATAGTTGTTTTTTCCAAATATAGTAACATGGTTACTCACAGTATTCCACAAATCTTGTTCTCTACCTATTAAGAACGACATAAATCCCTGACTGAACAACTTCCCATGAACCTGACATGCCAGGTGATTTGTTACACACATCTGTCTGGGAAGGTATCCTTAGAAACTGTTTGGAAGAGGGCAAGCACTTTTAAACCATCTATCCATCATATCTAACTTCAAGCAATCAGATCAATGCTTCTGTGGACGCTGCCAGTAGTCTCACCTAGGACACTGACTGGCTGCACCAGTTTTGGTGCAGACACAAAAAAACAACTTGGACCCTTGCATGATGCATTCTTGTGCAACCTTGCAAAACCAGCTGCCTCACAAGGCAACCCTTCCAGCTGAGTAGATGACATTAGATATGGTTGACTATCTTTAATTTCTTGCCTGCTTTATTCATTTGCTCCTTTATGTTACATATTGTAGCTGCCTCATGGCAGCCCAGCTAATGAAGATCCTGATATACAAACTTCATTGTGTGTATTTTGGTGTGATCTGTTTTCTTTGGAAGTACACCTCCACATAGGAGGAACAAGTTCTTCGATGTATCTTGAAAAACCACACTGCTGTATTTGAAAAGAGCAACAGCTGTAGACTTTTTAATTCAGTCATGTTTTGGTGCTTTGAATGCCAGCATCCAAATGTCTTTGAGCTCCATTGTACTGAGGTGAGCTACAGCCGATATCTCAAAACCTCAACAAAATCACACCAACGCTATTATCTCATGAGAGAATAAAAGGAAAATATATCCCCTGGTGATTTTGGGCCTGAAGACATGGCCTCAGACATGCACACACACACATATATATGGCCTTAAGGTATCAGCTTGCCTTTGTGCAGAGATGAGTAGTCATGGCTGTCCTTATCATTGCTTGATGATAATAAAGAAGGTGGGATGCTTTTCTCCCACATGGAGAGCAGATAACAAAGAAAGTGCTGGACTGTCTGAGATACCGAGCCGCAGACCAGCCTCCCATCCTCTCCACCCCCCTCCTCCCCTTCTTTCCTCTCTTCCCTTTTGTTGTTTGAGAGACACATCAGATCGTGTTGCAGAACAAAAAGCGAATAGACGACAGGTGATACCGCGTCTGCTCACAGGTAAGGAATGTCAGATGGTATTAAGAGGAGAAAAAAGCTGAGAGAGAAAAGAGGGCTAGAGAAAATCAAAGAGCAGCAGGCACATAACAATGCCAGGAAGCTGGAAATATTAATGTACCATTTCAAAAAAAGGAGCATTCAGAAAATGCTTTGTAGAAAGTAACAGAAGGAAAATGTACATGAATCAGATGAAAAAGTGTACAAAGTAGATACAAGATAAACACTGATTTAATTCTACTTATATAAGTAACTCATTTAAAAGTTTATGGTTAAAGATTCTGAAAGGCCAATTTTAAACTTTTAAATTTTAAGCTCCACATGAAGGCTTGTCCATTTTTCGACAACGGTCATAAGCATTCATAAAGACTCCTTCATGTTCATGACAAAAAGGGAGTCAAAACAGGACAAAGATTTGTGTCCCTCAGCTCGTACCATCACTGTACTTCGCTGTGTGGTTGATCCAGTGGCACACGACAGACAATAGATAAGTAGTTTCCCAGTCTTCACTGTAGCTGCATTCCCTTTTTTTTGTGGTGTTTCCATCATATTCCACCTAAAGCCGGACAGCCTTTGACTGTGTTGTGACAAAAAAACGGAGACAGGTTAACGTGTACATGACCCACTGATTGAAATTTAGCACAGACTCATGATGCTTTCTTCACAGCCAGTGAATAAATGCCAGGTTTATGGAAAACATCTGTGATATATCTATGATTTAACTTTTGCAAACTAGAGCCAATCAAAATGTGGGACATAGTCTCAATATGTCAGATTAGCTGAACTGCAAACACAGCTAAGTAGAAGACAAAATGAACGCAGGGTACGAACATACAGGGCTGCGTTTCCCAGTTTTGATGTATCTTAGCGCTCTACGAAGGTCTCTAAGATATACTTTAGCAAAGGAACTTCTTTTCCTACAAGTGTTTCCCAAACTGTCCCTTAGCGGGTGCTCTTACAAAGAGCTGTTAAGGTACATCGTAAGTTGGAGTTGGAGTATTTTTTTTTAAACAGCGTTTTAAAACCAAATCTCCGTCCAGACGAGTGTTTTGGCACCATTTCATGCAAAATCCCCGTCCTATTTATGTTCTACATCATGTTGTCCCCTCTCTATATATATATGGTAAAACTGATAACGGTGGGCTTGTTGTGGGGAGAAATGAGGTTGCTTGTGTAGTTTAAACATTTTGAAGTTGTGGTAAAACCATGCTGCTTTTCATTGTTAAAATGAAGGAAAACGCTTGATATGTGATTATATCTTTGCAACTTTTCATTTATTTAAAACTTAACTTTAGAGATTGGGAACAAAGGGATATGGGGGGTCTCTTGAGCACGCTTCTGCAGTCTCCCAGAGACAAAGCTGAACTGCAGAAGCGCACCAAGTGCTCTCAAGAGATTCACTCATGTCCATATAAGGAAAGGTCTGTCACACAGCAAGTTTTGCCTATCTTGGCCACCCTACATTTTATTGCCTAATTGTTTTTAAAAATGAATTTGGGTGCCACACTTTATGATAGTGGGCTTACTGTGGGGAGAAATAAAGGGTAATTATGATGCTTTGGTGACTGTGTGACATGGACCGTTTGCACGGGAAAAGTGGAGGAGAAAAAAATCAGGAACTTCAGGCAAAAATGTTTATGATGTTTTGTCGTTTGAAAACCGGCATTGTACAGTGCTGCACGATGTTCGGGCGGGGGGTTGACACCATCATCTTATGAGTCGTCATCTTCTCCTTCATTCTCCTCCGGAGGAAGACGTGCTTGCGCACGCACAGCAATGTTGTGTGACAACGATGACAGCAGGTAGCTTTGGATCGGGTAGCCACTATCCCCGAGGAAAAAACCTCTGCCGAACGCTCCTCTGGCAGCATCTTGTCCCACAGCTGAGTCGGCCCAGATTTAACTGTTGTGCGTGCTGCCGGGCCACTTGGCAACAACATCCCCAAAGCGCCCTCTGTGGTCCAGGATGGTCCAGGTACGCAGGATGAAAATATGAAGGCCTGGTCGTCCATGGACGGGTTGGACACGAGGATAAGGGTCCCATCCACCAGTCCAATCACCTGGGGAATGCCAGCCATAACGTGGAAGCTCTGGTGTGCCTCTATGATGTCCTCTCTCCTCGCTGGAATCTTGATGTTCCCTTGTGCGTGACGCACAAGGACCTTGGTCAAAGCCTCCACACTCCATGAAACCGATGCCTTGCTCAGCCCGAATCCGACTCCCACCACCTCCAAGAAACTACCCACTGCGTAAAAATGCAAAGCTGCCAGAAGCTGTACCTCTGGGCTGAGAGCGAAGTTGCACTTGGTAGCTCTAAATGTATGGGGACACAAGTGCAAGCAGATTCAGGATTTCATCACGTGGCAGCCGGTTCTTGGGACAGAATTGCACTGTCTGAGAGGACATCAAGCGGACTGAAGTTTGTCCTTAAAATGGTTAGCATGAACCAAATGACTACGCGGACGGCGACGCCTTTGGTTCATTTGATTGAGCGCAATGATACGCTGTATTGCAGCCATAATCTAGTCCACAATGAAGCAAACAGAGGCGATGCGCACGGTCTCTTATATAGCTGGTGATGCCCGCTTGATTAGTTTCCAGCCGGCCTCATTAGACAAATCAATTTGTCAAAGTGGTGGGGAACAGACTGTAGCCTAGTCAGAAAAAACATATCGTCAGTTAGTCAGCTCCATTAAACGAATAAATAAATAAATAAATAAATAAATAAATGAATAAATAAAAATATTTTTTTCATAATATTCATTATTCATTATTATTTTTCATGAGCTTAATTTTAAACTAATTATGTAATTTGCGCAAGGAGTCTAGATGTGAATTATACTGCAACTGTCCATTTAAAAAGCATAATTTTGGCCTAATAAAGGTAAAACTCTATTAGGATGAATGGAGCACATCTCTAAGAGACATCTTACGAGTGGTTCAGACCACCCTTCTTAAGATAGACCTTCAGAAGATATATCTTAGCTAAGGAGACTCTGGGAAACAGCCCGTAAGCTTAAGGGAGACCTTAAGATACAACTTACGACGCACGTAGCGCTACGAAGGCTCTGGGCAGGTCAGTATTTCAAACATTTAGCATAAATTTACCTTTAATGCTTTTGCATATCAATACTTGTTGTCATGTCCAAGAAGTCAGGATAAGTTATGTTTAGTTTTTGTCTTGTGTCTATGTTGTCTCGTGGCTTCCTGTTTTATTTTGACACCTAACTCTCCTCTCGTTTCAGGTAACTTGCTCCTTCCCCCTTGTGTGATCCCACTGGTCTGATTGTCTGCCCTGCCCTGATTGTTTCCACCTGTTTCCCATTACCTCATGTGTGTGGGTATATAGTCTGTGTTTCCCTTTGTCCTGTGCCAGTTCGTCTTGTCTTGTGTGCCAGAGAACCCATGCCTGTTTGCTCCACAACCTTTGTCAAGTCAGGTTTCGTATTCTTTGATACTTTGTTTTGCCTTATGTTATTTTGATACTTTGCCTTGTTATTTTCCTCGAAAGAGTGATTTTGATTTCTTCTGTGTTTATAGTATTTTTCCTCATCAGAGTGTTTTTTGTTAGTTTGAGATCTTCCTCGATTGAGTGATTTTCCTTTGATACTTTGTTATTAAAAGATATTATATTTGACCTCGTCTCCAGAGTCGTGCATTTGGGTTCAGTCCAAGTTCGGTTGTGACAGTACGAACTGGCCAGCATGAACCCAGCCGACTCAGATCAACTGACGGCGGCCATTCGCTCCCAAAACGCCCGTCTGAATCAGCAGGAGGACCAGATGTCCTCTTTGCATAGTGGAGTGAAGGAGCTAGCGAAATGTCAGGAGGATTTCAAGGCAGCCATGACCACACAAGTGAACCTCCTGGGAGCTCAAGTGCACCAAGTCCTAGCTCACCTCACGAAGAATCCCCCCTCTCCTGATACAGCGGCCGCACCATCTCCGGCGGCTGCTGGAGCATCATCGGTCCCAGTTGTCCATGCCACGGCTCCTCGCCTCGCCCCACCCGAAAAGTTTTCCGGTGAGTCTGGAGAATGCCGATCTTTCATTGTTGACTGTGATATGCATTATGAACACTTGCCGTCAGCCTTTCCTACAGAACGGTCCAGAGTGGCATTTATGATTTCCCATCTCACCGGGAGGGCGAGGGCGTGGGCTACGGCTGAGTGGTCCCGTGATTCATCGATCTGTGGATCCCTCAATGAATTCAAACCGGCTCTGAGGAGGGCTTTTGATCCCCTCTCGTCTGACCGAGAGAAGGCACGTGAGTTGAGCAATATCAAACAAGGTATGGACTCTGTTTGTGATTATGCCATCCGCTTTCGCACCCTAGCCACAGACAGCGGGTGGAATGCCACAGCCCTATATGATGTCTTTCTTAAAGGACTCTCTGACCAGATTCAAGATTTGTTAGTGCCCCTTGATTTGCCATCTGACCTGGACTCATTGATAACCTTAGCCACAAGAACTGACAATCGTTTACAGGAGCGTCAACGAAGCCGTAACCAAACGGCGTCAGCGGCTGGTCGCCATCAGGGCCGCACTGCAGCGACTACACCCAGTTGGCGGAGTCCCTCATGCTTCCCATCACCGGCTTCACGGAGGAAGGGGCTCTCAGAGGAGGTAGATGAGCCCATGCAGCTGGGGCGAGCCAAATTGTCCACAGAGGAGCGTCGTCGTCGTCTGCAGGAAGGCCGGTGCTTCTATTGTGGGCAGCAAGGTCACCTTCTTGCAGCGTGTCCAGCAAAAAGAGCAGGCTCACCAGTAGACAGGAGGGTACTGGTGAGCCGTTTCTCCTCCGCTGAATTCTCTCCTCGACCCCTAACAGAGATCACGGTAAAGCATCACCACACCACACTTTGTCTTGGGGTACTCATTGACTCAGGGGCTGATGAGAGCCTCATGGACTGGGATATTGCCACAAAACTAAATTTGAAAACTGAACAATTACCCCAGCCTATAGAGGCCAGTGCTCTTGATGGGAGTTTGCTATTCCGGGTAACTCACAAGACTGAACCATTGACAGTAATTATTGGTGACCATCATGAACTCATGTGTTTTCATTTGTTTAGCTCTACCCAGCATTCTCTTATTCTGGGTTTCCCTTGGTTAAAAGAACATAACCCACACATTGATTGGAGTACTGGGAAGGTTTTGAACTGGACTGAGAGTTGTAAAGACAAGTGTTTAAAGTCATGTCATGATTTGAATATGAAAACCGTTTGTAATGCTGTCTCTGTTCTTTTGGACACAGACTTTGAAACTCCCAACCTGACTTCAGTCCCAAGATGTTACCATGATCCAGGTGAGGTTTTTAGCAATAGTAAGGCTACCTCCCTTCCTCCTCACCGACCGTATGATTGTCCCATTGATTTGATCCCAGGGGCCCCAATTCCTAAGGGTAGACTGTATTCTATCTCTGGTCCTGAGAAGAAGGCCATGACTGAATATATTGAGTCATCATTAAAGGCTGGTCTTATTCGCCCCTCTTCATCTCCAGCTGGGGCAGGGTTCTTTTTTGTGGGGAAAAAAGATGGGTCCCTCCGGCCATGCATTGACTACGGGCCACTTAATGACATTACCATTAAAAATCGGTACCCCCTGCCACTCATGTCATCAGCTTTTGATCAGCTTCAGCAGGCCAAGATCTTCACTAAATTAGACTTGAGAAATGCCTATCACCTGGTGCGAATCCGAGAGGGGGATGAATGGAAAACGGGCTTTAACACACCAAGCGGTCATTATGAATACCTAGTTATGCCATTTGGGTTGACTAACGCTCCTGCAGTCTTCCAGGCTATGATCAATGATGTACTTAGAGATTTCCTGAACCACTTTGTCTATGTTTACCTTGACGACATCTTGATCTATTCCCCAGACTCAGACTCTCATGTTTGCCATGTACGTCAGGTTCTCCAGCGGCTGCTGGAGAACCAACTGTATGTTAAAGCTGAAAAGAGTGAGTTTCATGCCGACACTGTATCTTTCCTCGGCTTCATCATAGCCCCCGGAAAGATGCAAATGGATCCGGCTAAAGTTAGCGCTGTGGCTCAGTGGCCAACACCTGATAGCCGCAAAAAGGTTCAGCAATTCTTGGGATTTGCTAACTTTTACAGACGGTTCATCAGAAACTTCAGCGCCATAGCTGCACCCCTCCATGCACTCACATCTCCACTGGCTCCTTTCCTGTGGTCCTCCCAAGCTGAGGAGGCCTTCCAGCTGCTCAAAGCACGGTTCACTACTGCCCCCATCCTCACAGTTCCTGATCCCAGCCGGCAGTTCGTGGTGGAGGTGGATGCCTCCAATAACGGGGTTGGAGCGGTTCTCTCCCAGCGCTCCGAAAAGGACAACAAGCTTCACCCCTGTGCCTTCCTGTCTCGGAAGCTCTCACCAGCTGAGAGGAACTACGACGTTGGGAACCGTGAGTTGTTGGCTGTCAAAATAGCCCTGGAGGAGTGGAGACATTGGTTAGAGGGCGCACAACATCCTTTCATGGTATGGACAGATCATAAGAATCTGGAATACATTTGCAAAGCTAAAAGACTGAACTCACGGCAAGCCAGGTGGACATTGTTTTTTAACCGTTTTAACTTTGTGTTGTCTTACAGGCCGGGGTCCCAGAACACCAAACCCGATGCCTTGTCTCGTCTGTTCGACCCCGAGCCCTCTGCCAAGGATCCTGAGCCCATCCTCCCACTGAACTGTGTGGTAGGAGCAGTGACTTGGCAAATAGAATCTGATGTGAAGCAAGCTAATGGCGAGAATCCGACACCTAGTGGTTGTCCGGTGAATCGCTTGTTTGTCCCTGTTGATATGCGTCCACAGGTGATCCATTGGGCTCACACCTCGCTGCTCACCTGCCATCCTGGAGTCAGAAGAACCATGCATGCCATTTCCCAGAGGTTTTGGTGGCCCTCCATGGAGCGAGAGGTTCAGGAGTATGTGGAGGCATGCTCTATCTGTGCCCGCAACAAGACCTCCTCCAGAGCTCAGATGGGGTTGCTGCAGCCACTCCCGGTTCCTACTCGTCCCTGGGCTGAGATCTCTCTCGACTTCGTCACGGGGCTCCCGGTCTCTGAAGGTAACACCACTGTCCTCACAGTGGTGGACAGATTTTCTAAGATGACTCATTTCATTGCTTTGCCCAAGCTGCCATCTGCCAAAGAAACAGCTGAAATTATGATGACTCATGTGTTTCGTATCCATGGATTTCCTAAGGATATTGTTTCAGACCGGGGGCCCCAGTTTATCTCCAGATTCTGGAAAGAGTTCTGCAGGATCATCGGAGCCACCGTCAGCCTCACCTCTGGGTATCACCCGGAATCAAACGGCCAGACAGAACGTCTCAACCAGGAGTTGGAGACATGCCTTCGATGCCTGGTGTCGCAGAACCCGGCTTCCTGGAGCAAGAACTTGGTGTGGGTGGAATATGCCCACAACTCTCTCCCCACCTCGGCCACCGGCATGTCACCGTTCCAGTGTGTCTTCGGCTACCAGCCCCCTGTCTTCTCGGAAACTGAAAAGGAGATCACTGTCCCCTCAGCGCACGCCATGGTCCGGCGTTGCCACCGCATCTGGGCAGCCGCCCGCAAGGTCCTCCTACGCAGTGTGGACCGCATGAAGAGGGCTGCAGATCGGAGGCGCCGGTCTGCTCCGGTGTACAAGCCTGGCCAGAAGGTCTGGCTCTCTACACAGGACTTGCCTCTCCATGTCCTCTCCAGGAAACTGGCCCCACGGTTTGTGGGCCCCTATCCGGTGTCCAAGGTCATTGGTCCCTCCGCTGTTCGTCTGCGCCTGCCCCGGTCTCTGAGAGTCCACCCCACCTTCCACGTCAGCCGGGTGAAACCGGTCAAAGAGAGTCCCATGGTTCCCGCAGCCATACCCCCTCCACCCCCCCGGGTGATTGACGGCGGTCCTGTCTACTCCGTGAAGGCCCTTCTGGCTGTGCGCAACAGGGGCCGGGGCCGGCAATTCCTGGTGGACTGGGAGGGCTACGGCCCGGAGGAACGATCATGGGTCCCTGCAAGTTTCATTGTGGACCCTGGCCTCATCACGGACTTTTACGATCGCTACCCTCAGTTGTCTGGTCCGTCAGGAGCCGTCCCTAGAGGGGGGGGTACTGTCATGTCCAAGAAGTCAGGATAAGTTATGTTTAGTTTTTGTCTTGTGTCTATGTTGTCTCGTGGCTTCCTGTTTTATTTTGACACCTAACTCTCCTCTCGTTTCAGGTAACTTGCTCCTTCCCCCTTGTGTGATCCCACTGGTCTGATTGTCTGCCCTGCCCTGATTGTTTCCACCTGTTTCCCATTACCTCATGTGTGTGGGTATATAGTCTGTGTTTCCCTTTGTCCTGTGCCAGTTCGTCTTGTCTTGTGTGCCAGAGAACCCATGCCTGTTTGCTCCACAACCTTTGTCAAGTCAGGTTTCGTATTCTTTGATACTTTGTTTTGCCTTATGTTATTTTGATACTTTGCCTTGTTATTTTCCTCGAAAGAGTGATTTTGATTTCTTCTGTGTTTATAGTATTTTTCCTCATCAGAGTGTTTTTTGTTAGTTTGAGATCTTCCTCGATTGAGTGATTTTCCTTTGATACTTTGTTATTAAAAGATATTATATTTGACCTCGTCTCCAGAGTCGTGCATTTGGGTTCAGTCCAAGTTCGGTTGTGACACTTGTGCCTGTTCCACCAGTCACTAGAGGAACAAAATACTAGTCCAGCTTCAACTTAACTGATTGTGTTATATCAGAAATGATCTGGACCCCGTTTCCCAGAGCCTATGTGCGTCATAAGTTGTATCTTAAGGTCTCCCTTAAGGGTGATGATGCTGTTTTCAACTATTTGTTGTCCTGTCTGAAGCACAAAACGTTTGAAACAAGGCAAAATATTGAATGTAAGATCTCAGAAAGTTCACATCAAGCCCTGCTTAAAAAATAACATAGCATGAGTGAAAATATATCCATGCAACAACCTGAAGAGACTGGGAGAAGTAAAATGACTTTCTTCCATGCATTACACACAAACAGACACACAACTCAGTCCCACAGGGAAAACTATGAAATTTCTAATAACAGCATCAAGTTTGCTATATATATATTGATATATAAGAAAACTTTTCTTTTTCCTTATTCTTTTCCATGTCACAGCTCTGTGTTATAATGCACAGGCAGCTGTTCAGGTGAAGTGACACCCTCTGGTGTTGCGCGGACTTGTGCCAAGCTGCAACCTGAGAAGACTTTGGTGAGGCAGATTATATGTCTGCACGGGGCCCCAGTGTACCCTAGACTGGGGCTGGCTTTGTTTCTTCATTAGTGTGTGTGTATGTGGACATGTACAAATGCACAGTCAGCCTTTAAATTCTGGGCTGCAGACATCCATGTGGACCTTCGTGGACTTGAGCAGATGATGAAATTTACGTCATGTGGACCCTCACAGACCCCATGGCTACATAAATGACTAAATGATGTAAATGAGCCCAGCTGCTCAATAAAATTCTGGACTGCCTGACGCTCTCCATCTCTGCTTTAAATCTCCATTCCCTGCTCCACCTTTAAACAGGAACTCCCTGAAATACATATTTCATGAAGCCAAAAACAAATATTTTCAAATTTTTAACCAACTTGTCAACACAAACGTTTGAAGTGGCTCATCAGTAAATATGATCACATGTCATTTGACTTTTTGACAGGGACCACACCCTTAAAATAGGGCTGATATGGAAAATGCATTTTAACCATTTTAGATCAGTCATCATGTGCACCTATTGACAAATATATATGTATGCCAAAAAATCCATTGCTTTGTATTCTTATATAAAAATTACGGTAAATCCATTCAGTTTTTTTCTTCCTGTAAAACAAAATCTGGCATGTGCTTACACAAGAGAGAACCGACCACTTTCAACCAACGATATCATGACATCCACCTGTCAGTCAGTTAACTGTCAGCAGTGCTCAGCACCAAAGCCAATTCATTAATTAGCCTTTTCGCAAAAGTATGGTGCATTGTTGTGTCTTCCAGGATATTTGCCAACTTTGGGGAACGTGGTATCTATGACAGCAGATTATGCATCAGGTGTTTTACTTCAAACTTCAAGCATTCAGATCAACGCTTCCATGGACACTTCTCGCTATCATCACATCTAAGGCAACGGCCAAAGCTGCCAGGAATCCCTCCTTGGGTGCTGACTGGCTGCACCACTTTTGGTGCAAACACAGACGGATAACTTGAAGCCTGGCAAGACAGGTTCTCATGCAGCATCGCAAGGTAAAAGTTTTGTATATAACATACAATAATTTCTGAAAAGTGGCTAAAAAAAGAAGTATAAAGTAGCATTAAAGAGATTTCAGTAAATTGTCTTTAGTAACAATCCATAACTGTGCATCGTCCTGACCATTCTCATCATTATTGCTGCTGGCGTTCATTTCTTCTGAGTTGCTGTCCTCTGTGCTCATTTGTTTTAAATAAATGAAAATTCTTTTAGATCTAAAAGGCAGTCTCTCTCCCTCGTTCCTGTGTCTCTCTCTCACACACACAGAGGGATACAGTGCTACCAGATGCCTGCAGCCACAACACCTGTTAAATACCAACCCCATCTCGATGTGTGTACGTGTGTGTACATACTACCCCTGACACATGCAAAACACGGTAAGACAAAACCACAGCAGGTAGGCAACATTGTACTGCAGGTCCTTTTACTCTCCCTCCAGCCCCCTGTAAATGAATGTTGCTGAGGAGGATCCTCCAGAGGACGGCGTGCAAACACACACAGCGCACAGTCACGGGGCTGGCCTGGTGTGGGGTGTTGCATGGTAACTGGTGCACATACTCTCATTATCAGCTCGCCATCACTCGGCTACTCAAGAACCAAATGCAACTTAACTGCAATTACCTGCTGCACTCTGAGAAACTTTTTCTTTTTCCATGGCTACTTTCACTTTTGCTTTGCACAGTCACAGTCCAAAGTCACACTGCAATGATGGGCTGATTATGATGTTAAACATAGACAGCACAAATAACTTAATTTGCCTCCTGTGTATGATAGGGATAGTTCTGATTATCAGATGTGGGTTGTATGAGGTACTTACCTATAGTATATGTTGGACGAAACACCCTGTTTGGGGAAGCAGAGAGGAGGTCCAGCACAGAAGCTAAGCAATGTACTACTGTGGACAGGGTTAGCAGCAAAATGTATTTTAGCCTTTTAAAAAAAGATCTACCTAAAAAAATATCTACCTTAATAAAATGCTTTATTAAGAATATTTGTGCCTCTTTATCTTGCTGTGAGACAGCTTTTTCTGGCACAAAACCACTGTTACACACCAGCCATATGTTTCTCTTTCTGAACCAATGAAACTCCATGGGAAAAATCAATCATTTTAGCTTGTAGAACATGAGAGTTGCTGGTCTACCACTGCCTCAGCTGGATAGTTGGTTTGTCATATCATGCAACTTTGGTGAATCTGAAATAACCTTTTAAAGTACTGAGGTCACTCAATAACAGAAACAAACAGTAAACAAGCAGAAAATTCCCATGTTCTGCAAAGTGAAATTGGTGATTTTGTTCATGGAGTTTGGTTGCTTTGGACAGAATGATATTTGGCTTATTGGCATGTTAACTTATTTGGCTGACTGATGACAATGGTTTCTCACCAGAAAAGGCTGTCTGACAGCAAGGAAAAGCTGTGGAAATATTCTAAATATCACATGTAAGTATTTTAGGAAAGCGTTTGGAAATCATACAGGATATTCTCAGCAGATCCCGATGACATGATGATGCATGATGCATGTCACTTTATTTGGTTGATCCTACCAGAGGGAATAGGAAATGACAAATACCTTCTGAAAATATTTACTGTGGCCAAAAAAAAGCAATCACTCATAAAGTGGTTACACACCAATCAGCAGATAATTGTAATGATATTATGAAAGAGATTAATGAGATGGAAAGACTGACTTTCCCTCTGAAATTGAAAAAAAAGGTACATATATTGCAAGAAGAACAAAATGTGACAGTATGCTCTACTAATCTTAAATACAAACGCCTCTGTACATATTCCACAATATATGTCTGTTTATGGATAATATATAATTCATGTAATTCCTGTTAACTTTAGTTGTTATACTTTATATTTGTTTTGTTTGTCTTTGTTCTTCCTTGCAAAAAAAATGATTTAATAAAATCTGAGTGTCAAAAAAAAAAAAAAAAAGAAAAAAAAATACACAATGCGATTTTTTTTTTCTTTCGAGGACCTTATTTTAATTGGCTAATTGCTGCTGACCCTGTCCACAACAGTACTTTGCTTCCATGCTGGTGCCCATTACTTCTTACCTTCGTACCTCATACAACCCCACTTCAAAAAATCTGAACTATCCCTTTATGCTACTACTCCTCATCATACCAGAGTAAATATTGCTAACCTGTTTCCTGGACTCAGTCTCAAGGCAGCAAAGGTTCATGTAAACTGATTAACCTGAATGACTGTTTATGACCAGCAGCATGTAAACACAGCCAGCGATGGATGGAAGAAAGCAACTAATTATCTCAATTTAGCAACATCAGAGGCAGGCATACACATTGACACCTCCAGCTCAAGTCAACAAACTGAATCTATATATTTACCTTGCAGAGCTGAGCAGGCTGAATGCCCCAGTAGTTGTCTCAGTCTGTGTGGATGTCTCACAGAGGGGGCAGCAGAGGATAAAGGCCGTCCTAACAGCTTCTTTTCTGCTGTTGCTGCTGTGTGTGTTTCTCCAGCTACAGCTCCACAACAGACAGGGTGAGCTGCCTGCTTGTTTACCTGACACTCTGCCTGCCTGCCTGCCTGCCTGCCTGCCTACAAAACACACTGCTTAGTTACTTGTATGACTGCCTACCTACACTATTCTGACTGTTAACCTGTCTGCCCTCACTGCTCACCTTTACACCTGTTAGCTTGCCCTGGCTGTTCTTTAGTTCAACTGTCTGCCTGAATGCTTGCTTTTCTGTGTGTGTGTGTGTGTGTGCTGACATTAGCATAGCCCTTCCTCCTCTCTTACCTGCACTCATCTAACCTGTTTGGCAGTGTGTTGCCAGCGTGTGTGTGTGTGTGTGTTGTGTGTGTGTGTGTGTTTGTGATTGGGCTGGTCTCTTGTTGCATGCTGTAATTCACAGTGGTTAGGTTTTACAAACACATACACACAGCTAGTACACGGCTGTCAGCTGCCACAGTACTGTGAGCACATGTTTATTCATTGTTGAAATGAATGAAAAATTCCACTGAGCCCTCAGTTTATGTGAGACTGAGTGTGCCATTTTTTTTATTACTACTGTCTACGTTTGTGTTTGTCAACTCAACGCATTTTTGATTCTTAGAAAAGCCTTCTGGAACTTTGGGCAAGACACGTCCTAAGGGCATGAGAGACTCATGAATTGCATATGCTGCATATATCATGTTGGATATTCAGCTATGTAGACTGGGTAAGTAGAGGAAAATCTGTTTAACTACTGGCAAAATGGCAGTAAGCCACCTAAAAAGCTAGTTAACTTTAACATCTGTTATCTCACATGTAGTTCTTTCTGTATGAATAATAAATAACACTAAATAACTAACCTGATAATCAGGCTCAATTTTCATTTTCATGTGCAGCAATAGCAGTTACTATGAGTGTTAGCATGTTGATTGGTTTCCCCCCCAACTGTACAAAGTCAATGTCATTATATTGCATTGTGGGTGGGTAATCAATGTGCAGATACTAAAAGACATGCATACTGCATGACATACTCTCAAACAGCCCCTATTCGGTTAGATTTAGGAAGAAAACTAGTCGGTTAGGTCTAGGCCCAAAACACTTTAATAATCACTTAAAACAGTGTCTTCTGTGTTACACAAGCAGAAATGATTCAAAAATATTCCTAGACATGTTTGATTTGTTTATTACACTGATTATTTTTTCAATTAGGGAACACGTCTCTGTATAACTGTCTTTTTTGGAAACAGGTTTTTGATCTGGCAGACATTTCTGATAGCCTAAAATTTTACTCCTGCACATTATATTTTATTAAAGTGTAATGTCATACAATGTTTAAAGTTCCAACACTTACTTTCACCCCAGTCTCCAAATGTCTCTCTGAAAGTTCTGAACAGACTGGTAGGATGTTACAGTTAGGATTAATCTCTGTACCATAAAACCACTTTTTCTTTTTGTAGACTGGAACTTATGTTGCACGTCACAGATTTTTAATTTAAATGTACAAACTTTCTTTTTAAAAAGTTCAAAAAAAGTAATGCATCACTTAAAAAGTTTGTTTTTTTCCTGAAAGTAATTCAGTTTGGGTTTATGGTGTCATGAGCAGGTCTGACAAATAAATGACTCCATGTAACAACATCACAGGAATCTGGCTCTGATGTGGCTCTCGCATTCATTGCAGAGGTGTGAAGAGTGAGTCATACACTAAGCTCACAGCTTACTCCTCCCTTAAGGCTAGACATTGGATATGGCTGAGGACTGAAAGGAACTGGTTTTAGTAGTCCAATAACAATAGAAACAGGAAAGGGAGGCGGTCCAAGGGGAGTCTAAAGGTGAGAACCTTCTCAGTGTCTACAGTCGAGAAAACCTCAATAACCTCTATCTGATGTGTTGAATCCACAACACAGCTACTAAGAAAAAGAACAAGATGCTGCCAGTTTCATTTCATGTTTCTGAGTGCAGTCACAAGATGATCTTTATGACCATTATTTCTGAGAAGAGAAGAAGATCCAGCTGGAAATTGCACTTTTAAACCATTTCATACTAATCTGTTCACATGCAAAGCAAGGGTAGAAAATGAGATGCTGGTCCATGCTTAATAACACACAGTGAGAGAGGCACAGCTGTATGAGATGTGGTGCATTAAGACATTCAGCCTCTATATCACAGTTACATTTACAGTACATACTACAGTTAGGTCTACATTTTATTACCTTTAACTGTATTCTCACAGCCCATTGAACATCCATGTGTAAAATTAGATTTACTGAATATATGAATAAAAACACACACTAGGTAAGTGGTTCTGTGCTGCGGAATTGTTAGTAACAAGATTTTCCCAATCTAACCATACCTAACAAAAAGACTGGTGGCAAACTTATACTCTGAGGATGCTTCCCTGGAAAGATTTTGAAGATAGAGAGAAAAAAGCATGTAGTGAAATACAGAGTAATATTTTCCTAGGTCCGCAGCTAATTTGATAGTGATGAGTCATTGATCATTGAAATGATTAATCGACTAGTTGCCCAAAAAATGCAATTCACATTTTGAATTTTTTCACCCAAGTTTGTAAGAGACAGAGACACAAGAGGGAACCCCAGAAATGACAAAGACTGCTCCAAAAATAGAAAATCCAATCATGGCAGCCCAGGTTTTAATTGTGTCAGATCGCCAAAAATAAATGAATGTATGAGAAGCACTGACATTCAAGCCATATTTTTTGTTCGGAATCCTACACGCAAGTACAGACAGAGTTGTTTAGGCTTTTAACTGCAAGCTAGCTAACAAGCTATCTTCTTAAAGTAAGTCTGAGTCCACATCATCCACATGTCCAGTGTGCCTCCTCTTCAAATGTTTATGCATTACCAACCAACATGATCCCATGATAAGCAAGGTCTGCCTTACAAATCTTGCAGATAATCCTTTTATTTGCCTAGTTGAGGTGAAATGCTGCCTGGCAATTAATTTTGTTTTAGTTAATTTTGTTGACCATATCAACTAATCTTTGTGTCCCTAAATCTTCCTTGAGTTAAAAGGGACAATACAGTCTACTTTAGGTAATGGATGGCAGTGTGTGGAGTGTTTATGCTAAGCTAAACTCACCACCTGCAAGCCCTCCCCTCATACTGTATGTACACAGACATGAGAGTGGTCTTGATCTTCTCACTGAATTCTGGGAAAGAAAGTTAATAAGCGCATTTCTCCAGAAGTTGAATGACTCTTCCAAGGCAGGGCTCATCGGTAAGGATTGCACAGGGCAAGAAAAAGGCCGCCACAGTCACTGCTGACAAGCTCATCTGGAGCCTTACTGATGCTTATACAAAGCGTGCACACTGAGGCAAGTCAGGTGATGCAAAAACAAAAGTGATAACCACAGCACACCATGTTTCAAAAAATGGAACTGATCTGTTTTCAAACAGAAAAAACAGTCAAAAAGAAAACCTGGTTCATACTGCTCATCTGACGTCTCCTAAAGCCCAGACATGCCGAGTTGCATTAAAGGTTCACATGTGCATGCACACTGTCTGAACTGGGCGTGATGGTGGGCAAACGCAAATCAACACACAACCTCGGATGTTTTTATCAGCAAAGTGGGACAGATTAGCAGTTTGTAAAACCAGCACGGTGTGGCAGGGTTTCGATAAAGAAAATGGAAATAATGTTGAATGTAGACTGTCTCAAAGTAAACTGATATATAACCACTATATAAACACATTAAGCACAGACATAGACATTAACCTGCAAGCAGAGTAGCTGCTGCTGCTAGCACTGCTAACGTTAGCCACACTGTGTAGCAAGCTGGCAACTAACATCAGTTCCAGGTAAACAATGTTGTTAACCCCCAAACACTGTGATAGTTTTTGGTCTGAAAAGGTGAAGCATTTAGTGAGTTGTTGTCATGGTTTGTAGGTTAATGTGCAGTGTTCATAGTGTATGGTGAGAAGTGCCACAGTCTAGTAGCATTTAAAATATGATTTGATGATTGTAGACTGTGATTAACGGCTTCAAATGACTCTTAATACACAGTATTTTTTTGAACAGTGTTTAACATGATCAATAAATACGTTGTGCACAAATTTAACTGCTTTTTGAGAGTTTTCTTACTCTTAGACTAGTTGACTAGTAGTCGAAATTAAATTTTGTGTTTAATCTACAGAGAAATTAGTCACTAGGAACATCACTACTTCAAATTTGAGCCCATGAATTGAATAATTAATTTAACTCCATAGATATTGTGAACAGAAGACTGAACAGCAGATCACTGATGTAGAGTGGATCAAATTACTCATCCTGGATTCTGGAACATTAACCTCATTGAAATGAAGTACATGTTTGGATTCCTCATTGTAATTTCACTCAGCTTGGACCAAAGACCCCTCATTGCTGATATGTTCATGCACACGCAGTCATTTGATCTGGTTGGTGGGTAATGGGGCCACAGTTTGGAAGGAAGAGGTCCTCTATGGCACTAAATGCCAAGACAAATTATGGGATTATTATGGGACAGACAAGAATCAAGTTAGCATAAATCATTATAAACTATCGTTTGACACTGACTCAGCATTATTCACCTTATGTGACAGTAATTTGCATTCAGATGTGAGATTAAGAAGACAGACAGAGAAGAATATAACACAGATATTAACTAAAAACATAAACTGTATATAAAATAATTATTCCATCCTTGCTCTTCAACCACTTGGCAGTGCATGTCTTTTTCAATTGTGTCCCTGTTGCAATGATACTGTCATCAGGCCCTCAGTGGATCAATATGCTCGCCTTTAATAGGCCTTTCATTAGCAACTCATCAATAACCTCCCAGCAAAGGACAGCCACTCAATGCCCGGCTCCCACAATGTTTTGGCAGGAAAAAAAGTTTTGTGGGTTGAAGAGAGGTGACGATGACGCATTCAAAACATCTGCTGAGAAACAGAAGCTGGATAACTAATTGAATGAGATTTCACATGAAAGATGTGGGGATAATACTTTGCCTTGCTTGGTTTGGAGTTTGGCTGCAGCAGGAGCCACTGAGTATGAAGAGAGAGAAAGAGATGAGAGGAAGTCTGAACACCGTGTATGATTAAGATTCCTCATCATCCAGCAGCCTCCTTATCATGCTGACTAAAATATATGTTAAGAGACATTTTGACATTTTGAATTTTTGGCCTTTGCCAAGTACTTGTCACATTATTGGGTAAAAAAGTTTCATAATTTGTCCTTCAGCTTCAGTTTTGTAGAATTTCCAGTCAGCATTCCTCATTTCAGCCAATTGGTGCTGAAAGCTGGAAGATAATGAGCTAGCACGCGGTTAGGGGCGCCTGAAGGTTTCAATGACAAATGCAACAATGTCAACATGCCATTTCACTCTTTTGTGCTGTAATATGGAAGCCATTTTGCCACCGGTGGTGAGATACTGCACTCTTAAATGTGTGAATGTCAATGTATTCATTTAACGAGGGCTCTGGCCATATTCTTCAATGATCACTGTGCCAAGCTTCCTGCAGCCTAACAAGCACAAGGTACTGATGGGCAAAAGGATCATTTCCATCTGACTGAAATATGAAGTAGCAGCTCAGACACAAGCTCAGGGATAAATTTATGCAAATCATCTCTTTTTTTTTCTTTTTGCATAATTGACAGTCAATTTGATTAATTTAAAGGGATAATTCAGATTATTTAAAGATGGTTTGTACAGGGTACTTATCCAAAATCAGAGTACTACCTACAGTAGACAGTGGTCGTCATTCAGAGATGAATACCAGCATGGAAGCAAAGCAACATGCTACAGGGTTAGCATCAAAACGTACTATAGCCACATTAAAAAAAAAAAAAAGAAAAAAGGAAAAATGTATCAGTTTAAGCATACCCTATATTTCCTTTTGAGTATATGGTCAGTGTTTTCTTTGTATGCTTTACACATTTGATTGAGGACACACATGTAGTCATGACACATAGGGACTCCACAATAAGATGAATGTTTTCTGTTGGAGGATGGTGACGCAGTGATGCTTAAAGTTAGGCACCCTCACATGTTAAGGTCAAGAGGTCAGGTAGTTAGGAACACAAACACATGGACCAGGATACTATATGTCTCACTTTTTTTGTCCGATGAGAAGAGCTTGTGTCTTCTGTACCATGCTTTTGTCCTTCATGCATGAATAATCCAGCCACACTGAAACTCGACTTGTTGGTCTGATTGTGTTGAAGTCTACACCTCTCTGTCCCGTGAGCTCATCTTTTCAAAAGCAAGATTGGGGTGCAACATCCCCACAATCCTGAGGCAAAGCAGTAAAATTGTAAAATTGTTAAATTATCATACACTGAAAAATAACATTATAATTATGATTATGTAGCACTATTAAATTATGTTAAAAAGAAAAAAAATATGTTTTTATAGCTATATAAAAAATGCAGTCCTGGACTTAATGCATTTGTTTAAAATACAAGAAACTGTGTATTTTTTTTTCTTAACAATATGTATTTATGTAATCCCAGCTAATCTTCTTTTGCACAACCATGCAACAAACATTTTATTGTTGAATTTACTCTGCAAAGTGGGTGGAGACACATGACTTTTCAAATGCAAGGTGCCGGTCAAATAAAAATAAAGTAAACCAGAGGCCTTTTTATAAAGATATTTTTAGCTTTATACTAGAGGTCTGTAGTGTAATAAATGAAAGGCTGTAGGGTTTCCGACAGCCGGTAATTGCCGGTTTTATGTGGTTAAATGTATTGAAAAAGGATGAAGTAAAAACTTGGCAGTCAAAATGTCCGGTAATAATGCTCAGTCAAACGAACTTATCCTGCTGTGATAGCTTAGCCACAAGCTACCATGTGCAACTTCCAAGTGGGAGGATTTTCAGGGTGGCAGTCAGTAAATTTAAGTTGAGTTTACTTGCAAAATTAAGTTGATCTTACTTGCAAAATTACGCTGATTTTACTTGAAAGATTAAGCTGACTTTACTTGGGATGTATTTCTTACATTCAAAAAATTAAGTAGTTCATACAAAGACCAGTCTTGCTTGATCTATATAATAATTTAATGCAAAGAGATGCCTGCCTGATGTTAGGTAGATCATGAAGAATATATACTTCATTAACATTTGATATATCAATAAGTTAAGTCACAGCATTTCCTACATTATTCTTAATATTTAATTTAAATGATGAGGCGTATTGTAGTATGTGCTCTGTGGATCAACTGAGATACAATGCGCTGGACTGAGGTTTGCTGCAACATTTAAAAAATTCCAAATGAAAGCTTCAAGAACACTGGGTTCATATTTTATCCAAAACACTTCTGGGTGAGATTCTGGCAGAGATGGCAGCATAAGATGACAATTATGTTCAACAGATGACTGTGGTGAAATGTTCCTCTCACTGCAGAAAGATGGTCAATATCTCCTGAGGAATCCACCTGAAATCTACAGTCAGTGAGAGCTTTTCTAGAGCTGTACTTTTTGACCTGGAGTGATCACTGAGTTTATCTGCAGCGCACACTCTGGCAGCCTTCTGCTTGAGTCAAACAGAATATGGGATCTATCTCAGCTTAATAGAATGACTTTGAAAACACAGAATGACCTGCTTTAATGAATTCTGTTAGTTTCTAATATGAAGAACTGTAAAATATCACTTCCATGAGGCTGTTCAGTCAGACTGTGACAGATCACAGGCGATAAACTTGGCATTTCATCCTCGCAGTGCAGAGAAGTTGAAGTTGCTGTACAGTTTATATTATGCTCATTATAACTTTGATTCATGTTGAAATGCCTTTCTTATAATGCCATACTTATAATACCACCAGATAATACACTTAAGTGGTCAGGTTTAGAACCCACAATGCTCCTTGTGACAAATAGTGTGACGTGTTCTCACAATAACCGAAACTTCTACCTTAAAAACAAGGACATGCCCCCCCAACTGGTAAAACATTCGGGGCAATTGCATATGCATGGTACCTGACAGCAGCTGTAAGAGACACACCAGACACACCTTTCAACTGAATTCAATGTAAAGTCATCCGTGACTGTATGACCACCACAAGACTTTCCACACAGTATAAAGTATGAGAAAAGTCTGTGTCTGGAGACCAGGGTGCATTTCACCTGTGAATCAAAATGTTATTAAAAGTCTGAAGATACGTAACATTCATGTGACTTTTGTCTTGCAAGTCATTTCAGTGATGTAACGTGCTTACTGTAACTCCAAACTTGACCTTATCCTAAACCTGTCAAAGTAGATTTTGTGCCTAAACATAACCAAACCATGTCTGTTTCACAAGGTTAAACCCATGTTAAAAAGGCTATCTGGCAGCATCTCATACAGCCACTAAAGGGTACCTGGTGGATCAGTATGATTCTAACCCTAATCTGGTGACAAAACTTGTGATGAGTTGTGATGAGAAGAAGTTCTTCTGCAAGGTAAAATGACTAATTTCCCCCATGGAGTCTGGCTGGTCAGGAGTGAATGATGTTTGGCTTGTATAACAGCAGTTTCCCACAAAGGCTGTCTGATGGGTAGGAAGTAAAGGGATGAAAATAATCCAAACATGACATACAGTTTAACTGATATTGGTTTTGAAATGGCTAAAATACATTCCTGTCGTCCCTATCCATAGCATTGCTTAGCTTCTGTGCTGGTGCTCCTCTCTGCTTCTTCAAAGTGGGGGCGTGTCGACCGCCATCTGCAGTAGGTGATACCCTGACTCTGGATAAGAACCTCATACAAGCCCACATCAGGTGATCCAAACTATCCCTTTACAATCATATTCGTCCACATTTAAGGATATCAGAGAGACCATACCCATAACATTAAAGTGACAGTTCAGAGTTTTTAAAGTGGGGTTGCATTCGATACATCACATCACATCACGGAAGGTGATGTGTTTGGAGAGGCAGCAGGAGTACTGGGGTAAGAAGCTTTTCAAAAAAAAAAAAAAAATCATTATCAGATAAATGTTGAATTTGGCTTTACCTTGCCATCACATGGCCTTTTCTGATGGGGAACCACTGTTATATGAGCCAAAAATCATTCTCTCCAAAGCAACCAAACTCCTTTGGTCAAAACAGTAATTTTACTGTGTAGAAGACAGGAGCAGGTCTACCACTGCCTTGACCTGTTAGTTTGTTGGTGTTAGTGTGACTTTTATGCTTTAAAGGCTTAGTTCAGATTCACCAAAGTCATACAATAACTCAAACAAACTAATCAATTGAAGCAGCAATGGACCAGCAACTCCCAGGGTCTATGAGATAAACTTACTGTTTTTGCCAAAGGAGTCTGGTGGGCTTTGAAAAGAGCAACATTTACATTCACTATTAACAAGTAGTTTCCTGTCAGGAAAGGCTGAAACTGAAATATAAATATGATATTGATTTTTTTAGGTTGTTTTTAGGTAATACACTGATGGATAAGTACCTTACACAATCTCACTTCAAACAATCTGAACTATGCCTTTCAGGGAGCCCTCGGGGCAAGGAATGTGCACAAATGTAAAGGCATATGACCTAAATTAAGGGAATAAAATAACTTGGAGCGCTCCAGAAGCTGAGGGAGGGATGATGTGCTGTGGTCAGGCTGCCAAGCAGGATGTGGACTGCCAGCACTGGAGGAGTCTGGTTTCTCATTTATACGCCACAAGGCATAAGTGCAGGGATATACTCACACTTTGAATTCAACTGGAGGGCAACATTCAACAGATCTGCCTGAACTGCAGGGTCTTAAGATGTCCACATTTCCAATGAAATGTCAGTGGTAGGTCCAAAAATCATCAGGAATTAAAGAAAGAAAAAAAAAAGACATGGGATGCTTTGCCCATAAAAAGCGAAGCTGAAAGGCAGTCATGATGACGAACCACCGTCACGCTGCCAAGTCAGCCACAGATCGCCAACAGTGGAGGAGGCTTGTCTGTCCTTATACGCCATTGGGCATGAAGATGATAATTTTCAAAGTATAAGACGACATAATGGGCCAACAGTGGAGGAGGCTGCCTTTTCTCTGCCTCATCCATCTATAGGCATGAAGGACAAGTAATCAAATTAGTCTCTAAACTCCTGTTTCTCTGTGGTCTTACTGGCACAAATGATATTTAACTGTAATCAGTATGGTTTAACACTTGTCACAAGTGATTGGACACCCTGTCTTGCAACATTTTTTGTTAAATCCTGTAGTTGTAGTGCCATTTTAAGCATTAGAAAATGACCACATAGTGTGAGTAAATAGAATACAATGTGTGACCTTTCTTTTTTTTATTTACTTTTTATTGACATTCAGCTACAAAGTAGTATGCACATCTACTTCAGTTATTAGTCACAGAGTATCAGCCTGAATGTCCTTTTTTCTAGGACAAAAAGAACACAAATAAAGGAAAACATAACACGAACATTAACACATAGGGAGTGAGATGTGGTTATTGCTACATACACATAATGTATTATCTAAGGTTAGCAGTGTCAAAGTCTGGCCTGCGTGGAATTATGTAATCCATCCATTTCTTCCAATGTACGAAAAATAGGTCCCTCTTGTAATTCACATTCGCTGTTGTTCTCTCCATCTTGCAAATGTCCATTGTGATGTCCATCCACATGTTTAAAGTTGGGCTCTCCCGTGAAAGCCATTTTTTTTGTAAGAGCTTTTTTGGCTGCCACCAACAGAATACTACACAGATATTTGCTTCTCTTTGGCCATCTATCAGGCATGAGTCCAAAAAATAAAATTTTACTTTCCATAGGTGTGTGACTTCCAAAAATTTCTTGTATTGCATTATGTATTCCCTTCCAGTAAGTTTTAATAACATGACAGTCCCATAAAACATGATAATGATTTGCATTTGTATTTCCACAATTTCTCCAGCAAGCTGGGGAATTACCTTAATAGTAAAATTTTTGGCAAGATATGACGTGATAAAATATCTTATCAAGCTTTTCCAGCCAAACTCCCTCCAACTCTGTGAGCTGCTACATTTCCATTGATATGCCCACACTGTTATCCACAGAACGTTTGTCAGTGCAGGAGTTCCTGGTCTGCCAATCACACTGACCCCTAATTTACACCAGGCGTGGCTGCACTCGGAGAGATACGCTGCCATTCTAGTCAATGCTGTAATTTATACCAGAAGTGCCACGGCGCGTCTCAGCAGCGTCCCAGAAGCAGCTCAGCGCTCCACTCCGCAGAAAATACGCAGCAAGTCTATTTTTGACTGATGGCGCGTCAATTGACACAGAGCAGGTCGAACGGATAGGAAGTCAGGCACAGAAAACAGGGGAGAATCCGGTTGATTTTCAAAATAAAAGACCCCGTGCAGACTCGCGATCATAAAGACAGACAGAAAATAAACAATTTAACCATGTAGCCTACTTATCCATGGTAGAAGCACAAAGAGCAAGGAAAGAGGACTTAATCAACAAAATCAGAGCAAGTAAACACAATCAGATGGGCAAAACTCTGCACTGCTGAAATGCTTCTGAGTTTAAATAAAGTTCTATGAAAGCTTGAATGAAGCCACCATTATGATTTATAGTGCCATTGTCAGACTGATGCTAAACAAACAATATTTTGTTGTTTAAATGTATGCATGTGTCTATCATTTGATTCAGTCATATACCAAAGTCCATTTAAATTGAAAAATGTTGCTTCTTGTGGCAAATATTGTTATGCCATTAAAATATGATTAATTGAGATTAATTAATCACAAAGCCTCTAATCAATTAGATTATTTGTTTAATCGAGTCCCACCCTTAGTTTTAATATAATGGGTTGAATGTGTTTTTTCATGTTTATAAGACCTTTATATAGACCCGAAAACAACGTGTGACCTTTCATTCTATTAGAAATGACTTTGATCTAATTGTGAATGACCCACATCTTGATAGCTGTAATTAAGCTCCTGTAGAAAGGTACATGCAGAACTGGCTGACCTTTCCACTGCACCTGACTTTAATGCACACTAAGAGTTCCATTAGGATCTGAGACCAGCTAATTAACATGCTGATTAAACATTCTGAGATGGATTACAATGGCAGTGGTTCACGATGGCACTCTGACGTCTGCCTCCATGTTGCA
Source organism: Lutjanus erythropterus (assembly GCF_056507025.1). Classification (NCBI taxonomy): domain Eukaryota; kingdom Metazoa; phylum Chordata; class Actinopteri; order Lutjaniformes; family Lutjanidae; genus Lutjanus; species Lutjanus erythropterus. Next base: position 1,982,607 of record NC_139323.1, read on the forward strand.
GTGCCCAAAGCATCTCCACTGTGAGCAGCTTTTTGTCAACATATCTGTGTTGTAACAAAGCCGAACACACGGAAGCATACAGGTCATTTTCACACTTCCAGATTAAAGTTGATGATGATGATAGAGTTGTAGTGCAGTTTTAGTTGTAGATGACAAGTAGTTTATGATAAAAAGTAATGTATTTTTAGACCAAAGTAATTCATTTGAAAAGCTATTTTCATTATTTTCTCTGTTTTCTATGTCATTAGTAGAGTGTTGTGTGTATTGCTATTGGAACACACATAGCAGACGCAGATCCTTGCCTGTGTGGGTTGATTATTCGTCAATCTGTTAGTAAGCCCTCAGGGCTCCTGTGGGGGGATCATGCTCACTCAATACAGAGGAGTGAAGGCGAGAGCTGCGTGTGGTTGTCTGCCATCGTCCTTCCCCTTACTGTTTCCCTTTATTTAAGGAAATTACTGTACATCAAGCACTATGAACTTATTAACATGTTTCAAAGTGTTTTCACTGTGGTTTTATTTGAAGAAAAATATTGTTTTTGTCCTGCTGTTGAAATCGTTTTTGCCTGACTCACACACCGTGGAAACAAGCTGTGAGACACCCTATGGTCTTGCCATTGTTTACATTTAAGCCACATGCTATTGTATGTACTGCTTGTGCTGTGAGGTTTAAGCTGTTCTTTTAACACTGTAAAAAACCAGTAGTTCATTTTACTGAATAAGTAAAAAAAAAAAAAAAAAAAAGGTTAAGAATGTAAAAGTATTAAGAATGTATTTGGTTAAAAATGCATTTCATCATTAAAGGTCATGTGATATCTTTGCTAAAAAAGATTATTCAAATAATTTAGTTAAAAATATAATTTAATATTTAGTTTAATTAATGTCTTTATTAATGGTTAACCAATCATTGTTTATCCAGTAACAATCATGAACTATGAAGCCTTGAGACCGAAATGATCCATAAGATACTACGTATGTATAGGCCATTAGTAAATGATTTATTACCTCCAATGGAGTATAAAAACTTATAAAACTTTTGTAGAGTATACAAGTTGTGTAGAAAATGGTCGAAAATGGGTATGGTCAATTTTATTCAAATGTATTCTGAGTTTTGTTAACAGCCTGCTTTGAAACAAACATGTAGGGCCACTAACATGGAGGGAACACTGGGTCAGTTGTCCCAGGCCTTGGGTCAATAAATGCCCCCAAAGGGCCCTCTAACCTTTGAATAATTTGCTAGAATAAAAAAAAAACACAAAATTTGGAAAAATTTACTTTCCACCCTTATACTACAAAAATGGTTTGTTCCATCACACTACTGTAAGGTTAAAAGTTTAACATCTAATTGACTCCACTATCAAAATGGCCAGTCTTCAGAGTCAGGTATCCAGAAAAGAAGAGAAACAGAAAGAGACAAAAAGAGAAAATGAAAACAGAGGTGCAACAGACTCTATAACCAGGTATTTGCGAAAAAACAAAAAATAAAAAAAGAATATTAAAGTGGAGGATGAAACTCCAACAAGTATAGCCCCACAATGGGGCTGTAGGTCATTAATCAAGAACAAGGTCAGACAACCACTGACCACACCCACCACTGACATCACAGTGTACTGACAATGACATTTGTACATCACTGCAGTGAGGAGAGAAGTTTAATCTCCAGGGTATTAACCTCTTACATTTTCAGCACCTTTGCACACTTCTTACTGTATATATTTGTTATTATTGTTATATTATCTCTTTGATATGTTGTAGTTGAATTTATATATTTTTACATACTTCTTACAATTCTCTATGCTTACACTTCTGTTCTTGAACAGGAGCACCTGCAACATCAACACTTCCCCTACATACATCAATAAAATGTTTGTGATTCTGATTCTAGTGAAACCTAGTGGCACGTCTACATGATAGTTAAATTAAAGTATGTAAATATTCGCAACACAACTGAACATTTCTAAAGTTAAATTAATTACTGAGCAGGAATTGATCCCTCATGTTGCAGGTGATCAAAGTGGGGCCCATGTTCTTTAGACTTTTAGAAAATTTTAAGAGAAAATGGCAAATAAATGTGTGTTATATTTGAGTGCTCAGGTTTATCAGACCATAATTAAATATTTTCAAAAAAAGGAAACTGTAAAGGCAAATCCAGTAAATGCAATTTGAAAATTAAAAAGTGGAATTTTGAAGACTGAAATGAAAAACAGAACCCTTACCTTAAATATAAATGCTCAGTTTAAAGGCTAAAAAAATACAAATGTTAAACTGAAACGTGTAAGAGAAAGTGAAAATTAAAATCTTCTTTGAACTTTCCTTTTTTAATTTGAATTCTGTCTAAAATGAATTGACAAAAGAAGTAGTGGTAACTAAATGGAGGCCTCTGAAGTTCAACACTGAGTTGTGTGTAAATAGTAATGGCAAAACACAATACTGTTAGTTTGACACATCATCTTTTACCTTCTCGAAAATTGTCAACCACTCTAATGAGCTCCTTTTAGGTCACTCTTTAGCAGCATGTGTGTTGTTGCTTTCAATAAAATGTGACAAGTGGCTGCAGGAGGAAGGTAATGGACAACAACAGCAGGGTTATTCAGTCAGATGCAAAAACAAGTGTACACTTGGCCCGCTGTGCATGACTACACAACACAGTCAAAGTACTGAACGAGTACGTCTGAGTGGCTAAAGCCCTGCTGTATTAAAGAGGCTCAAGGAGCTCCAGCCTCTATTGTACTGGAAACCTTTGTCCTGGCTCCTTGATGGGGATCTAAGAGGGTGAATACACTGTGTCTCTGTATGTGTGTGTGTGTGTGTGTGTGTGTGTGTGTGTGTGTGTGTGTGTGTGTGTGTGTGTGTGTGTGTGTGAGACTGCATTAGCTATCAAACGGATCTCCACATTAAGAAACAGCCAGTGTGTTGGAGCCAGAGTCCTGTCACGTACCGCTCTGTCATCAGTAACAGGAGTCTACCTCGTGTCCCTAAACCACATTCCCGTACTGTACCCCGACCATTCATCTGAGCGCAATCAATAGCTCAGTTAACAGTGCAGGACTGAGTTCAGTGACAGCACTTGTACTCCCCGTGAGAGAGGAGACACAGGGACACATTCAGCACGGCACGGCTAATCACCATTAAAGGCTTACAAGAGAAAAGTGGAGGAACAGGACAGAGAGAAGGAGAGGGAGGGTGGGAAAGAAGGACAGACAGATGGAGGGAAAAAAGAAAAAAGAAGGAGAGAGGCCAACAATAGGAGAAAGTTACAATAGGGCATCTGTTCCAGTGTCGGACAGCAAGAAAGAGCCGAGACTACAGCAGCAGAGAGCAGGCAGACACCAGGCAAGAGGTTTCTGTCAAACTCTACTTTTCATGCAAGATGCAATAAAACAGAGTGACTTACCTTCTGCTGAACTACTGGTGACAAATCCTCTCCACCTGCAGGGAACGACAGCAAGACATGAAACTATGTAGCATCTAAATGGGAGGAACAGTACCAAGGACTTCAGATTAGATACAGTGTCAGCATGGTCCACTGTAAATCTTTGATGGAAACTTACAATGAAATCTGCACAGTATTCTGCTGTATTACTGTCATAAAAACATGACACTGACAGGACTTTACTGTACACTTTACTGTAAACAGCTGAGCATCTTGGAAAGATGAAAGAAAAGTGTAGGAAAATTTAAAAGTGAACCGATTTGGAGTACAAATTCCAGCTGTCAGTCTCTGACACGGCCTCACTAGAACCTGCTCATTCTTTTGTCACATCTGCTGTATTGATAGGGCCGTCTCCAATGAGTTACACACAGTATGTAATGACTTTTATTCCAATATGATCCACAACATCACTCTCTGGTTGCTTTCTGTGTCAACATTCAAACAGATCTTTCACAGGAACTTCACTGGGTTTTCAAAATAAAACACAAATGTCCCACACTTTACCCCACACAGCTCTGTTATAAGAACCAGCATCAGTAATGTGATGGTTGTGTTTTTTGCAACTTATGAGAAAAATCACTGAATTCATATGTGGAAAAGTAGCAGAAGCCTCTTACTGATGGTGCTTTGTGATATGATTTCAAACAAAAAATCACAGTGTCTTCTTTGTTGTATTCCATGATGGTGTAGTAGGTAATGTTGTGGCAACTTATATAAGAAAAATCCCTAAATTTATATGTGGAAACGTCACAACCCAGTCAGAGCCCGGTCCATGCTGACACACTCTGCCCACCTCTTCCACCTGGAGCACAGCACCCATCCCCGAGGTGAGAGCCAGGGACGTCGCTTCACAGCAGAAAAAAAAAAAAAAAAAAAAATCATGATTTCATTATTTTACTGTTGTAGCTGGTTGAGGTATAGGACTGTTTCTAATCATTATTATCATGAGATTACTTACATTTGTGTCCCTGCATGCCGATTATCCAAATGTTTGTTGTGCACATTTATGACTACATGCTGATTGAAAAAAAAAATACACTAGTGTGGATCCATTACAATTACTGACCAAATATGTAATCGAATTATAGTTACTGATCAAAATGTTGGTGATTACATCCCATTATTGTTTTCAGGTTGCCTGAGTGCACACTTCTGGTTTTCATTATGGATCAAGTTGCTGATTATTTTTGCAATCAATTGATGATTGTTTGGTTTGTAAAAATTCTGGAAATAGTGAGAGATGCTGTCACAATGACTCATCAGATTTTATAGTATTTATTACAGCAGAAGCTAGTTTTTCCAGAGAAAAACTAATTCTATTATATTGTAAATTAAACGTCCCACAAAGGACAAAATTTAATTTGCACATACCTCTGCTCCATCATAAATGAGGTGTTTCTTCATTGCACTTCTCCTGTCAATCAAACAGGCTATGCAGTGGCTACTGTGCCATTTTCTTGTACCATTGTCTTTGACATTTTATTATCATAAGGTAGAGATTTCTTGGTCTGTGTCTGGGCAGGCAGGATTTTCACGCTCTAAATCAGTTCTTCACTGTTTGGGCTTAAGCAATGTTGAGAGTGGTGTATACTCTGTTTCAGCTAAAGCATGACGTTGTAGAGTTATTACATTTGATTATGAAATTAGACGAAAGGCCTAGAACAGTTGCCTATGTCACAAAAAATAGGCTAGGTACTATGTAAATCTGTTAATAATGCACAATATTAGGCAGCTTCACTGTAGTCCAAGTACAACCTCGATTCCAAAAAAGCTTGAAGGCTGTGTAAAATATAAATAAAAACAAATTGCAATGATTTGCAAATACTTTCTGACCTGTGTTCAACTGAATATAGTTTAAAGATGAGAGATTTAATGTTCAACACAGTTTGTCTCTGCATCTACAAATGTAAGTTAAGACTCTACCATACAAAGAGAAAGACATATTTAATAGACATACTTGGAGCTACATATGCTGCCATCCAGACGATGTCTTTTTCAGAGACATCCCTGCTTTTTTCAGGGAGTCAACGCCAAGACATATTGTGCAATGTTCCAACAGTGTGGCTTTGTAGTAAAAGAGTTCAGGTACTAGACTGACCTGCCTGCAGTCCAGACCTGTCTCCATCTGACAATGTGTGGTGCATTAAGAAGTACAAAGTACAAAGATGGAGACCCTGGACTGTTGAGCACCTCAAGTCATATATTGAGCAGGAATGAAAAAGATTTTCACTTTCAAAATTTCAACAATTTGTGTCCTCAGTTCCCAAATACTGACTGAGTGCTGTTGGCTTGTATCACAGTGATAAACACACTCCTGTCCCAACTTTTCTGAAACATCTTGCAGACATTAATTTCAGAATGAGTGTATATTTATGAAAAACAACCACCTTAGTCTGAATATTGAATATCTGGTCTTTGTGCTGTGTTCAACTGAATATAAATTGAAAAGTTTTTGCAAATCATTGTTCATTCTGTTTTTTGTTTTTTTTTTGTTTGTTTTTTATGTTTTACTCAATGTCCCAACTTTTTTGGAATTGGAGTTATAGCTAAAGCTTCCTTCACACACATTTAATTATATCTTAAACAATCATATGCACACAATCATAAACACATCCATCTACATTAGGAAGTTAATGGTGCTCAGTAGGTGGCACTCATATGATGAGGTTTCTGCATCTAAAACAGAAGTTATTTGTGTTTATCCCTCCTCTTTTCTCTTTTTCTCTCATTCCTCCATCCCTAAATGTCTGACTTAAGCTCTGTGAAATGGATCTTACAATATCACAATGGGGCTGAAAATTAAAACAGTTGACGCTTGATTGGTCACTAAAGATAAAACACTTTGACTGGTGCTAAATTAGGAGTGTTATCAGAGAGCACAGAAAGGAATGTGAAACACCGTTGATTTAATTCGAGCAGCTCAGCCTCAGTGGGAGATGGCTGTGCTTTGAAATTTAATATTCAAAAGCTGTCCCGGAATAACAGCAGCCATTGTGTTGAATTTGAACAGAAAATATCAGTCGTATGATGTGGAAAGATCATATTGCTCCTTGAGCTGCCTGCCATTAATTTGACTTGACTGCGACCATGATCCCTGAGCATAGCATTTAATGTGAAATGACAAAATATTACAACCGGCTCTCTCAAATGTCGGCAATCTTCCTCAGTGCAGCTCACAAGCCTTTGTGTGCCTGCAGCTCTTGGAGTCACTCAGATATGGATTAGATGGCAAAAATGCACATATGAGAGACTAAGCAACAGCTTAGCCAATGATTTGACATGGAGTAGATGTTGATACAACAGCCTGCAGCAATGTTGAAACGTGTGTAAATATAGTGACTAAATAGTTGAGATAATATCCACAGTTGTCTATATTCACAGATGTTCAGAATTACAACCCTATCTCCTGCATAAAATGTGGTTTTAGAACACTGATTTGCTTTGCCAAATACATTTAGGAAGAACTGGCAACATTTCTCCCCAATCCAGGAAGTGTAACGTTGTTGAACTCAAGAGAAGTCATAGAGAGGTGGTCGAGGTGGATGGTTGCGCGCACCACAGCTGCCCCATGTTTGAGGCTTGCTGGCTCACTTATCAAGTTGACTTTTGAGGCTTTAGAGGTGGGGATGCACAACTCATCAAATACTGATTTCACAAATGTAGTCATCCCTTGGCATCTGATACTGAAGGAGAAGGTAAGCTTTAGCTGCAGTATCCGACTTGGTCAGAAAGTCATTTTTAAGATGTGATTAATGCCGTGAAACAGGTATTTTAACACAACATGAAAAATGGTATTCTGGACAGCCCCAGCACAGATCAACATGTTACATGTTGTGTACACTGCAGGCTTATAGCCACTCAGATGGCACTCAGATGTGTGTTGGCACTGCTCAGAGAACACAATCATTGAACTCACAGAAGAAAATACACTTGAAGCCTAAAAAAGGCATGGTTGGTGCACGATAAGTGCAGCTAAAATAAGCTATTAAACAGCCAATGAAGACAGCTATATTGCCTGCAATTGTCCTGTCAGACACGTGTGATGCTGTGTGCACAACTAAAGATTGTCACAAGTAATTCTTTCCTATGCATGGCGAATGATGAACAGTAGCTGACTACTGCCTCCTCACCAAAATGACAAATTTAATTAAGGTCTATCAAACTAGCAGAGCAAGGTGTGCTGGAGGCCCAAAAGCAGGCCTTTAACGCATATGGTATTTCAAACATACTAATATTTAACCCTTGCCATCACTAAGTGCCCTAAATAAATAAGTACATTAGCAGTGACCATTACAGTTTTGCAAATGTGTTCAGTCTGAACATTCTGGACCTTGAGATGATCAATGACCACGACAACTTCTGACCACCCAGACAGACCACCTGGACCAAATTCCCCAGGAGGAGAGGCAAGAGACGCTGCTCTGTGGAATCAGAGACTACCGTGGTCACATCTTACAGAGACTTGCTCCACCATAACATCCTGGATAAACACATTGCACCTGATGGGCAGAGCGTGTGCTGAGCCTGCAGCAATACGAGCAGAGGCAGACTCAAAGTTTATGAATAATGTTTGCCAGATGACTTTTTACTGTTATTTCCTGGATAGATATGTGTATTTGTAAATAAATAATTCTATATATTGTTTATTTTATATTTTATCTTATTTTCTATTTATTATCCATTTATGTTCTGTGTGTGATGCATGAAGGGAGCACAACTTTCAAATCCATTTTGCAACCCTGTGTTGTATAATGGAAAAAAAAAAAGACTGATACCTTGGCAGTGGTCAGTCTGCAGACACATGCAGTAGAAACTTTCTTATGTTTCTAAATTATCAGCAAATGGCAGCTACACCATGGTTAAATTAGGAAAATATTGTGGTTAAGGCAGCTAAAATAGTCAGTAATGGTTAAGGAAATATTGTGGGTAACTAAAGGACATGAATTCCTATCTCTGGCATGAAAGTCAGACGTCCTACACACCCATCCCTCACCCCAAACCTCCATACCCCCACTTTTCCCTTCACCACACAAAGGGCACACTACTTCCTGCATTGACACTTTACGCCTTTGTGGATGTAAATCGTGAGATGCTGAATTATCCTACATGAATTCCAAGGGATACTGGCCTGAGCCATTACCACACAGTAAAAGCAAGAGAAAGCCCCCGGGGCTTCACCACCAACGAAAGTGAGTGAGGTCAGGACATGGTGAAAAGCCATTGAAGCCAAATGTATTCGACTTGGACTCCTGTTCCTTTCAGGTTTTTCAGCTGTGCAATGGCAGCAGAATGATTCGTCTTCTTTGACATGACCTTCTCACTGAGAGCAAAAAGTACCAGACAACAGCAGAGAAACTAGATTTGTACAGAGATGGTGTGACAAAGTGTTGTTATTTCAAGCAGTGCTGTGTATTCAGATATAGTATATTCTGAAAATAACCCTCTCAAGATTCTTCAGCTGGATGAAAGCAAGATATCTCAAGCATGAGACCAAAGGCAAAGCTCCATAAACAGTGTTACATTCTCATCATGATTACATACTGATCCATGTACAAATCTACAGGGTAAAAGACAAAGTGTGCACAATACCATGAGTCAACACTAACAAGTGGCAGGATGAATAAGGAGCTGACAGCTAAAGTTCTCTGATTAAAGGGGCAAATTTCATTCTTGGTGATCATAAGATGAGAATAAAGTGAATATGTTCTTGTAATTGTTAAAAATAGAAGACCCTTCACTGAAACTGGAAGCCTCACTCAATAAGAAAAGTTCTTGAAATGAGAGGTAAATCTGGGTTGTCAGCCTTGAATCCACCCCCTGTAACCTGTACACCTTTACAGCACAATCTTAATTTCAGACTACTGCCTGTTTCCAGCTGAGTCTGCTCCAGCTAATCTTCTCCTGGCAGGGAATATCTATCTATAGTGCATGGAGCAGGTATTTGCATTTAAAGACATCAGGGTCATTTCACAGAATTTACTGAAGTAAGAAAAGATGAAGGGAAAAAGGAAAGAAGGTGAGAAGAGGAGCTGGTTGGTCTTCTGGGAAGAAATGAAGGTTTTTGTTGACTTGAAATCATCCAGGACACTTGTAGGCACACTTTGGTAACAGGAATGACAAAAAAGATACATCTGAACACTGAACACCCAGTGATGAATCTGTCAGGTCTGACATTAGTTCAAACCCACTGGGTCAGAACGAGACCTTCCAATACAATGAGGTCAAAGCATTGATGTTAGTAATTTCACTATCTGCCATATGAGTCATTGCAGTGTAGGTGTGACTCAGACTGACTCAGTGCCCTCCAACTGTAAAGTTACAGGTTACAGGTGCATTACTGGCTCATCCGTCCTCCCATGGTTTTTTTGTCACTACCTGAGTATGAAAGGCAGAATGAACCTTTTGAACATTTTGTTGAGTGTCAAACCCCACCATGCAAAACTGCTTTAGAAAAGACATTTTCCCCAAACTTGATTACCTTATCAAGTAACACAAGGAACACCAGATATCAACATACAGATTGGTCACACCAGATATTAAAGGAGTCCTGTCATTGTTTAAAACCGTTGTTGATCAGGACCTGCCCACTCCCACTCCCAGTGTGTCAAATATGACAGCTTGGTCAGTGCCTCTATTCTTCAAACTATGATGCTGTAGGTATCTCTGTAGCATCATTTCTGGAAGCGCCCCTCTGGAGTTATATTTTAATGTGCTGTTGAAGTCAAGTGAATAGGGCTGGGCAATATAATGATATTATATTGTATTGTGATATGACACTAGATATCATAATAGATTTTGGACATGTACCTAGTACCTAATACCTATTAGCACTATTTTTGGACTCCACCAACCCCTGTGAAACACTGTTTCGTTCATGGACTTGTAGACCACAGTTGCTGTCCCATACGTACTGCCAGGTGTAAACTAGTTAAATGCTTTGTCTAATTAATCCAACGACAAAGAAAGAGACAGCACTACCACCAAGTGTCTAACCATCTTTTGTTGGCTGGTAGCATTCTCCAGTCCTTCTGGCTGGGGGTAAAAAGTGGTCTTTATTTACCTATTCATCTACACCAAAACAGGCTGACAGTACAGTACACCCAACTTCACTCTTTGGGTTCACAGCAGGGTAAACACTCTACTGTTACCCTAATACCTGTCACTTCTAAACTACGGTAGATAGGAACTAATTGAAGGCCCCTACACATGATCAGCGGTTAAAAACGCTTTGCACTAGCTGTCCCATTATTTTCCTATGGAGAGAGCGGTGGCGCCCGACCTAGCAGCACTGCTACCTTCGGCGTGGCGCACCGCTCGGATCTGCCGCTCACTACTGCTCCCAAAGTTCAAATTATTTGAACTTTGACCTCGTTTGCCGCTGACCTTTCAAAGCGCAAACAATGAGATAACAGCTGAATGTGACGTACCCAGAAGCAACACACACACAAACAGAGGAACTAAACTTAACTCTTTGGCAAGAGCGAAATAAAGAAGCAATTTAAACACTACACAAATGTATAATTAAAATAATAGTTGAAGTGCTGTAAATGATAATGAAATAATTGTCATATGTAACTGTAAACTTAATTTTAAAAGTCCATGATAATGTTGTGGAAAATGTACACAGTACACTGCACAGCTTAATAAGGAACACAAACTCAGCACACTAACTTAATACAAATAACCCCAAAACATGATGTGTATAGTAACTATGGTTACACTACACAATTTATTACATTTAGAGACTGAGGAACATCTGAAGAAAATAAAAAGTCATTGTAAGAACTGTGCCCTAATGTGAGTACTTGTACATGCATCACTATCCACATCCCATCAGGCTGTGTCCAACAGGAATGACCCTGGTCTATCTCCTCATCCACCCACCCAACTCCCCCAATCATGCTTTTCCACATAAACAAACTAGAAACATGCATAAATCACCTCACAATTAAACCATCACAATGATGGTAATTTGCACTGGCTGTCAGACAGGTCTTGGTCGGAGGCGTCAGTGGCCTGTCATCATGATCTCAGCACTGTGAAACAAGTCACAGTGTGCAGCCTCTCAGCACTCTGCTGGGATATTACTGAGCTGTTGCATGTCCAATTAACACAATGATATCATATGGCTGACATGGTGTACAAAAACTAACAACTTACTGGGGAAACAACAAGCAGACGGTCACACTTTGGCAGCAGACTCACATGAAATTTAACAGGAATATGAATGTACAGCAGTACTTGACTTTGTCATTGTGCATCACCAATCCATGTGTATCACAATCATAACTTGTTTTTACAGCACAGTAAGCCTCAGTTATGATGCAGATGAATGACTGAATCCTTTTTTTTTATATTTCAGATGTATTTTCAATATATGAAAGCAAAATTGAATTACAGCTCGTCTCTTTCAACTGGCAATTTGTCACCCTATAGTTACAGAAATTAACTTTCAAAGGTCATCAAATGATTCCAAACACCATCCTTTATGGTTAAACTGTCCCTGTATCCAGATCCAAAAGCCAGTCAGTTCTTTTTATTCACTTTCAAGTACAATGAGTACAATGATGCAATGGTGAAACATACACAAAGCCTAATCATTCAGCAACTATTGTGCTTTAACAAATGGGTAGTTGCTCCTCTCCCAGTGCAACTTCAGTGTAAATGTTGGGGCACAAAACCCACAGTCCTCATTCCATCCAAAAGGATTAGCTGAAGCTTCGTTAAAACTTTAGCAGTGTCGATCAGGCAAATTGAATCAGTGTCATTGGGTATCGGTCCACTAGGCCACATGTTAGCTTTGAACTTTGAAATGCCTTTTTGGATGGAACAAGGACTTTATATCCCATCTTTTACTGTACAGCAAAGCAAGGAACAGAGCACATAATGAATGATTAAAGTGACTAATCACTCAGTTATACATGTTGCATGAGTGTATTTCATTACAATAGACATGAAAAAATCCAAACTGCTCAGATGTATTTCATGAGGTCAGAACTGGACCACTGAAAAAAACAATTCAGAATGTTGCTATGCACAAACACTACACAGATTGCATCATGATAAAGAAAAACATCACTCACTGAACCCACATTTTCCACTAAGATTTTCCTCTTTATTAGCCATTTAAACACAACTTCCTGATAATGCAATCCACAGAATTTCAAGTTTATAATTGGACAAGCAAGCAAATGACAACTGAGGTCACCGCATTATTACACCGCAGTCACATGGTTAAGGCTGTACTTGAAAATTGCAGGAGATCATTCTGGGGATGGCAGTAGCTCATTCAAGTCCACCGCTATGTGGCAGCCCCATTACTTTACCACCCCGCCCTCAGTTACATGTCCATAGGTCCTGTGTGTGCATGTCTGTATTTCAGGCCTGTGTGTGTAAACTGTGAAATGGAGTGAAAAAAATGGATTGAGAATTAATAAAGCAATTCTTGTGCAGTCTGTGCAGAATTTGAAATTCATGATACTAGCAGCCCCCTGAAAGCAGCACTTAGGGTGCCTTTGGACAAAATATGAACCAAAACTTCACATTGTATTATAAATTTGACCACTGGGCAATTTCAGCAATCTGTGTTTACTGAGGCAACCAATGAAACAACTGTGTAGATGCAGCTAGCAAGCAGCATAGCCTACGCACTGAACATGCTGTGTTTTCAGTTCTTTCTTTTATTTCCAGGTCCCCACTCACTTTGTTATCTCACTGTGTTTATATATTAGTCATGCAGCAAAGCCTGGGGGGAAATGTAAATTATTTGTTCAAGTTGAAATTGGTTCATTTTTAAAACTCACACAGCACCACCTACACCAGTGGTTCCAAACGTGTGCGTCACAGTCCAAAAGTGCACCACATGTCCATGTCTAGTAGATCACAAGCTTCATCAACTTTGTCCAGAGAGAAAAAACTTTACTTTGAAATGTATGCCATTTTAAGTACCAGTTCCCTCTTATAATGGAGTAGAAGCATATAGACAAGCAACTTTACAGCAGCAGCAACCTATTGATGCCAGCTCTTTTAGTCATGTGACCCTTCCCTTGCACATTCATTGACCTGTAGTTGACCGCAGCTGCTAATGGCAGAAAATGAGAAGGTGGCTGACTCACAGTCTGAACACACGTATGACCGAATATATTCAACCTAGTTTTACTTCATATTGAACACAAAAAAAGAAGAAAAAAAACTCCAGGTTGAAACCTATGGCTTGGAAAACAGCTTTGATGTTGCAGTTTGTATTGTCCTGTTCTTTTTGATCAAATCTATTTACATATTATGCTGCAAAACAGTAATTAGTGACAAAGAGCATTATTTGACTTCAAGTGTTTTTAAATGCTGGTTTCAACATCCGGCCTGGTGCAGTGCTTCTTGCTTTATTTAGTGCTAAGGCCCCTTTTGTTATTTTTTTATAGTCTGTTTAATAAAATCAAAGTTACTGTCACTGTTGCACTGTCCTCACAGCAAGAAGGTCCTGGGTCTGAACGGGTCTGTGCTAGACGAATCTCTGGTCAGTTATGAACAACAACAAACCTACAACAAATTTTTTTGTTTTTTGATTGACTGTGGATGTAGTCGCAACAGTTTGCACTATATTCAGTCTCACCACATATTTAGACTGCTTCAAGTTCAGAAAGAATTTTATTTTTCTACAAAGAGCTGTGCTATCAGAGTTATTTAACAGACACTACACAGTGTGGAATTTAGAGGCTTTATTAACCCCAAACCCTGTCACATGTGCTGATAAAATACACACTCAAAAACAAAACAAACTACTGTGGGCTCTACAGTAAGGACTGCCAGATTGCTTGTGGCCAGTAAAATCTCACAATGGGTTAGTAAACTGGGCAAGTGGTGAAAAAGAATTAAACACAGACATGTCAGGTAATCACAGAACTGATAACAACAGCTTATCATCAACTGCTATTTTATCAACTGCTCACTTGAGTGCAATGAATGGGATTGACCTGGGTACACTTACGGACTAGTCAAGTCTCAGGGTTTTAAGACTCATTTATGCTCCCTTTATGTATTAAAATAGATACGAACATTTTAAACAATGTAACCGTCACTGCCCACATACTTCCACGCGTCCTTTTACATGGCATGGGTGTTAAGCAATACACCTTGTTTGAACTACTGGCTACAGAACTTAAGAGTACAGACAGAAGGTCTGTATCCATGTGCACATCTAACGTAGAGCATAAATTAGTCACTTACAAGTGTTTGACACTAGCCCTAACCTGGAGTGTGAAAAAGAAGGGAAAGCTAGACTGGTTTTCAGGAACAGAGAAACAGCTGAGAGGATGGTTAGCTTACCAAGCCGCAGGCTAGCAGTTAACAGGTCCCTTGGTCCAGGCCTCGCCAGTGGTGGTCCTTGCACACGTGAGTGATGAGCTCAGCTTTGTTTCCTCAGTTCAGTTTAGGTTGGCGCTGGATGGATCCTGAAATAAAAGAGCTGGTTTTCACACAAAAGTCTTTAAGCTGGAAGGTGGTGAAGCTGTATTGTGTCCTTAGCAAAGCTTGCTAAAGGCTGCTGTCTCTGTAACGCGCACAGAACACTCAACACTCCGGCCAGTGGGCAGTGCATTATGCAGGTTACGTCAAATGATGATTCCCCCTCTTCCCTCACTCACCCCTCCAAGTTTACCATGTAAACACTGAAGTAGTTGGGCGATATGTTAAAATCTTCCCAGCGATCATTGTCAGCCCATCCATTGGCGAGTGGCAATGTAATCTTAGTCTGTCCATTAGGCAAAAAATAGGCATTGCATTAACGGAAGCTTGTTTCGTAGTTGGTCAGCACTGCCTAATAGACAGTTTGATAGGATTTGAAGGGATCAGATTTTTCTGCTATCTTGTGTTGGATGGACTTCTTTTGCATAGAGTAGATGTAAAGTCATGATTATGCAAGTCAGAACAGTACGAATGAACAGTTTTTCAACTTGCTGCACCATACCCATCAGGCATCGTTTGGCAGGATTTACTCCTCTCCACTGAAAATGAATTGGATCCGTCAGTTTACATACGTCAATGGATTTGGTGTGTCTGCACAATGAGCCTTGTCACATAATTAACTACTCCAGTGGATATGTGTATGCCTCACAGTGACATAATTTCAATAACACAGCATTATTTCTCAATGACAACTAGTCCAAAGTAGGCCAGGGTGATATAGCTGAAACGACTATCACAATAGTGAAGTTTCATATCAGTAGATATGGATACTTATGCATTATGTAGCTTGTGACTGATGACATATTGCATGCTCCAAATGGTGGAAGCGTCTGATTTGATAAAATAAGTTTCTTGCATCATCAGTCTTGGTCAAGAAGGTATTTCTCCCTCTGATACTTGCTGTCCAACTTAAAAGAACACACTGGTGAGCTGATCTGTCCTCAGTCTTACATGGACTCATTTTGCATGCTGTTTTCTCTTCATGTTGTTTCTCACGTGTCAGTGGAGCAACAGAACAACACAGATTGGCAGTTTGTGCATCACTCTTAGCACCTAGGAATATAATTAGCTCTTTTATGAGTCAGGACAGTAGCATATGTGTGGTTTTTCTGTTAAATGATTGGCTGTTCACTTGTCACTCACAGCTTGCTTCATTATCAAAGTATATGACAAGCTTGTTTATGAGACGGGGATAGTCATTTTATGCCATTATGGTGGTTCCCATTTAAATGAAACTATCAAACTACTTTCTGATTGCTGTTGTTGATCTTAGACAGAAATTCCAACATTTTATTGTCCAGGCCTAGTCCAAATTAACCTGACACACCAGAGGGTTTGTTACACAAACCCATCTGGGAAGTTGTCCTTAGAAAACTGTTTGAAAAAGGTGAGCACTTTCAAACACACTTTCCAGGTGATTGGATGAACCATCTGTCTATCACGTCTAGCAGTGGCCAACTTCAACCAATCAGATCAAACTCTTGTCAAAGCTGGTAGGAAGAAGAAAAAAAACATCTTTTCCATCAATAAAAGCCTTTAGTTTTGTTCTTTGCTCTCCTTTCAATAAATAAATACTCTCCAGTTCTGATATAACTGATGCTATCAAAATATTTACACTTACCTCTTCATGGACCAACATTGTTTGTTTGAGACTAGTTACTTCTATGGACACTTCATGTCGTCCCACCTAAAACTCGTAGGTACCAGTAGTCCCTTCTAGGTCGCTGATCAGCTACACCATTTTTGGTGCAGAAACAAGCCTGAAAATATGAATTCTCGCATGGTCTTGCAAGGCAAATCCCAAAGGGAAAAAGAAAAAGAGGAACTATAAGTCCACCTATACTACCTATATGTGTTTGGCAAAAAGTCAGAACCAATGACAATACCAACACCTGAAATATATTTGGGTAAACAGGGTAAAGTCTATGTGCTTGACAACAAGGCATATTTCAGTGCATGTCTAGCCAAGTAGCTCTTGAGCATGAATAAAACTGAACAAAAAGGCCTCCATGATCATTTGGCTGTGAATCCAGACAAATGCAGTGATCCGTTGGTGCATAGCTGCTCCAGATGGGAGCTGTATCATTACTGTAAATGAAGGCTAAAGACTGTTAAAGCAATTCTTGCCTTCTTACCACTGCTTATTATCTACCAGCTAATGCTAATCTCTGTCTCTGAGCATTTTTCCTCCATTTCCTAAATTCATGCTTACTCGTGAAGCATCTTGTTGTATCTCTCAATGAGGCTGTATAGATTATTATTATCCCATGATCCAATTTTCTGACCAACAATAAGATGTATTGAACATGACACAGAGCAGAATAAAAAAAATGCATCAAATTGGATATGCGTCCGCACAACTGTGCTGTTGACAGTGCTGTCACACTTATCGTCCAACGCTTCGTTATAAACAGCCCACACTCATCTCTCTGAATGACAAAATGGATCTAACATCGAAGTGACAACTAGATGACATGTGACACAAAGAATACTGCTATGGAAATGAGATTTTTGTTATGTAAAAACGCGTTAGTCTTACTGGAACAAATGCATGAATGTGCTGTGATCGCTCTGTTGGCCACCAGTGTCCGCCTGCTGAGTGTTGTGCGTTAAAAAGCTGCAGCCATGTCATTAATAATGCAACACCTGGTCAGACAGTGTCATTGATCCACCTGTGTGTGCATGTGTTTCAGGCTGTGTAGATTCAGGGAAGCGTGTATATACAGCACGTGTGGGGGCTAGTGTGTGGCTCTGTATGTGTGTGTGTGTGTGTGTGTGTGTGCTAGAGGGGCTTGTCTGAATGTCAGCCGGAACGAGCAAGTGGCTGCTGCTGCTGCTGCTGCCTGTGGCATTGCTGTGGTCTCCACGGTAACCCCTGTTTAAAATCTGCTATGCTACTCTAAGGAGACACTAAGACAGGCTGGCATTATGGGATGTTGAGCCGCACAAATGCATCAGATGAGAGATGGGAAACAGGTACAGTATCAGAACTAATCAGAGCCAATACATTTCAACATGTAGATGAGCCATTCCTGCATCGAGCACACAGCTGAAAAACATTTTTTCATGACTCTAACACACACGTAGCTCTCATCTCACATCTCGCACAAAGTGTCTTTCCTCTGTACTTGGCAGCTGCTTTGTTTTTTGTTATCGGTTATTTTCTTTTTAGGTACCTGATGGGAATTCTCTCACTGGTCTTGCAGAACAAGGAAGCTGCAGTAAAACATTTTAAAAGGTCTTTGTCACAGGTGTTATGGATAAAATTAATGATGGCTGGATTAATTTCAAGTGTTTGAGCAGGGTTCTGGTCTTTTTCATCCTGGCTTACTGACATGGCTTTACTCCCATATGGAAAAGAATAAAAGAATGTATATGTATAGTGATAGTGTATAGTGATGTGTGTATTTTGATTAGAATTAATAGAACTCTGAGTAACTTTAAAAAATAAAATGGCTGTGGGCTGGACGCTCAGTTGGTAGAGGAAGCACCCAATAAATTCAGGAGGTTCGTACTCTGCAGCAACTGCAGGTTTGACTCCTCCCTACAGCTCTTTGCTGCATGTCATCCTCCACTCTCTCTCCTTCTTTGCTGTCATATCTTCAGCTGTTCTATCAGTAATGGAATTTTAAAAAGTCCCACTCAAAAAATAAAATAACTACTTGCAAAGACTATGCTACGAAATGACAAAATGTAACATTCAATCAACTCCATAAGATGAAAAAGTCTGACAGAGTTAACGTCCATATTTAATTAAAAAAATTAGTCACCAGTTGTCTGGCCTTTTACAAGGTTTAATAGCCAACAGTTTGATCTTTCAAAATATATTTTCCAGCGTAACTGAAGAGTATGGTGCCTTCATCAATGTTATTAATAATACCTGTGCTTTACCTGTTAAATCAAGTTAAAATGTCTACTGAGTGAATGCTACGGTGACTGACAAGGGCAAACGTGCTGCGTATACAAAAACAAGTTACATATGTAAACATGAGTTGCATATACAAAAATGCAATGCAAATAAGAAAACAAATTCAAAAGGAAAACACTACAAATCCAGTCATATAACTGAATTGCTTCAGGCCTCTAGGGGCAGTGCTGAGCTTCCACCTGACAGACAGACAACGGATGGATCAATGTATGTTATGAGCTGATAAGGGAGCGAGTGAGAAGAGGAAAATTATTGATAATTACCTGTTTTATTATCAGGATTTCATTAACAAATATTGCTATACTGGAAAAAGTTATATGTACACAAGTTTTCACCCCATAATACTACACTGTGGCAGCTGGAGATTTTTTTTTCTCCAGGCAGGAGCTATAGTGAAAATCAGGCAAACATCTTAAGGTATTGCAGCAAAGTATTTTAACCTACAAAAAAGGCCTTTATTTGTACTTGCAGAACTAAATGAACATGTTTTATAACCTAATGGAACTTGCTTTGTTAAGGTAAGTTAAGGTACTTCAATTTGTGCAAATCTTTTATAATAATTATATTTTATTTTACAATTTATGCTGAAAGACTAGTCAGCAAAAAGCACTTCAAATAGTATGAAAGAAATCTGATACCACAAGCCTTCAGACAATGGAAGAAAATTATAAACACATTAAAAAGAAGAAATACATTAATTAAGAAGAAAAAGTTGCCATCTTATGGCTTAAAATTGACTTTTTGTCCATAAATTCTCTCTGAGAGATGTGAATCTTTCACAGATTCTGTGGTTAAATGTCTTTGACAGGTTCATATAAAGTACCTATTTTAAGGTGTGTCACACTTTTGTTGTTTGTCAAGTTTGTAAAATCCCAACACCACACATTCAACTTCTCATATCTCCAGTGGGGAAATGTAACTAAGTACATTTACTCAAGTACTTTACCTAAGTCTAATTTCAAATTACATCCATATGATATTACTTTACAGTTCTACTTAACGTTTTTACTCCACTGACAAGTACAGTTACTAGTTACTGACAGGGAGTATTTTACTGCACAGTGGTTACTTTTACTTTCCACACTGAAAACAGCTGATAATACTCACATACCTTTGCTAAAGTAAGGTTTTGACTGCAGGACTTTTATTTGTAGTGGAGTATTTTCACAGTGTGTATTAGTGTTTTTACTGAAGTAAAGGATGTGAATAGTTTATCCAGCACAGCTCACCTGTATGAAGATCACCTGGTCCCAGAGTGAGGCTGAGTTCCACTGTCACTATGTTCTCCACAGAGAGTTGATCATATAGCAGATATATTTTGTACATGAACAAATCCCTATTTTATACGGACTGGTACAAGAGAAATATATGGTCTATAACTGACTTAATGGAAGCTGACGGTAATCTTCTGAACTACCAACAATTCTGCACTAAGCATAATTTCAATGCCCTTCCTAACAAAAATATAATGGCACACCAAACCATAGAGCCACAACTGCCTTCATTGTCAATTCAAGGACTGTCAATCATGGATAAAAAATGTAATAATTATTTTATAAGGAACAGACTCACTGAGAAAAATATTCCCATGCAGACAAAATAAAAATGACATCCTACACAAATTTGATAAAAAATCAGTTGATAACATTCCCAGTGTCACCCTAAACAAAAGAGATATACTTCAAAATCATAATATAATATTATTATTATTAATTATTTATCCCTTTAAGTAGCTACTTAGTGTACATTTTAATATCAACAATAATTTATGCTCACTGTCTGAGAAAGAGGTTGAAACTGCAGACCATGTTTTTTTTCTCATGTCAGTTTGTACACACATTCTGGGCTGATGTCCATGAATGGATCAAAGAGAAAATCACATCTTTTCCAGATTGTATTTCTATAAATGATATAATATTTGGTATAATATTGAAAAGCAAAAATGATGAACTCTTTTGTAATGTAAATCTATGTCTTTCCAAATTTTCTATTCATAAGAACAGAATTTTAATATCATCTCCCAAATTTATTGTTTTTCTAAGTGAATTGAAATCATACCTGAAATCTCTGAAAATACTAAAATTTAATTATTTAATTACACATTTTAAAACTGATCACCAGTCACTTCAATTGTACTGGATTTGGCTGCAACACTGTTTTCCACTGAAGCTCCAGGAGTGTTTTGTGAACTGGAGATCTTCACCCATCCTCACATCAGCACAGGGGGGAGGAGATATTGAGTGAAATTTCATTTTTGGGTGAACTATCACTTTAAGATACTTTGTAATTTACCTATCTTTAAGTATATATTTATTTAATTATCTAACTTTTGTTTATCTTCTATTTTTCCAGTCTTGTTTAAAACTATCTATTTCTTGTATTGTATTTATATACACTGTTCCCTCTGGCAGTCTCCTTATTGTGTGACATATGTAAAGAATAACTGTTGCCATGTTTGTTTTGTATATTTGTAATAAAGAAAAAAAAAAAGAAGAAGAACAAAGTTATGGTTGGAGGAAAGTTGGAGTCAGGATAGGCCATATACTCCGCTCCATAACATACTTTGATTCGTCTGTTGTCTGTCTGTTGGGTGGAAGCTCAGCACTGCCCCTAGAGTCCTGAAGCACTCCTGCTGTATGACTGGATATGTTGCGTTTTCCTATTGAATTTGTTTTCTTATATGCAGCACATTTCTGTCTATGCAACTCATTTCTGCATATGTAACTTGTTTTTGTATATGCAGTGTGTTTGCCCTTGTCGGTCACCGTAGAATGCAGTTGAGTAGTAGTGCTGATCAAGTTGAAGCAAATTGAACAATGTTATTCATACCTCTACAGGTAAATTTTCTGAATCCAACCAACTATTTTTTTCTTGGAGAAATCATTTTAATGCAAAATTTGCAGAGGTAATGTTTACTGATCTTCTTAAAACAGAGAAACATTTTTAAGGTACAGTAACTATATTGTAATAAGAAGGCATTTGAAAATAATACCCCATACTGTAGAAATAATGTATTTCAATTTGTGTATAAACCAGAATGCTGAGGTAAATTTTACTTGATGATTCAATACTAATTTTAATGTTATTAATGTATATATGAAGCTATATGTTTAAATACCAATACTGTAATTTTATTTCTTCTGTTTATTTTACAACCACACACATACATACACACAATAAACATCTAAACCAATGCCTTGTGCTCATCCATGACTTGTATTTGCCCAACGAGTGCACATTAAAGTTTGTGTGGACTGAACTCTCTGTGCCCTCTCTGATTGGTGTCCCTGTCCTTAAAGAAGCTTTCAGGCAAGTAGCTCACAGTTATCAGCTCCAACACAAGCTGCAGGTTGTAATCAGTGTGCAGCGAACACAGTTCACATGATCTGACATAAAGTGTTGAGGTAAAATAAACTTAAATCTGTGTTGATGTATACACATTCTTGAGAATTTGGGACAAACCTGTTTTTTTGTTTGTTTGTTTGTTTGTTTTGTTTTGTTTTGTTTAATTCTTCAGTTATGCTGGAAAATAGATTTTAACAGATCAAAGTCTTGGTTATTAAACCTTGTAACAGGTCTGATTATGATTTTTATTAAATATAAACATCAACTCTGTCACATGGAAAATCTGACGTCTTATAGAGGCAACCAAATATTTCATTTTTTTCATTTCACAGTGTAGTCATAGTGAGCAGCCATTTTATTTTTTAAAGTGTGAGGTCTCTCATTTTTGAATCATGATTCTTATTTAGCTTCGATTTAGAAGGACTACACAGTTGACATGTTATGGCTGAGACACATCTGATAGTAATATTATTTAATGAATTTATCAAAACAATAGAAAGTTTACCAGAGCTTGAGCAGTATTCCTGCCTTTTTTAAACCAGGAAGTGAGACAGGGGTCCTTAGGATATAGATATGTTTTTGTAAAAGCTGATGGAAATCTGGGACACAACCTAAAAGGGCCATCATTTTCATAAGAAAAACAATTTTAAAACAAAAAAGATTATAATAGCACATCTTACACCTATGTTATCGGCAGGTATTGTTAGTTTTAGAAGGCTTGTAACACATTTTTAAATTGTTGGAAGCCGTGAATTCTTGTCTGAAACGAGGCTGTTTTCTGGCACAGAGCAAATTTAGAAATGAAAACAATAAATAAGTAGAGCAAACTAGAGCTGCAACAGTCAAATGATTAATTATCATTTATTAAATTGACATGTTATTCTGTCATTGTCTTTGGTTAACATAATAAACTAATTTGTCTTTAAAGTGTGCAAAATACTGAAAAAAAATTGTGGCTGATAAGGTTTACAGATTGCTTCTTTTTTTTTTTTAAATGAATAGGTCAAATACCAAAATATTCTCATTACAAAGATATAAAAGAGAAAATGCAACAAAAAGCCCCATGTTGGTGCTGAAACCTGAGACAATCACCATTACAAGTCATTGTAAGTTATTAAGCTAAGTTAGGTTGTGATTCTGGCAAAGGTTGAACTACCAACCAGGCAAAGTTGGAGCCCCTATAGGGCTCCTAAGGACCCCTGTTGTCAGGGACCCCCTCTGTGGCAATCACTATGTGATCAGTTAGTTAACTGCAAATTTGTTTGATAACCACTTAAGCACAATTAAAACTGAAAAGATAATGCAGCTGTCAGTAGGTGATTTTGAAATTTTTAATCATTGGACCCAGATATTCATGTTGCTTGCCTGAGAACTGAGCATTTTCCTTCAGGTCTACAAAAATGTTACAGCTTGGAAATATAAAACACAAAAAGGAGAATGTTTCAGTATTATTAGTTTTCGAATACAATGTATCACACTGTATTATGAGCTTTTCTGTATAAAAGTGTGTGTTGTCATTTTCTTTCATTATACTTTGGTTGGGATCATGGCTCTTTTTCTTTGTGTAGTGTTTGTAAGAGTGACCCTTGAGTCACATGCTGGTATAAACAGTACTTACAACCTTGACAGCTGCTGTGCACCTCCAACTTTCACAAAAACGAGACCACAAATTGCAGCAGAGATCTTGCAACAAAAGAAGACGATTCAGTTTTGTGGCGGGATGCGACAGAACAAAGGGATGAAGAATTCCGTGGGAGTGAAAGAAAAGGACGTCGAGAAGGAAATGAGGCAGTTTCTTCTTCGTTTGTCTTGTCAAGGTTATTAAATCATTCACACACACACTCCCAAAAGCTTCCACACATGACATAACACAGCAGTGAACAATAGGGTCCTGGTAAAGGATTGAAACAAAGTGGGAAATAGCCAGCAGTCCCAGAACACATCAAAGAGAACGTACAGGGACTGCACACACACACACACACACACACACACACACACACACACACACAGACACACACACACACGCCCCTCAGTACCCAAATTCTCCCGACTGTGCTGGAAACACAGGTACGCTGTGATATCTTCAAAAGAAAATGGATTCAAACAAGGCCTGTTGTACTGTATGTGTCCATAGGGTATTGTCTGCTGCACCAAATGACAAATATTAATTTTCATCAAACAATTCGCCCTCTATCTCTCACTCTCTCCTGCTGTGTGTGTGTCTCTCTCTCTGTTTCTCCTGGCCTTTCCTCGGCTGTGGGCCCCTGGGATGCAATGGGCTGCTATTTGAAGCCCAGGACCTACTTTCACCGCTACCATGGGCCCTGTCTTAGATGTACAATTTATAAAAGAAAAGAATGAGATGGCGGGAGAATGAGACAGAGATAGAGGAGAGTTTTGTGACTGGATGTAAATTGTGGAAAGTACAGTTTGGGGAAATGTCCCCCTGGAATGGTCCACATCAAATGAACTTAAATCAGGTCAATTAAATCAGACAGAAAGGCCTGTTTTACATTTAAAAACATGAAAATAACAAAGGTTAGACATGTGATGTTGCTGCATTCAAGACAACATCTAAGGTTGAAATTTCCCAGTTGAACTTTCCAACTTCCAACCTCAAAGTCTTCCAGATGCTAAAAGTAAACTAAAAACATGACTGATTGCGACTAATTAATGACTGTCTTTGGCAAGTATACCCTCAGTTGAACCCTCAGCAATGAAGCCTACATGCATAAACAACACAAAGGAAGAAAATAACGCTTGAGGTAAGAGATGCCATCCTATATTTCATTTTACAGTATTTAATAACACTGGCAGCATATTCTGATATTCAATTTACATGTAGAACATGTAGATTTTTTTATCTGACAGTATGTGTTATTTTAGGTTTCCTTGGATGCTTCATGAAGTCAGATGGATGGATTTGCGCCAAGTTCAGACTTTGAGTGGCATTGTACTTTTTCTAGTAGGAGGTGGGAAAATTCCAACTTTTGACATTGACTAGAACGCAGCATGAGCTGTTGATCTGGCTGTCTGTCTGCCTTCTTTGCTGGGATACAACTGCAGTCCCATGCAGGTCTCAACAATAATGAATGCTTGATTGCTCAGGACAAGTGAAATGCCATGTTCTTATAGATCTAG
Organism: Lutjanus erythropterus; assembly: GCF_056507025.1. NCBI lineage: Eukaryota > Metazoa > Chordata > Actinopteri > Lutjaniformes > Lutjanidae > Lutjanus > Lutjanus erythropterus. The sequence continues at coordinate 2,007,913 of NC_139323.1, forward strand.
CAACTCACTTGTCCAATTGGGCAAGTGTTAAAAAAGAATTAAACACATTTCTTTTTCTCCAGAGCTGTTGATGGAAGTAGCTAAGCCTGAGCTTATCTTGATTCCTTCTCAACTCCTTTGAGAGTTGCACTTTACCAATCAGGCATTCACAACAAAATGTTGGTGAGCAGAGACTGGGCTTTGATGGTATCAAGGTCATATGGTATACCAGGGTATAATGGATGTTGACAATATGATTTTCAATACCTTCAAAAATAAAAACGCTCCTATTCGTATTAAACTGATCTAGAGATGCTGCATCGGGGTGATGTACTGTAGTGGACAGGATGCACCACCAGGGGTCAGACTAAAATATAGAGGAAAAATGCCTCTGTCCCTGTTTGGGACTATTTTTATGATTTAGTCCTGATGATAAAGGTAAGCCAGCAAACACTGCAAACTACTGATTGGTCAAAGTAGTGTAGCACACATTGAGGGTGCAACTGTTGAGCAAGCGTGAGAGAGTCACTGGCAGAGAGTGGCAATAAATGAGAGCTGAACAGAGTCAAATGTGAGCAATGAAGTTGTCCGTCTGTCAGTAAATGTACAGTTCAGGTTTGAGGTCGTCAGTGAATAAAGGTGGCAGCTTCTCAAGACTAAAGCAAAGCACCTGTGTGTGCATTCCCAACAGTAGGAATAGTGTCACTATGACACTACATTGAGGGAGGAACAAAGTCGAGTTTAGCTAATTTACACAAGATGTACACAAGTCAGAATACTGCATACCTCTGTGAAATACCATGAAGGTATAAAGGTATGGAAAAATAGATGCCACACGAGCCTTGTAAAGACAAGCACAATCAAGCATTTCCATTATCCTGGAAACATAAGTGGGTAAGAGGAAAGTTTTGTGACTGGATTTGTAGGTGGAAACCTACAACTATGTATTGCACAGTTTGCTGCAAGTTTCAGTGCAAGGCATTTTTTAAAGGCACATTAAGTTTCTGGAAAACATTGATGGAGCCCTAAGAGGGCTGCCAACTACCCCTCTTCCAGGGCCCTGCTGGTGCAAAACGTGTTTGCTGAGGCAAGTCAGGGAGGGTTGGGCGATTGGACAAATATATTGCCTATCAACGATGGGCTGAATCCACCTGCAGTTGATTTTTTGGGGCAATATTTGTCATTTTATTTTGCTAATGTTCTGGTCTGCGGAGTGACAGCTGCTCCTTCACAACAAGCTCTCATCCAGCGGCGCAGGACACATCCACTCAGCCAGACCCTGAGTGCTCTGAGCTGGGTGAGGAGTGAGAGGAAAACAGCCTGCGGAGTCAGAGACTGCACTCTTTTCACAGGGTGAAGAAGGGAACAAAGACAGTTTTGGTGCATTTTATAGAGTTAACGAGCCAGTTAAGCTTGTCTTAATTCAGTAAGAGAGAGAATCCTGAATTTAGAAGGTGTATGGTTGTATTTTTCTGTTTAAAAAGGAAAGTAGGTGTGAGAATATTTAATTTCTAGACACTATGTGAGTTTATTTTGTTTATTGGGTATAGAAAATATAATCATTTGGCCAGTTGGAAAAATGTAACATATTGCTCAAGTCTAAAGTCAGGTAATTACAAAACCACAGTGTATCATGTTTACTTTGTTACTTATTTTGTTGTTATTTCACAACTGCTAATGAATAAATCAGTGTGAATGAGGGCAAGTAGAAATTGATTTGGCAGTTGGCAAGTGAAATTCTAACCCACTTGCCAGACAGTGCAATTGAAGAAAAACACAAAACAGTGAACCTTTCCATGTCACCCTGAGAGTCAGTCAATGGATGAATTGATGGATGGATGGACGGACTGATAGATGGTCCTTGACTACACATAAATACATACATCAAATCTATTAAATATTGCTCAGTGGCTTCATCTAACAGTTAAAGGAATCCTGCTTTCAAACACAGGTCTCCATTATGTAAATGCTCCGCAATGGCTCTATGCAACCGTTACAGATTGTGCTGCAATGCTTGTGTGATACTTAGCATCTGGCACACAGAGAGGTGATAGCACTGCTGGAGAACAGTTGGAATATCAAGAAAGAAGATAGTTTTCTGTTCTTTCATGTGTATTTGTGATGAAAACGTCAGTGTTGAAGCTTTGATTGGTGACCATTAGAATAAAATTCTGCTGCCTATGCTGTGATGTCTGACAATACCCAAACTAGTTAAAACAATAACTTGAGACTCTCACATGCTGTTTATACAGTGTTTTGATATATACTGGATGTTCATAGTGTAAAAAAAATGTTGTGGATCAAAGTTTAAAACTGGGAGGGAGGCTGTTGCAATGACCCCTTCTTCAAGGAGGTGTAAGTAGAAGTGCATGTAATATTTCTATGCATTTTTAACCTTGTGTGTGCTGGGGCCTTTCTGCTGCCCTAGATGTTCACAGGATATGGCTGCCTTGCGTGCTGGTGCTACAGTTCTGTGACAGTTCATTTAAAGTGCATTTGCAGTATACATACTGAACTTACGACCACATTTACACTTCATGACTCTTGGGTTGATCTGATACCTATCTAAAAACTGGTCTAAAAAAAGCGTTGAGTAAGGACATCCAACAAGCATTAAAGATGGAGACGCATTCTCGCCAGGTGTTGAAAAGGTGTATTCATACGTCTCCCTGAGGTGCATAACTAATGTCTACCTACTTCTCCAAATGGTAACAATGTATGGAAATATCCTCCCCAAGGTCTGTTTATTTGTACTCTGTGATAATGGCAGCTCAAGTTACACTCAAATAGATTGTCATTGTCTGTCTCTTTATATACATATATATACCATCCAATATAAGGTGCTGCTCAAGTGTTTACCCGATTCCTAAGAACTGTATTATTATTATTAAGTCATCTTGGCAATGTTAAGTGACTACCTTTATATGTGCTTGTCACAGAAATAGATCATAAGACTGTGATGTTTATTATTCTTCGGTGACAGCTGTCACAGCTGTCACTCAGAGGAGCACCCTGTCTGTGACAGCCTTTAGTATTGATTGGCTTTTACTCACGATGTGCAACCAATCACACAGTGCTAGGGGCGGGACATTGAGGGAGACAGACTGTAGAGTTATTGTATTACTTTACAGTGTATATAATGGGAATATCTGTGTAGATACACATATGCTATATGCTTATATTATACATATACATATACATATACATACTGTATTATCATTAGTAGTAGTAGTATTAGATTTATTCCTTTAAAAAAAAGACAAGAAAGAGGCCGTATCAAAAGAACATAAATGTCCTGAAGGCACTGGCAGCTTCAGGACACGAGTGAGGAGGGAGAGAGAGCAGAGCCTCCACCCCATCAAAGAAAAAGGCCGGGATAGGTAGGCTCTTGCCTATAGCATAAACCTAACATCACAATATAATGTAGTCTACAATTACTCTCAACAATTAAATATTAAATCAAATTCAGTCATGAGGCCCATTTTTCCATTTCATATTTTTGATCTGAGCCTAAAATTGAAATATTAAAAACCAGGCATTTATTCGTTTTTTGTGTTGGATTAAAAACGAAAAACGTTTTTTTATTTTTGATTGCCAATTTAAAATAGAAAGAACGAATGATACATGGATTAAAAACATTTGTATATGGCTTGGTTCCTTTTCCTCTAAAGTTTGGCTTCTTCTCAAGTTTCCATAGCTAACTACAGATGTCAAATTAAAAAAAAAAAAATCTTTTGGGGGGCAAAAATGGCTCTTGCTGTATACCCTCTGGGAAAACATAGGATAAATCACAGCGAGAGTGAGAGGAAGGAGGAAAATCAGCTAACTAAACATGGATTAAACTTTAATTCCTCAAACATGAACAAGTTTTATTGCCTAAACTTAAGCAATCAAGGTACTTATGAGGTATAAGGGTGTGTTGGACATGCCTGAACAGCTGCTTCAAGTGGACATTAGTGGTCTAAATTGACAAATGTTCAATTCAAACCCGAGCTGTGTTGGAAGTGTTACGAGACCTGTTAACATTGTGACAGTAAAAAGGTGATGTGGACAGGACCCAGTGCATTGATCTGTAGGATGATCAGGACAATCATTTTCTCATAACAATAATAAAATTTACAATTTACTCAGGACTGGCAAATGTCTGAGCAATTTCAATCCAAAGATATCATAGCTAACTTTTTACAAATTCAGGTGTGAGGTCAAAGAAAATTGCAAAAAAAAAGGTCAAGAATAATCAGAAAATGATTTGAGATTTGCTGGAATACCTATGTCTGGAACATCATAAAAAGCCTTAAGTAACACCACCTAATATTATAAATCCATTTGTCATCTTGTCTTTTCCAATCCAATCTTGTCTTTTTCAATCTATTTCCTCATTCTTCTTCAGTCATTACAAAACAATCTTGAATTTGTCCTCAGTCATGACCTAACAGTGGATTTGCATGAGCAGGAGCACAAATTCAGTGCCCCCTTCAATCTCTGCGATTGCTTTAGCACTGTAATTGTGCTGCGGCGATGCAGTCCGGGTGCTTTCTAAATGGATGAACTGATGGAAAAACAGGCCTATTTCCATCCTGCAACATTAAAAATTTGCCACGCAGAGAAGACTGTCATTATTAAAAAAAAAAAAAAAGCTGGCTTGAATGACGCACACTCATGACACAGGAAAGAAGAACCACAGACAGAGGGAGACAACTGCAGAGATGGAGAGGTGTGAAAGAGAAAGAGAGGGGAGGCGAGAGATGAGAGATGAGTATATGAGTTGCAGAGGAGCAGGGAGGCCGGGGACAAGAGAGGAGGCATAAATATGCATCGCCATGGGCTATCTTTGTAGTGGAGCTTTGACGTTTGCTGCAAGCTAGAGCTAAGGCTTCTGTCATTCCCCTTTCCTTTTCCTTCAGCTCCCTCCCTCATCTTCCTCTGCCTGCTCTTCCTCTTGAACCTGCTTTTACACACACACACACACACACACACACACACACACACACACACACACACACACACACACACAGATCCAGGCACAGACATCCAGTGTTGTCAGTCTCTGGTGCATCAAAACCAATATCAGTTCTCTCCAAATTAATTACCAGCTCTCGCCCTGGCCTGCCTCTGTAATAAGTCTCTCAGGGAGCAGGAGTGATGGGCTATACTGTGTCCTCTCCCTCCCTCCACACGGGCTGACGGCTATTTCCTTCTCAGCCATGGTGTTTCAACTCATAATATCCACCCCCCAACACCACCACCAACACCACCACTACCCCGTCGCCTTCACGCTGTGTGGGGGGAGAGGATGAACCTGAAACAATCACTCCCTGAATTGGCTTTGTGTCAAGGAGAATTAAGTCATGTTCTGTAATGGGGTGCGCACCACAGAAATGGCCCCATGTGTGATGCACTGGCACAATGTAGATGTAAAACGACTTGTTGAATATCAGCACGTGCAAATCAAATGTTCGGTCACAGTGAAACAGGATATTAATATGATGGACTGGCTCAGATGGCTCGTAGGGCCACGGTGGCCAGACTTTGATCACACATCATCCTGGCTACCTGCCAAACATGACTGTCTATCTGAACAACACACCATTACAGAAAGTGCAGTGGGGCTCAGTAAACCAAGCTTGGTAAGAAATAGTTCTCAAATGTTGTCAGGTCGGACTCTCGATGCATAAAATCAACACCAACAGTTTATCAAAACTGAGGCACACTGAGCCTCTCTCTGCAAGCTGCTGAGGTATAAAATCTGTGGTCTGAAAGCTGCCTCTCATGTAGAAAAACTGAAATTTACAAGGTGGAAAAACTGTATTCTGTTGGCTTGGTTCTGAGATATAAAAACAGGCCCCATAAAAAAACTTAAGATTTAAAAAAGTCTCTGTTTATGTATAAAATAAAGCAATTTTAAAAAGTTCTATTACAAGCAGCTTTGTCTTGTTGAACGTCCTTGGAAACATAGGACCCTAAGACCAGTTAGTTAGTTAGGGTTAGTTGGGATTAGAGTTAGGATATCATCAACCCAACACCAGACAAGAAAAACAATATTGTACAATTCTGCAAAACTTTTTTCTTCTTTTCTATGTTTACGATTTATACTTTTTATTATATCTGCTCATGACATCATGAGGTATAAGTTAAGGTCAGGGAAAGATAGTGTTTGTGATTAAAATGCACAAAAACTTAGTTAGGTACATGCAAAGATAAATGAAAGATCCTGGTCTGTGTGAATTCACTTTGTTAAGGATCGGAGACTTTTGTCTTAATGTTTACATTAATAACCACTTGGTATGTTTGGGAATGACTGTGGCCATTTGCTGTATTTCCATCAACATATTTTTACGCACATTTTGAAGCATTGCATTAGAAAAGGTTAATGGAAATGGCAGCATTTGAAAAAAAAATCCTTAATTTATCCCAAAAGTTTGCTCTTTTGAAAAAGAGTATGCTGTAACGCTAAGCTACAATAGATCCACGACTGCTCCACACTCCACAATATATGAGACAAATGGAATGTCATATTTCCATGATGTTTTCTACATTTCACTCTTTTAAAGGTGTCATCTTGGCGTCATCTTCCTCTGCTCTCGTATACTGGTTCTCTGACTGGAGAATTAGTGTCAACTACTTCTTATCTCGACAACCCAAGTCCTAACAATTACACAACAGTGGATAGAAACAAGCACTCACTCACAATTTCTTTTGCTGCTTTAGTCAAAATTCTGTTCACATTTCCAACACATTTGGATGAAAACACAGCTACTGTCAACAACGTTAATAGTTGGAAATAGGGAAAAGAACAGTGGTTTCCCACATTACAGTCCAACGTTTCATCCATATATTTACTGACAAAGGACAAGAGTCTCAATTCCTACATTTGCTGGAGGGTTTTACCACTGTTGTTTTGGGGGATCTGGACCTAATTTTCCACCTTGCTACACATATTTCCTAAACTGGAAACTTGACATTGAACAGAAATCCTGAGCTGTTGAATTGTCCAGTCAGATGTTGGGCTTTGGTTTTTCTGCGCTCTAACAACTGAGATCTGAAAGCTGGAAGTGATGACGAGAAACTGCAGCCTTTTGGCTGATCTCAATTATGAGATCTGAAGTCTGGAAGCTGGTTGAAAAGTATAAAAACTGGGGTCAGTGAACTGCTACAGAGGAATATGAGGCTATTCTAAACAAAAAGCTGAGATCTCTAAAAGTATAAAAACTCTGAGATGTAAGAAATGTATAAATTCTGAGGTTGAAGGACAAAGGTCTGTGTGCTGCGAAAACTGAGAAATACAAGTTGCTTCTGAGGTACAGTGAGGTCAATCAACAGAAGTCTCTGTGCTTCTTAAAAGTAAAAACTGAAGTCCTCTTCAAATGGCTCAGACATAAAAACAACCTGAGATCTGCATGCTGGTTGTGGGTCTCAGGCAAGAAGTCTGAGAACTTCTTCTGAGGAATAATAGCAGATCATTCAACTGCATTTTAGTTTTAAAAGCTCAGGCCTTTAAAATAGTTGCAAGCTCTGTCCAAGACATTAAAGCCACAGTCTTTATGGTTCTGGATGTTTAAAATCTGAGGTCTAGAAACTGGTTATTAGGTATAAAGTTAATTATTTTGATAACTGATTGATCAGTTTGAGAATTTTAAAACTGAATATCTTTGGGTTGTGGACAAAGTGAGACACTTGAGGATATCACTTGTAGCTCTGGGAAACATTGATCAACATCTGTCACCATGTTCCGACATTTTATGGATCAAACAATTCATCAATTAATCAAAAAAAATAATTGCAGATTAATTGACAATGAAAGTAATCGTTAGTTGTAGCCCTGCAGGATAAAATATAATGTCTGGAAGCTGTTTCTGAGTTGTAAAATCCAAGATCTCTGAAGTGCCTCTAAGAACTGAGCTCTGTATCACAACAACACATCTGTAAATTGCATCTCAGGTCTAAAAACAGGTCTGTCATTTGTCTCTGTGGTAGGTAAACACAAGGCTGCAAAAAGTTTGCAAATCCATCTGAAGCATATTTTCTAAGGTCTGCAAGCTGCTTCTGTGATACAAAAACTGAGGTCTATAAAGGGGTCTGTGAGCTGGTTCCCAAGGACATAAATTGCCTTGTGTAAACTTGGGATTACTTACTCACTAGCAACCAATTCATCTGTTGATTGAATGTAAATTTTAATTTAGACAAGACGACTTGTCTTAAAATTAAAAAACACACAAAAAAATGGAAAAAATAATATTTAAGAGCCATTTGAAACCATTAATCAATACATAATAAGGCCTGTTTTCAATAAAATAAATTTTATTCATCCATTTCAAATTAATCCATCCTTAACCCTTAAGTTAAACTTGCTCCAATAAGTTTTGGCATTCATGAAAGTGAAAAAGTGATACCACCAGAGGTCAAGAGGCCTTGTCCCTAAAATGATGAAATTCCAGAACTGCCAGCATCATTGTTTGATGTTTGCTCTTAAATCTGGATGTCGAATAATAACTATTTTGCAAAATAAAAGCTGTCACATAGGCTATGGGAGAATTTTGAAGCTTTTATGTGTCTTAAAAAAGATGGTGGCTAACAAGTGGCTAAATGAGACTACGGAGGTTGTCGGGGGCATTAAATGTCATAACACCAAAGTCATTCGACTGTGGGGGAGTTGTTTTATAGTCTAATGTTAAGTTTTACATTTGACAATTGGATTTATGCTTCTATAATCATAAAAGTGGCTTTCATTTTATAGGTTGGTATCATGAACTTTTGTTTGCCACAAAGCTTTAATCCAAAATACAATGGAAAAATCATGCTGGCTTTTTGTGGAGGGAACCAGGGCAGGGCTGCAACTAATGATTATAATCATTGTAAATTAATCGGTCAATTATTTTTTCAAATTAATCCTGTCACAATCTTGTCACTTAAAAAAATAGGTGTCAAATCTTTCCTTTATTGATAATTGTCATTATTGGTCAGTCTGTCGATCACTTTTTTCCACTAATCAATTAGTTTTGTATTTAGTGTGGTATTTGGTGCAGAAAATGTCATAAAATGTCAGTGTACCCCAAAGTCCAGGATGACGTCTTCAAATGTCTTGTTTTGTCCCCAACCCAAAGAAATTCAATTTACACAGTTTCACACTTAAGAAGCTAAAGTGAGAAAAAAATCTTTTTTCTTAAAAAATGACTCAAACCAATTAATCGATTATCAGAACAGTGGTGATTTATTTAATAATCATTTGATAATGGATTCATTGTTGCAGCTCTAAACCAGCCAGTTTGTCTACAAAAACAACCCATCCCTGCAGCTCTCCATTTGCAGCTGGCTTGATTAAAATAGGCATATCTGTTCTGGCAGATGAGTGTGAGATGGACAAGTGAAACAGCGCGGTATGTAATTCGGTTCTGCGGTTGAAAAACGCGGATCTGCCAGCAGCTGCAAGGTTCAAAACCCAGGTCCATTAGCTGTATGTGAGTTATAAAAATCTGTGGCAGCTTTTTTAGTGTATAACCAGAGGTCTGTAATTTGCTTTTGAGGTATGACAACTGAGGTCACCACATCCTTCGATGATGTACTTGTGTTGGATTTAGACCAAGTATCCCCACACAGAGTAGCAGGTGTGTGGCCTCAGTCCATTTACCTTAACTGACTTGCAACAACGATTTTTAAGGTGAGTGAAGTCACGGTGGCTTGTCAGCAAATGCTTTACTGAGATGCACTTAGAATGAATTGGAGGGAGAGGTAAAAGCAAATGACCACATACCATAAAAAAAACAAACAAACAAACCCACACACAGGTGCCATTCTGCAGGCATTTCCCCATCCTATGTACAGTAACACTCCAGAAAAAAAACAACTAAATATTATTTTAATAAACAATAAAATGGGCTCCTTGCTTTCCACTTAAGCTGTTAACCGGGTGACTCTGGTGGTGGTACGGGGGGAACCGTTCCTCACTTTAATCCACATGTAGCTGCAGCAAGGATTTCCAATACTCCATAAATTCAGGGCTTATCTCCAGACAGTGACTAGTAAATGGTAAGCAATGCTATCAATCATGGAGCTCCCTGCTGTGTGATTCATAGTAATGTGTTTCCATTTAAAACTCCCCCGGGGTGGAGGAGAGTGGAGAGAAGAGGAGAGGAGAACAGCGAGTCTCTAGGCATCAAATTCCCCACAACAATCAATACATGGAGCTCAAACAGCCCATGCTTCAGCTTGCCCAGGGAAAATAAATGTATTAAGGTAAGGAAAAATGCATTAAAGGGAAATGTGTTTAGGTGAGAGGAGAATAATCGGGAATGAGGCATCAAAGCAAAGGCTGGGAGTGGAGCAGCTTCATAACACAGAGCTGCTAATGCCACATCAGTTCAAAAGCAGAGGAGCCAAAAAGATGATACAAAGACAGCAATGATAGTGTGTAAAGGTGGATGACCTGCGAGACAGCCTGGAAAAATTTACAGCTCTCTGTGTTTGGCTAATTTACCATCAGTGCTTTGATTCATCTTTTCTTTTCTTTTTCTAAATCAGTGGCTCACTAAAGTTCTGATAGGCCAGGGTTGTGTTCCTCAAATGTCTTGTTGTGTTTGACCCATGATGGGTAAGGTTTCGTTCATTTGTGCTGGAGCCACAGATTGAAACAAACTGCCTCTCGTAATCAAGAAGATGCAGAACCCACAAGCCTTGGCGAAAAAGGCCAAACAGTGGCTGTTAGAATATCCACATAAGGTCATGGACATCTTCAATACACTGAAGCTGGGTTTAAAAAGTACACATGTTGATATACATATATAAAAATGATTCATTTACTGACATTCTTAACTTTAAGTGAATTGTTGGACTTGGATTGACATGTTGTGTTTGCACGTCTCCTGTCATGGATGTTGAAAGGCTGGCTCCATCTTGTTGTGATTAAGACAGTTTGATGGAACATCAGGGACCAGGATGGAAATAAGTCTTGGACTTCATCGTGTTATCCCTGACAGTGTCCCACACCAAACAGCAGCTCCAGAGCCGCAGGCAGCATTTTATCTCCTCGCCCATGGCTCCCAGTGACTTTGGTAAAAAAAGAATAATAACATTGAAAACATTTAACATTTGAATTTTCGTTTATCATTGTTGTAGGTCTATGAAAAAAATGAGACAACTTAAAATTTCAAGTCAACGTACTGCAACAGATTTTTGAGTTTTGAGACCCAATCAAACGCTTATATTTTGAAAACAACTACTAAACTTCTGTTGAAATAATTTCCTTTTCTTCTTTAGATTAATCTAAATTGTATTTAACAAAAATGATAGAATAAATTCAGTCATGTAAAGTGAATGATGGTTAAAATTTTAATATTTTCTAATAAAACAATTTCATTGTCAGGCACCAAAATAATCACCTAATTTTGAAATACAGTTTTAGTTTTTTAATTCAAAGATTTAAGTTTACCTAAAGAAGAAAAGGAAATTATTTCAATGACAGAATATAGGTTGGTGAGTTTGAATTGGGCTCAAATATGTAGCCTATCCACCAATTTAAAAAAGTTTTAATGTTATGTCAACTAAAATGTGCATCATAACCACATCTATGACTTGGTGCCTTTTTCTCTAAATTTTGACAGTGGATTTTCTTCTTAAGTCTTCCAAAGCTACCTATGAATGCCAAATCAAAAGAAAAATCTAAAAGTTGCAGCTCCAGACAGATTTCTTTTTTTGGCCAAAAATGGGTCTTTTGATCGTAAAGGTTGCAGACCCTTGCCATATATGGTGGTAATGGTTTTACTATTTTATTTGATCCCTTGTCAAATAAACTAAACTAAACCAAAGTGCAAAAATCAAAGATATTCTATATGCAATATGCCATAAAAAAGACTAATTATTTCTGGACTCATTCAGGGCTCCAGACTGCAACCATTTAGTTGCATTTTGCAACCATTTTTGGAGTCACTGCTGCTAAATTTAAGAACTTTGAGCACCTGTGTGACTTACCATTTTATAAAATCAATACCGTATACAATGTGAAACAACAGGAGAGAGTAAGAATTGAAGTTTGTGTGAGTGTGAAATAGAGATACAGAGTGGGCTAACACAAGGCTCTCTTGTGATGGGGACAATTCTGCAATGGATTTCTCCCCCTGTCCAGTCTGTATTTCTCTCATTTGGCCATTTGGTGACACTGAAACAAACTATTGATTCATTTTCAAAAGAAAAGAACATTCAGACCCTCCTGTGTCACTTCAGTCCCACATTTTCGATGAGGACAATTTGGCAGAAGAATCAGCAAGTGATCTTGTGTTGAAAAAGTTAAAGAACTACTTTTTCCAACAGGACTGGCTCAGACAATTTACGTGAACTAAAGACAGCCATGTATTGAATGCAGCCTTCTGCTCTCTGTGTGGCCCAGCTTTTGCCAGGAAAAATCTCCCACATTTTAAACATGAAACACTCTTAAGCATAAAGTATGCAGGAACAGATCCACTGATGGGACGGCAGCATCTCTGCCAACAGGATCTCGAGGGATGAAATGACAATAAAATTCAACACAGACGATCACGATGTGAAGGAAGGAAGGCCTTTTACTAAATTCAAGGGTCACATTGAACTGTGAAAAGATTTTAAGTGAATCTGACTCACAGCAACAACACAGCATGCGCACAGTTAAAAATAAAACAGCACATTGTTATTTCTGTCTATTATTTATTACCAAAGCATTTTTTCAGGAATGCAGTTAAGGTGGAAAAAATATGAATGTGTTTCATTGCATGCTGATTTAAGTGGTGCTCCTTATTTTTGTTCTGGTCTGTCTAAAACTTTGAGCAGGGAGCAGCAGTGCCACTGATGGAAAAAGTTTGTTTGGTGCCTTGTCATTAAATCAGCTAAATGATTAGGTCATTATAAAAACTGTCGCTGATTGATTTTCTGTCTGTCGACCAACTGTTTCAGCTATATTAAAATATTTGTTCTTTCTCAGTACAATAGTTAGTTGACACTTCAGGATAGACTAGAAGAGGTCACTCAGTAGAGTGCAGAACCCTACCAGGCAACAGATGATGAAGCACCTACTGCAATGTCACTACAACTGTCAGATGCAACCAGCTGAGATGTGAAAAGTTCCATCAACATTAACATGCCCTCCACATACACTGTTCTGAACTGAAACAAGATTTCAAACTGAAGCAGTTGTTGATCACTTGCGGCCCCTAGTGGTCCGTTAAGAAGAGTGAGAAGTCACCTGTCAATGGTTGTATAAAACACAGCAGTCAAAATGTAAAATCACTGCCTCACAGTTGTTTGTCTCCACCAACCAGTCAAGTTACAGTTTACATGTCTGTCCACACTGTCCATATAATGTCTGTAGTGAAGACTGTGAAGGGATTTAATATGGAACTTAACACTATATTGACCTGTAACTTTGAAGCAATTTAATAAAAACATTTTTTTTTTTTTAGCAAAATGGAAGTTCTCACTATACATGTGTGATTTCAGTGAATAATTTAATAACATGCTGTCTTCACTGACTGATTGAGAGCTGAACATTATGACGTCACAGTGAAGTTGACCTAAAATGTCATCACCTCATCATTTTGCCCTATAATGTGTATAATTTTGTCATAATTATAATGAAATCTTGAGTTATAGCTGACAATCTGTTTGGAGAGGTCACTGTGACCTTGACCTTTGACCACAAGAATCTATTCAGCTGAGTCCAAGGGAATATGTGTGTCAAGTTTGAGGAAATTCCCTTGAGGCGTTCTTCAGATATCACATTCACAAGAATGTGATGACCTGAAAACATAGTACCTCTGGCCATAAAAACATAAAGGCATGAAAGTTAAAAAAAACTAACCTATTTGCATAGGCTGTATGAACTGTTCTTGCCTAGAAATTTTGGCTGAAGTACAACCTTCCCTGAGACCAGACGGCTAAGACCAAGTCTACAGCCCCGTCAGCAGCTCTGTGAGGCTAACCGTAAAGAAAATCAAGACTTTAGAGCTAAATCAACCTACTCCAGAAAGAGAAATGTTATTTCCAAGTTCATAAAGATCATGCAAGTCTGCACCAAATGTGACAATCCAACACTGAAACATTTCATTCTTAAGTACAAATGTCAACCTTCTGCTGGCACTGGAGGGCAAGTAATTATGTTTCATCCTCTGGGTTCTAAGGATGTCTGGACCATATTTCAGGACAGCCCATCCCAATATTGTCGAGACATTTCACTCAAATCCACACACATTGACCTTGATAGCAAAGAGAAAGACATGCAAATCATTAAAGTGATAAAAATGTATTGTTTGGAGATGATGTACAAAATGTCATGACAATCCACCCAGTAGTTTTTGAGGCATGCTATCCTATGTCTAGACCACAATGTTAAGCTGACTAACAGATCTATTGGGATTTTCCATTGGCACTTTTGGTTGCACTGAGTCAAACCGTGCAGCACTGATTTACATTTCCATTCCATTTAAACATCATTACTCTCATTACTCTTGTAGCTTCCAACTGAATCTGTGTGGTTTGAAGTTTAGTTTCTCTCCTGCATCACTTTCAGGTTTCTGCCCTATTTTAGTGTTTCATGTTTGCTCAAAGCTGTATAGAAGTACTGCTGATGAAAAAGCAACATTTTTTGATGTTGCTACTTCAAAATTAGTCTGACTCACCGGACACACACATTTTTGGCTTGCTTCAAGCGGCATTGCTGCATGTGCTATCTATGTTTTCAAAGTCCCCCGGAAACAAGAACAACCTCCTAGCTGCAACCTACAAACAGAAAAACAACTTCCCCTCATTGTGCAGCAGCACCATCGCTGCATCCTGGGCTTCGGTCCATTCACAATGTTTTTTTGTTTAAAGAAATGTAAACAAGGCAGAGCGTTTATTCCCTTATAGCAAAATGTGCATATGTGGAGCCAGACCTTTCTCCAGCACCGAGTGCTGTGGGGAGACGTCTGGATATGTGAGACTGCTTCATAATAAAAACATTTAAATAAACAAATAACTGACTTCTATTTAGAGATGCACCGATTTCAATTTTCTTGGGTGATTCCAATTTTATGAAGGGAGATTTTAACTGTCCCTCTGTGAACAGCAGTCTGCTGCTGGCTAACATTAGCCTGAAGAACTAGAATGTCTACGGCTGTTCTGTAACATTGTCAGCTGCCCTGTCTCGTTGTAGACTGTCTGTCTTCTCTTTCTCCTGTTCTTGGAATCTGTCGCTGACACCAGCTTCATGCAGGCGTGCGAGTGTGTGTAGCTGTTATCAGCACTGTGGTTTGTCTGCTGCGCGCATGACGTGACCATCGTGCAAAACACGTGTTACAATGACTGGCACAGAATCGGATGTGTGCTGACTGGCTGGTCACTGGTCAGGGCCTGTCACGTGAAAACCAGCCCAATTCCGAGCATTGCTGATTAATCGGTGCAAGTCTATTTTTACTGTCAAGTTATGTTTATTTGCTGTTTTACAGCCAATTGCCTCAAACTAAACTTGTCTTCGTCAGAGAAAACACTCAGGTAGAAGGTAGCCTGCTTGAAGGTGTTGTAATGGAGATGCATGGTTTGAATTATGGTAGAGCTCAGGGGAGCTTGGCTGCCTGAAGGTCTACTTTTGGACATTTGATGGGAGCTTTAAAACATCATGTTACTGAATTAAATTAGTAATAGTACAAATATGCTGTGTGTCTGTATGTTGCATGTTTATTCACTCATAACATCATAATTTCCAAGCATTTATCTTCCCAAATTCACACAATGCTGTGTGCAGTGTTGTGCTAGTTACTGAAAACCAGTAACTAGTTACCAATACTACTTTATTTCAAAAGTAACTCAGTTACTTTAGTGATTACTTACACCAAAAGGTAATGCAGTACTGTGAAAGGTACCTTTTTAGTTTTTAGTGAAAAAAAGGTCTCCCATTAATGCCCTTATAGTCTTCATTTCAACATACAACATATCTTGCAATGGCTTTATCAACTTTTTCCTGGTTAGCAGGAGCAGTCAGTCCCTTGGTTCAAATCCAGCTGCTGTTGCTGAGGTGGTGGAGGTGAAGTGGCATCAGAGTCTGTGTCTGTACTCTTAGCTACTAGCTTCGTCGCAGCATGTTGTTTCTGTAGGTGTTTCAACAGGTTTGAATTGCTATTTTGGGCAAAAGATAAGATCTTTGATCCAAGACACAACTTACATTTAACTAAAACGTTCTTGTCTTTGTGCTCGACAAAGGTCAAGTAGTGAGAATATCTCCATGTAAAGAAACTTGACCTGGGCTCCACCGCCGACGCCATGATGATACCAGTCTTGTAAACAGACACGCCCACACACTTCTCCCGTCTCCCCGCTGACACACACACACACACACACGCAGGAAGATTCAGGACTACACAGCTCTGGCTGCAGCTCAGTCTCTAGCCGAGACTACACAAAAAATAACGTAAAATAATGGAGTAACGCATCATGTAGTAACGTAACTGAGTTACTGAATTTAAAAAATAATGCGTTAGATTACTAGTTACTGCAAAAAATAACGCGTTACAATAACGCGTTACTTTGTAACACTGTACACTGACTGTGTGTGCTATTTGTTGTGTGAGCCATAGGGCAGTCATGCTGTCTGTGGTTCTGAAGTGTAGCAGAGGAAATTGACTGGGAGGCAGACAGTCAGACAGAGAGAGACAGACAACATGTCACCTACTTCAGCTCCTGCTTGCTTTTTGTGGTTGTAAATAAAACTTTTGGCTCTAAACCCATTTCCCCCAGATTTCCCCCAGACAGGTAAATGACAGGGTAGTAAAGGGACAGTCAATGAGATGAGTATGAGAGATAGAGAGAGAGAGAGAGAGAGAGAGAGAGAGAGAGAGAGAGAGAGATGCAAAACAGCTGTTTCTACAAGCTGATGATACTTTATGTAAAGTCCTCAAATGTAAAAACAAATGTGAAGCAGAAAAATGTTGCCTGTGTCCCCCTGCTTTCAAATTTCAAATAATTTCCACAGAACGCCACTATGTACCTGAACCCTTGAACCCTGTGGAGCTGAGTGAAGACAGCACGCGTATGAAGAAGGGTTAATACATGACCATTTCTAAATTATCTCCACAAGCATGGCTACAAAATGTGTATGTGATTATTGTCTCCCTTAACAGAAATCTGTCTTGTGCATTGACACAATTGGTGTAGCAGCACACATGTGCAATCCAACTGCTGTTAACATGCAGGATCACACAAACTACTACACATATGGCCGACAGCAAAATATTGCACAGATGCCCCTCAGTCTGAACACACCACTGAAATGAATTCAGTGCAATGGTAGAATAAAGATATTTGAAACAATTACTTTTCTATAGAGTAATGCAGCGACCAGGATAAAATTAAAACAAATAAAATAAAATAAGTATTGATTTTAATAGAGTTGCAGAATGTAGACTCATTGTATGTTTGGCTACTTTAGTAAAACTAATGCTGACTTGAAATTCAAATATTAATGTGACAAATAGTCCAACAGCTGGGGCCAACCTCAATTACACATATTACAAGAGTGACACATCAGGATTCTTTTTAAAGGAAATGCAACACTATAATCTCCTCCTCCTGCACAGCAGTCAGCTGTCAAAGCTGAGTGGGCTACAGCACCACATCCTCCATCCACACAAGTATCCGCTGCATCTCTGTGAGGAGCATCAAGCAAACCCACGTTATCAATCAGAGCAGCACTCTGTGAGGCATATGAAGAGAACATCAATCAGACACTGCGCTGTTCAAACTGCTCCAGCGGAACATGGATGAGAGACAAACTGATGAGCATGAACTCTCCTGGTAACCACGCCTTCAGAACAGCACACTGATGTAGTGGATGTTCACCAGGTGTTAGCTTGCCAGTGATTGCCAGCTCATTTGCCAGTGTCATGTAGATGGCCCTGGTAGGGGGAGCAAGGCACAGCAAGACAATGTGACTCACTTCTATTCACTAAAAGGGCCAGTTCACCACAAATCAAAACTACAACTATTTCTGCTAATTATCCATCTAGATTTTGTTGGCATGAGTTGCAGTGTTTTGGAGATAGCGGCCATAGAGATGTCTACCTTCTCATTGTTCTGAGCAGTTTCATGTTGGAACTACTTTCTTTCTGCAGTAGAATCTACTGGAACTGCAGACATCCCTACAGCTCCAAAACTTTGCAACTCACACCAAAAAAATCTTGATGAATAAGCAGCACCACAGGTCAGGGGAAAAATATGTATTTTGAGGGTGAGCTGTCCCTTTAAAGTCTACCTATATCTGGTCTATTTGACTTGAAATAAAATTACCAATGCCAGTTACTTGATTCAAAGGGCGTTAAATATAGGCCTTTAAGGAAGCACCTAAACACAGATTTAAACCATGGAGGCTCTCACATTCCCTCCTGATGCTGCTATATGCAATTCATTAATCCTGTTTGCCTACACACATGCCAGATGTAGTACACACATAGTATTATATGGCTGTGGGGTATACAGGCATAATTTCACACCTGTGTCAATATAGGATTTACACAGAACAATTATTTATCACCCACAGCAGACAGTAAAGGTAACTCAACAGCATTTTCTCTGTGCGCACCAATGATTCACCAGTAAATCACTTTGTACCATACATCTGTTTGTGTTAAAGCAGGTGATAAATCATGAGGAAAAAATCTGCTTTTTCCATACAAAAGCTTAAGCCTGCTACCTCTATCAAACCTGAACTATACAGTATATATTATAGTCCATACAGGAAGATTCCGTGACTCTTAATTTACGCCCAGTACCAGTGCTCAGGGCTAATGCAGAAAGTGTTGTACCCATGCATGAGGTAGAAAATAAGAGTGTGGCGGTTGTGGTGGTGGATCAGTATAGTATATAGTGTAGTGCGGAACCTTTGCATGGGTTGTGAAGTGTGCAAACGCACAGTGCCTCATGCCTCTATATGGCCTCGAACCAGATGCAAACAGGAAGAAAATCACAATGAATATAACCCAGCCTCAGAGCTTGCAAAATGGACCATGTTCTCATAATAGTGGACCTTCCTAACTGGAAGTGATGAAAGCAAATTTGAGTGGATGGAGGGTGAAATATGCACGGCGAAACATCTGATTGCTTTGTTTTTTTTAATGAGGATGTCCTAACCTGCTTTGTGCATCAGTTAACAGGCTGAGCGATGCATCCCTTGTTTGATAGAACACTCGTTCTGGCTCTATTTTAGTGAAGTTTTGCACACTGGCTTTACCTACCATATTTGATCTGGTTGGTCAAAAATTGATTCTGAAGTGCTTGAAGTTTCTATTTTTTTGTCACCAAACCACTGAACAGGGAGGATTGATTAACAACATTCAGATGTGCCATGTTTCATTCACAGCAGCCTTTTTATGGGAATATTTAAAAACAAGGATGAGTTTTGGAAGATACAAGTAAGTAAACTGTCTTCCAACTATATAAGAACATGAGTGACTGAAGAAAATTAAGTTAGCTAAGAATACACAGACACTTAACTTACTCATCTGCAGAGAGAGAAATCACAGGCAGCACTGCTGCAACATCCCTTGTACTAAAAAAAAAAAAGAAAGAAAAAAGTACTTAAACAAATGTAACTGTATGCATCAAAATTACGCAAATTAGAGTTGAGTAGAGAAGAGTTGACACAGAATGCACAAAATACCTCAGAATTTGGAGATACCTGGGTCATATCTGGAACATGTCTGGAGATTTATTGATAGGCTTTATAACAGGTCACATACTAAACAGCATTTGTCTTCCTTTTGCACATGCAATGATTAGATATTGCTCTTGAGTAAAGCAGTCCAAATAGTGAGTTGGAGCCACAGACTGAATATTAAATAGGCAAACAAAAGCCCACTGCTCTGAAATAACACACTCTGGACGAGGAGTTCAATGACTACCTGTCTCACTGCCTGCAAAACTCAATTAACATTTTTCACAATTTAAAAATTATAAACACCTACACCTTCTACAAGATTATTAATGATTTCCTGCAACTCATGAACAGACACTTACTCATTCGGCACGGATTTGAACTCTGATTAATGTGAAACAGACATAAAAACACTTATCTCGGTCCAGAATGGATAATTCAAAGGCGGGACGCTGTGGCTGCAGCGTTCGTGTCAAGTATAGGGAGTATTTTAACTTTCCTTTTCTTTGATCTCCGATAACACATCGTGGTCATTTTATGATTTATTACAGTAAATATATTACAGATTTCTCTTTTCTATATTCTGATTGTGTCAAAGTGGTCCCAATGTGGAGATACACTCCAGATTTGACATCTTACAGTGCTGTGATCGGAGAGTCTCCTACATGGATTTCATCATATATGGGTCATGGATTCTTCTCCATAGAGTCTTTTTATTAATGATAAGCCAAATCGTTCCTTAGTACCTTAACTGAGTGTTGTATTTGCCTCACTTTAACCCTAATGTCACATTGAAGGGTTGTCATTCGTTCTTTAGATTGTTTGCTGAATATCAAAGGGAAGGCAAGGCCAAAACACAATATGCCAATACATGTGGTCAATAAGAACCTATAGTGTCCTATACTTTCATCGATCAAATAGTCTCAATGAATACACCCAAGCAAAAGTTACCACTCCTTGGTTGATGTCAGCCTCAGGCAAGCAAACCATTCATGTTCTGTATTTATAAAGACATTAATATCAATTTATCTTTTTGTATTTGTCTAAAATTCTTTAATACACATTTACTTTAATAAGTCATTTCAATGCCAAGATGACATAACTTTTTTTTTTTTTTTGTATTAATATAATTTTCCCCTTGTTGCTCACACCAAACATGATGCATATAAAGCCACTGTTCACTGCAGTGGAAGAAGAAGTTTCATGTAATGGGGAGCATCCCAAACTAGTTGAGCATTCAACTGATTAACAGACAAGACACAATAGTAAACACACGTGTTATCAATGATACTGTTTAGGGTTCTATTCCATTCAGATAAAATGGAGTCAGGGTGCTATTGTGCATCTTGGCTCACTGTAAAGGCTCTGGTACACTAAATGGAATGGGACTTTAATTAGTATCACTGGTAATACCTGTGTTTATCCTGCTATTTCTTTATTGATCTATTTATCAATATGACTGTATGAAAAAAGGTCGACTGCACTAAGCAGAAAATTAACTCACTTTAACTCTATGGACACAAAAACTGACCTGCAGCTTATCAAAAACAATGATGCTACTTCTATTAACCTCAACTGCAGAGAAAACCAGGCTTTTATTTGCAACAGGCCATTACATTGGAGACAGGCCTTAGTCATAATTCCCTCTTTAAGTACATTGTATAATATTTTATTAAGAAGCCTCCCTGTTTTCCACACTGCTCCTGTCTTATTCTAGCTTTTATTCTATGCTATAAATGCAAACTGAAGTGCTTCTCTTGATAAATTCAGGATAAAGTCCTTTTCCACAGACTAACTGACTAATTCTGTCAGTACAACAGCATAGTGATGTCACACTTGCTCTGTGGCCCTGAGTTCTCTTTTCCATTAGAAAATAGGGTCTCGTGTATTCATTGTTTCTAGTGTTTTTTTTTTTTACGTTGTAGTACTGAGGGAATTAGTGCTGTGGAAATAAATAAATACATACATACATAAATAAACAAATTTAAAAAATGCTTTTGAAATGCATACTTTATATTAGGGTTGGGCAATACGTTAAAATTTTCCAACCAACCACCCTCAGCTCATCAACCCACATTTGGTGATACATTTGTCCTCCCTCCTCCTCTTGAATCGCAGTAGCGAGATGTGTGCGAGCATCAGACTCACTACATTACATACAGTGTGTTCATTAAGTACATCTAATAAACAAATAAACCCATAAAGTGTCAAGAAATTCAATATTCTCACATCTATTTTCTTTTTTAAAAGAGAGAAATGCAATCGTACACCTTCAGAATTCCAGTGTATCCCTTTTACCAAACTAAGATGAGCTTAACTGGCTCGTTAAATCCTTCTAAAACACACTTCATTCAAACTCAACAGAAAATCATGTAAAGCACACAAAAACTGTCTTTGTTAGTCTGTTAGTCATCTCTGAGTTGGTCGAATTAAAACCTTGTAACTCACCGTTTGAAAAGAGTGCAGAAAGTCCACCTCTGCAGGTTGTTATCCTCTCACCCCTCACCCAGCTCAGTGCAGTCATGGCCCAGCTGAGTGGATGTGTTCTGTGCCATGAGAGCATGCTGTGGAGCAGCAGCTGTCACTCTGCAGATCAGTACATTAGCAAAATAAAATGACAAAGCAAAACAAGAAAATCAACCACCGATAGATTCAGCCCATCGTTGATAAGCAATATATTTGGGACTCATCCATCGTGCAACCCTACTTTATACGTAAAGTCAAATCAGTGCAATGGAGGAACTCCTGAAACTCAGTCCATGTGCAGGTGCAGCAGGCAGCCTCTACTGCAGCCTCCACCTGGCAGCATCTGAGGCACTCCATCTAGAAATCCACAAACACCAGTAAGTCTCTCCTCTTTTTCACCACAAGTGTCATTATGGACTCAGTTTACTGATACAGTCACCATACTCACTCAGAAACTTGGTGCAAAATGTGATTCCCACACACACTCAGTCTTTCTCACCCCATCTGGTGAGAGCAGCAGCTAACAAGCAACAGTCCACAACTTACTGTGTATGTGCCAATTAAGTGAAATTACCAACATAAAACGGCTCCAAACAAGGTTCACTCTCCTGTTTGACAGGGTTAGAAAACAACACAAAACTTCAGACCTCTAACTGACTAATTAACAGTAACTTAACAGATGTAAAACCAGAGTTTAGGAGCTCAGCTTTTCTCATTCTTTTTTCTTCATTCTCTCTGTATTTTGTTCATTTTAGGCCAACCCATCCATGAGCTTGGCAGGAAACAGTACTCATCACTGCTGAGTACTGAGGACTGACACCAATCCAGGCTAAAAACAAAGGGCCTTTTCCTTGTGCAACAAGTTTAATAACTGCCATGAACGTATGATAGTTAAATTGTTTCACAACACGATTAATTAACATGTACAAGACATTACTGAGCCAGTCCATATTAAGAAGTATAAAATTCAAACAGAAATGTTCAGAATCCAAGACCAGCTGTGCCTGCAATTACTTTTTTAAATGCTGTTATCTCAAAATCATCAGTTCACAATTGTCATTATTAACATAATAAAGCTCATTTTCTTGTGATAACGGGCTAATTTATCTTGAAATCTTAAGAAAACAAAAGGCATGTATTTCAAGATAACAAAATCATTTATGTAACTGTACGATAAATGTGTTTGTTAACAAAATATGAGGGGCTTATTTGCAAAAACAAATATCTCAGTTTTTATTTATTTTCCTAAATTATACTCTTGGGAATATCAGTCAAACTGCTGTTAGTTTATTTGTTTTAAGAACCGTGTTTGTCTGTTTATGCAAATCAACTCCTTATATAGCTCTGTATGCAGTATATAGCAGAATGGAGCACCGGGTGTAAAGAGGTAAAAGGAAGGTTTCTCTCCTATTTTGGATGGGTATTCTTTTGTTTGTTTGTTTTCTTTTGGAGATCAGGCTGCTGCTGACAGATCAAGAAACAGAGCTGTAATGAATCAGTCGGTTGTCAGCTTTCGGATCCCTTTTGAATGCAACACAAGCAGCAGCATGAGCACAAAAACACACATCTGCAGCAGTCATTTGTGCAGACTTGTGTGCCTGAACATGCAGACATAAAGTAAAGAATCATGCAAATTGCTCTCTCTCTCTCAGATAAATTTACAAACCCATACTCTAAGAAAAGAATGCATACACACCAGCAGAGCAGTAATCCAAGTGGGAATCACTAGACTGTTACTTGATTGACATTCAACTAGGCTGAAACAAGTGTCAGAACAGCCGAAAAGGCAAAGTAAAAGTAATGCATTGTGACATGAGAAAAACAGCCTGGATCTGAGGCGCTATTCTACACCAAGACTCTGTGGCATATTCCCATTAAAACACAACAAAGACCTAACAAACATGTCACCAACCAAACACAGCCTAAATGGAAATAGGTCTGCTTTCATTTTACTTTCATTCTTCGATAATCGCTCGCAGACATGAGGGAAATGGAGTTTGAGTGATGCTTGGTGAGCACAAAGGGGCCTTTTCCTTGTGCAAATGATCCATTTAGACTTTGCCCTCACTCTGTGCTTCCATCAAGTCAACACAGTCACAAAACTCATAAATATACGTATTTTACCAAAGCCCATTAGTGATCTATTTTATAGAACCCTTTGAATTAAACTTTTCAAATAATCTCCCCACTCTTTCATAAGGCCACAATATGAATGATGAAAAAAACAATATTCTGTCCAGGAAAATATATAAATTTTTGTCATCACACAATCCAGCCCTGCTGTCTCTTCCAACTGTAATTTGGACAGTCTGGGGGAGGTGTCGAGAGGCCATGTGAAGAGAGATGGAAAGGATAAATGGATGGCTACTGTCATTCTAAAGGCAGATTTCTCATTATGGCCGAGTTAAATCAAACCGAGATGACAATTTAAGGCTGATTAGGGCAACACATTAGAGCAGAGCTGAGATTATGAAAGGGAGACCCATCGTAAAAATGTAAGAGTTGATAGAGTAGCTGCTATTTCACACCAGGATAAATACAACCACTTCATGGTAATGGCTTTTCAAGTGCTGTCCCCTAAAACTAAATTATTTCAGCTGATCTTCTATATAGAAAGATGTCTTTATCAATCATAGTCCTTTAGATTGTTTGCAGTCAAGAGGATGCATGTATCCAATCTCTCTTTAACTGACGAAAGGCTTCCAACTATTTGGCAATGATTCACATCCAGCGATCAATACTCCATTATTTAGGTATCTACAATGCATGCCATTGTACAGTGCAGGTCTTAATACCTTGCATCTATCCTTCAAAGTGTCTGGAAGCAGTGCTGGCAGAGGTAGAAATATGTGCATATTTGTATATATTGTGTATATGTATATATTAATTAGCATGGTGATGATTTCTCTACATTGCACCCTATTGCAAGATGTCATGCAGGGGAGGATTAGTGCTGCAGTAAGCAGCCTCTGAATTGGTGGAACCAGGATAAATTCACAGTACTCCCAGTTCTAATAACAAGTCATTTCACCCAAATCAACAAAAACAAGGTCGCTTAGAAGCTTTAGGAAGCTTTGGTGTATAGTCAAGTTAGGGACATTTTAATCCAGTATCTATGCATTCTACAACACTGGTGTTCAGGATGTTTCACATGGTCTGACACCTGCATGTCAATTAGGGGTGCAATGGATCGCAGTTTTCTCATGTTCTGTGCAGATCACCCCTTACAGTCCAGCATGCATGCGATCTGCGGGCTGCTGTGTTCTACTCTGCAGCTCATCTCTGTGATGAACGTCACATTGCCTCGAGTGAAATCCCAACTTCCGTCATTTTCACTGGTATAACTATGCTGCCATCATAGAAACAGATCATAAGATTGTGATATTTAGTGAAACTTTGGCGATGTCTTTGTCTGTCTTAACTTCTACACAGCTCCTCTCTGCTCACCAGTGCAGCTCTGTGTTTGTCTGTGGCACAGTGTGTCAGTGAGTGTCGAGTTCTAACCAATCAGATAGTGCTGTGGGTGAGACATTAAGTCATTATATGTACTATAGTGTATACATAGTAAAGTACTGTAAAACACAGTAGAGTCTAGAATTCAAAGTATACGGTATAGTAATATTATTCATCTAACATAGTTTTTATTACATATGATTATTATTATTATTAAATTATATTATGATGGTGATGGTTACTACAGAAAGAGAGAGATCAAAACCAAGTGTATTTTTAAAATAATTTAACCCTGATCCCACCTCTTTTTCTTTTTTAGCTGATCCAAAAAATGACCTGATCCACAACTCAAAACTGTGATATGAGCCAAAAAGTGAATTTTGTGATCTGTTGCACCCCTAATGTCAACAGTGGTGCACAAACTATTGGACCTGTGTGCTGCAGGGCTGCTCCTAATGACTAATTTCCCTGTAGATTAAACAGAACAGAGACTAGTGTAGACTCTTTCTTCCTGACAAACCTTTGATCAGTTTTCCACTAACCTGACACACCAAATGGTTTGTTACACAGAAACATGGAGGAAGTAGTCCTGAGAAACTGTTTGGAAAAGGGCACGCACTTTCAAAAATCACTTAGCGAGAGCCTGAACTAGGGCTGGTCGGTATGACAAAATTTTCATATCACGATTTTTTTTTTAAAATCGGTTTCGCCTAGGCCTTCATAGGGCCTCAGAACTCTCCCCCACCGTAAACAATCATCTATTTCTGCCTTCTTGCACTGACTTAACTTTTTGGACTTGGTTTGACAAAGGGAAAACTAAATTTAAGGACCTCTACAACCAAGGGACTTTTATGTCCTTTTCTGAGCTCTCGACTTTCCTACTCTCGACTTGAGAATTCGACTTACCTAATTCCCACCTATTTCATTTTTTTAGCTAAGGCATTTCATTCAAAATCAGAACCCCAAATTCCCTAGCCGTCCTCCAGAAACTCTGGTAGACTCTTTACTGGCCCTTGATCCTGAAAAAAATGGCTAATTTCTTCCATTTACAGCCTTATCAACTCTGCTGTTGATAACCCAGCACTGGGCCCCAAGGATTCTTGGGAGCGAGAGCTGGGAACCACGTTGCCTGATGGCTATTGGCAACAAGTCTTACAGTTGGTTCACTCCTCTTCAATCTGTGCGAGGCACGGCCTCCTACAATGTAAAATTGTACACAATGGTCACTACACTAATTCGAGGCTTTCTCAGATTTACCCCAATGTAACTGACTCATGTAATAGGTGCAAACTATCTCCAGCCAACCATGCCCATATGTTCTGGTTCTGTCCCAGGCTTGCCACATACTGGTCCGAAATCTTCAAAACTCTTAGCACAACATATAATACTACTATCACTCCTGAACCGCTCTTGGCCTTGTTTGGTGCACCCTTGCAGCCTATTACCTCTAAAGTCATGCAGACTGTTCTTGCCACCCTGCTGGCCAGGCGACTTATACTCCTTAATTGGAAACACCCTCAACCGCCATCCCACAACAGGTGGATGAAAGAGCTGTTACTGTCCATTAGACTTGAAAAACTTAGATTCTCCCTCAATGGCTCCCTAAACTCATTTGAAAAGACTTGGAGACCTCTCTTAAATCATGCTGACTCTTTGACATCTCTGCCTGATTGTGATAACTAACTTTTTTTTTCTGTTTTGCTTCTTTATCTTTATTCTTCTTCTTTTATTAATTTTATATTTTAACTATTTCTAATTTGTTACTTTTTAAAATATTTTCATTTTATTTACTTATTTATTTGTTAACTGGTGTATTTGGATAAAGGAAGGTAAAAATTGGAAAGAAAGAAGTCTTCGTCACATTCCACTGTTGTGTTGGTGCCTGTGTAATTGCTTCCAATAAAGAAAGTTAATTAAAAGAAAATCATATCGGGTTCACTGTATTTGTCTGTATTTTTTTTAATGCAACAATGTTCTTACCCACATTTTCTTCTAATGAGAACAGCCCATTTTACTGTCATAAGGACTGTATCATGTTTTTTTTTCACGTCCAGAAACAGGTAAAAGCTTGACCCCTTCAAAGTATGGTTACCATCACATGGCGGGGACGACTATATGATTAAACGTCCCCACACACACTAGTCGGCACCAGAAATACTAGTAGTTTAAAATATTTAAAAATAAAATATTTATCAATCTTTCATTCATGCATGATGCCAGTCATCTGTTGCCTCTAAGATTTTATGCAGCCGTCCGCCACTAGTCGGGTCTGCAGCACTGTCAGACGGCAGCCCCTCTCACCCAGCGCGTATGAACCGATCGCCATGGCAACCTTTTTTTTTATATCAGCTTTATATCAGCAAAGTCGGACAGATGAATATCAACTGTGACAGAATAAGCTGATTTATATTCACTCGACTGGAGAAACGTGCCCACATTAAGCTGCTGCTACTAGCACTGCTAACGTTAGCCACATTGTGTGTCAGGCTGACAGCTAACGTTAGCTCTGGGTCCTTTACCTGCAGACACTGTGACGCTCTTCAGTCTGGAAAGGTGAAGCGTTTATTGAGTTGTTGTCATGTTTTGTACATTAATGTGTAAGGTTTGTATTGCACAGTGCAAAGTAGCGTGCATTTCAGCGGCATTTAAAGTACAATTTGGTGATTGTAGACTGTGATTAACGGCTTCAAATGGCTCTTAATACACAGTATTTTTTTCGGACAGTGTTTAACATTATAAATGAATAAATTCTACTAAATTTTAACTGCTTTCTAAGTGTTTTCTTAGTGACTAGTCTAAATTAAATTTTGCGTTTAATCAACAGGGAAATTAGTCACCAGGAACATCCCTAGTACACACGCTCAAGCAAGCACACCTGAGGTGTTTGTGTGCAGCAGTGAAATGGGTCCCGCTGAAACACTTTCATGCCATGCATGTTCCGGACGTTGTTTGGGCTATTTACCAGTATGGCGGTATATGAAAAATTAATATCATAATGAAAAATAAAGACCAGTTTTCAGTATGAAACGGTATACTGCACAGGCCTAGCCTGAACCATTTTTCTGTCATGTCTAACTTCAAACAATCAGATCAATGCTTCCAGGGATGCTTCTCACTGTTGTCACACCTAAAACTATGCTTGTAGCTGCCAGTAGTCCCTCCTAGGACACTGATTGGCTGCATCATTTTTGGTGTGGACACAAACGGAAAACTTAATGCCTGGTAAAATGGATACTTGCGTGTTCTTGCGAATCCAGCTGCCTCGCAAGGTAAGTTTTCCACACCATCCTCACAGGCTGACATAAACATACAGATATACAAATTATACACACAAAAATACAAATACAAAATACAAAAAAACAAAGTTGCCCACTCTGCCTGCTATCCCTAACTCTCAGGCTGTTTCAAGAGTATTAAAGGTTCTGTTGCTTCAAGCAATTGCTTATTTACAATTTTGGGATTTAATGCATTCATATTATTATATCATACCATATTGTACTCCAAGCATGGTGTGTACCCCCTCATGCTTGCCCTCCCACCATCTTTGCATTAATCAACAGTCCTATTTTGCATAAAGGATATCACCAGGTCACCAGCTCTTGACACTATTGTCAATTCCCAAAAACTGTAATACATTAAAGAACAGAGAAATCGACTGATAAATAAAATAAGGAAAAAACAAACTTTTCTGATGGTTTAATAAATGAAGAGAAAATCATTGTTCAGCAATACAATGTTTTGGAAGGCACAATATCTGAACACCATATCAGATACTATGTCAATCACTTGGCTCCAAAACTGTTTAGTAATAGCAGTATGCATACCAGACCAGGGGTTGGCAGAGTAACTTTGTAATGAAACACCACAGAATAATGCCTTCTTCTACAGAACAGTGAGTACAAACAAACAAGAAGATAATGGTGAACACACATTGAGAAACAGATTCTTTTATCTGGATGGATGATGAAGTGGGGTTGGTACGCCGAGTGACCCTGGACTATAAACCATGAAAAAAGCTTGCTGGTTTGCCATTGTTTTTTATTATCTATTGCTTGTACAGGGCTTCTTGACTGAAAAATGTGATACGCATGTGCCTGATGCCACCGTTTTCACACAAACCGCATATTTCGCTTTCACGTATTGGCATTTTTTAAAAAGTCACACTCTGGAAACTGGTTTCAAAAGTTTGCATTTTCAGGCCCCCAAAATGCCATTGTTGTGTGAAGGAACAGCCAAAACACAACAAGTTTTATGCAGCAGCGGTTTTAAGTTGACAACATTGTTGTGTAAAAACCACCAAAAAGTAAGAAAATACTCAGAAAACAATGTCATATTGGTTTGCTAAGTGTGGCTAACGTTAACAGTGCCAGTGCCAGGAGCCTGCTCTCCCTGCAGGTTACTGTCCACATTCATGTGCTGAATATGGCTACACATTACTGTGGTCGAGTGCTCATCTACCTCTTTATTCTGACACCACCTTATCTTCATTTTCTTGATCAAAATATTGACAAACTGCACAGATTCAGATGTCATCTTTGTCCTTTTCTCTTTGCATGCATGAGCATCCATCTGCAGAAGTTGCAGCCCCACTACTGGTTGGTGGCTGCATTACAGCTACGACACAACAGTTAAAGGAGTTGTACTTTCATAAAATATTACTTTTACCAACTAGTATTTCTGGTGCTGACTAGCAAGGGTAGTAACATTTAATTGACTAGATGATAGAGTTGAACGATATGTTAAAATTTTACAAATGATCATTGTCAGCCCATCCATCGGTGATTGGCAATATCTTCGTCCCCCCTCCCACCATCCTCTGCAGTCTCGGCTGAGACGTAAGCGACAAATTCAATATGTTCTGCATGCTGCATACATTCACTACATCCAATAGACAAAATAAACTCACAAACTGTCTAGAAATGACATGTTCTCACACTTATTTTCTATTTTTAAACAGAGAAATACAACCGTACACCTTCTGAATTCAAGTTTCTCTCTTTTATCAAACTAAGACTATCTTAATTGGCTCGTTAATGCCTCGGAAAACACAATTCATTCAAACTCTATAGAAAAACATGTAAAACTCACCACAACCGTCTTTGTTAGTCTGTTCACTCTTCCAACAGTCACCAACTCTAGTTTGGTCAAAATAAATCCTTAATTCACCACATGAAAACAGTGTAAAGAGTCTGACTCTGCAGGCTGTGTTCCTCTCACTCATCACCCAGCTCAG
Source organism: Lutjanus erythropterus (assembly GCF_056507025.1). Classification (NCBI taxonomy): domain Eukaryota; kingdom Metazoa; phylum Chordata; class Actinopteri; order Lutjaniformes; family Lutjanidae; genus Lutjanus; species Lutjanus erythropterus. Next base: position 2,038,683 of record NC_139323.1, read on the forward strand.
AGCACTCATGGTCAGCTGAGTGTGTGTGAACTGCACTGCTGGATGAAAGCGTGGTGCAAAGCAGAGGCTGTCACTCTGCAGACTATTATATTAGCAGAATAAAATGACAAATATCGCACTAAAAATCGGCCAAAAAAGCAATATGCAATGGATTCAGCCCATAGTCGATGGACAATATAATCGCCCAACCCTACTAGAAGAGTAATTGCACAAAGGCCTAGTGTTCTGTAACATTTGTCACCTGAATTGGTAAAGGCACACCTGCATAAACTAAACTAAAAATCACACAAATGCCTTTACTTATGTTCTCATTTTTTCGAGTTTCATTCTTCTGTGGAGATGTGATCACACAGAAAAATACACCAATTTTGTCAACAGGTTTTGTAGGCTGCAAAAGATTGGGTATCAGGCAGCCAAATACTGCACAAGAATGAGAACATGGTCGGAGATGGGCATCAGGCAGGGATCACAGCACTACAGTGACAATGAGAAAACCATCAATCACACAACAAAGTGGCTGGAAAAAACTCACCAGGGATTAATAGGCGAACAAGGGACAGCTGTGGTTCAGTTAGGAACAGGTGTGCAGGGAGGAGCAGAATCAGGTGACTGGCAAGAGGCGAGAAACTCTGCAGGCATCTGATGGAGGAACAGAGAATGACATGAGAGCTGAACAATGACAAACGCTGAGGCTGGGGGAAGATGGACTGAAGGGGGACAAAGAGACACTCATCTATACACGCTATACTGCATGTGACTTACACAGTGTCAAGTGTATTATCAATGAGTTGATAACTAAAATGTTACATACATATCATATCCTTCAGTGTGTGTATGACATGGATTTAGTGTTTTACTATATTTGTGGGGTCTAAAGATACACTGCTACCGAAACCTGCATCCGGTATTGATCTAATGCTGTCCTCACATGCTCATAAAACTACTCCAATACCTCCCACATCTGATACCACATCACGAAAAACAGCCACTCGTCACAAGCAAACATGTAAAGATCCAACACGATGCAGAGTTCAAGAAGTTTGCTGATGCTTTCCCTTTTTTTAGTTGCCCCATCATTATCAGTGAGACACTCATCCTCAACATCATCCACTAATGTCTGCTGCAACTTTGGCAACTGTCTGTTAAATTCCATGTAAGTCTGTAAAACTGGAATAACCTAACAGAGTGCACCTGTAGACCGCAGCCAGCCGCTGTCCAATAAGCCCCTGCAGCTGTAAACCAGTTGAATGCCTCAACTAATTAATCCAAAGACAAAGAAAAAACCCTCTGTAACCCTCTTTTCATGGTAATAAGCTGCTATAACTTTGTGTACTCTGCTTTATCCTCCTGCTAATCTTCACCAAAACAGCCTGACAGCACAGTACACACAATTTCATTCTTTGGGCTTCACAGCAGGGTGAACAAAACTGTCGCACACATGGCACCACACTCATACCTGTCCCCCCTAAACAATGACAGGTAGGAACTAATTAGATCTTAGACAAGAGGGATATGAAGAAGAAACTTAAATAGTACACATATAAATGTGTCATTAAAATACTAGTTAAAATGCTGTAAATAATAATGAAATAATTATCATACACCATTTGTAACAGTAAACTTAATTCTGCAAGTCCATAATTTATTATGATATACTGAAATATATCACATACACAGTAAACTGCACAGCTTAACAAGAAACACAACATCAGTAAAGTAACTTACTACAAATAACCTAAAAATGTAATGTGTACAGTAACCATGGTTACACTTGTAGCAGGAAACAGTAACAATGATTTGGTACATTTACAAAGTGAGGAACATCGGATGGAAATAAAACTACCATTATTTTCATCATCGATTACTTGGTTGATTATTTTCTCAATTAATTGATTAGTTAATCAAAGTCCAAGATGACGTCCTCAAATGTCTTGTTTTGTCCACAACTCAAAAACATTCACTTTACTGTCAGAGAGGAGTAAAGAAATCAGAAAATATTCACATTTAAGACGGTGAAATCTGACAGTTTGGAGTTTTTGAATTAAAAAAATGACTTAATAATCAATTAATCGTGTCACAATCTTGTCAAATGAAAAATAGGTCCAAACACACGGAGCATAGAAACGGCTGTGTGTGTTTCACATGTTTAGACTTATTTTCCAAATATTTCCTTCAATGATTTTTTTTAATATCGATTAGTCTGATGATGATTTTCTTAATTAATCAATTACTTGCTTGGTCCGTAATTTCAGAAAATAATGAAAATGTTGATCAGTATTACCCAAATGTCTTACTTTGTCTGCAACTAAAAAATATTCAGTTTACTCTCAGAGAGGAGTAAAGAAACCAGAATTATTCACATTTAAGAAGCTGAAATCAGAGAATTTAGACTTTTTTCCTTACAAAATGACAAAGATTTAACGATGCAGATTAATTTAAAAGTTAAGAATAGATTAGCTATAGAACAGCTGCAACTCTAAGTGTTGTATGTTTGTTGTTAGGTTCATTAGTTTGTTTGTCCAGCTGTTGCTTCCTTTATTGTACTCAATTTAAAGACACAAATAATGTTAAATTTCCACTCAGTGAAGCATTTTTTCACTAGAGGTCATGATAATGAATTGGCAGCTGTGTGTACACTGTGCATCGTAGGATATCACTTTATTTAAAATTGTGATCTAATAATCCCCATTTTTACTAAATGTATTCGTAAACTGACCACATCTTTTTATCTGTAATTGTAATGGAATACAGTTACCTTTTGGCTGTATGCAGATTATGTAACCCTGTTACATGTAATCCATTACCCTCCAAGCCTAGTGATGGGTAGGGTAAACTAAGTGGGGAAAACATTATAATGACAGGTCCCATGGATCTAGTAAAACATGGATGTGTGTGTCCGGCAGCTCCAGAGGAAAGGTAACAACATCGACAGGCTAGTGAGGGTCCTGATGGCTATCGGTGAGCTCAGGCAGGGACAAAACAGCCTTGATGCTTCTACAATAATAATCCACACTCCTTTTCTATCAAAGAATGCCCAACTGATAAGTGCAACAATTCTGCAGGGCAAAGAGCCGCCCCCTCCCACTTTCGATTTTCTCTGGAGGACTTTTAAAAGTGTTGTTAAATGGGAAGTTCCAGCCAGCAAACATTATTTTTAGACAGTGTTCCAGCCACCTCATCCCCCCTCTCAATTTAGACATGCTCCACAGGATTTGTTGCTCCACAGAGGAAGGTAAGCTTGGCTAAATGTGGGCTTAAAGGGGGTCAGGTAACTAAAAAGCTGAACAGCTGCCTCAGGTGAACATTTTCAGACTCCAAGAGTAAGGAAGAAAGGAGAGAAAAGCCTTCAGAGAACTGGGAGCTCATATCTAAAGCAAAACCTTTTGCTGAACCTAAAGATATTTTAGGAGTGTTTGGAGTTTAAAAATGCCCAGCTGCTGTTAATCTGTTTAATCTCACTCTAAACAACACTGCTATCTCTACCTCTACCATTGATCATCTCCCTGTGTGCTGTCTGTTCCCCTGAGACAGAAAGGCTTGTACCACATTATGCCTCTCACCAGCCAATCCTCTTAGCGCCTAATAATCTCCTTCATTCCAAATAGGTATCCACAGTTAGCATCAGGCACCTAGCAACCCCCTTGGCCACAGTCTGCGGGGCTCAATCTGATCGTGGTTTTGATCCCAAGGGTGGTGCATTAAAAGGGATATTCTGTGATACTCTTTATTCATCAAGTGTGACTTGAATCCGTTCAGACGAACATTATTGCAAAAGTGTAGATAAACCTTATTAAGACAAGGATGCAAATTGTCTTCTCAAAGAAGAAGCAGGATTTATTACTGCACAGCATTAAATGTAAATTTATCAAACTGCTTAAGAATGCTCTCCTTCTGCAACAACACTTCAAACATCTTCATTCATAACTCTGAAAAATTCAGACTGCAAATAAATGCTTATTGTGCCATCCACTATCTCCCTGAGATGAACTCAAAGTAAAATGCACCAATCATGCACTGAGTTGTAGTTTAAAGGGACAGGTCTTTTTTTCTCATTTTAAAAAATCTTTTTTTTTTACTTTAAGATGCAGTAGCAGTATAATAGCCTAAAAACACAGGTCCAAGTTACATATGCATCGTTCTATATCTTCCCAGCATTCCCAGCACCCCTTTCCATCCAATAATATCTAGAATTAATGGGTCGCACAGGAAGTTTATATTAAAGATATCAAAGTAGAGAAGGAAGAGTGATATTGATTAATGAAAAAATAAAATAAAAAAAGAGAAACAAAAAAATAAGAATAAAAAAATGTGTCCACCAACAGTTAATGTGTTGTTCTTCTGGCTTCTTATAGTCCTTCTAGTTTTTCCCCGTCTCTCTTCTACCAGAAAAAGTCCATCTTTCAAATCACCATTTTCAATAAAATACATAAATGGTCCCCAGATGTCTTTGAAAAGGTGATTTTTCCCTTAAGATCATAGACATTTCTACTTAAAGACAACAGGCCATTTCTCTTAAACACTGACCTATCCTATCCCAGATCTTGGTCTACACTTTTCTGGATTACTGTTATTTAATTTATGTGGTTTAACTGGAGTACAGTTCAACTCAAAATCAAAATTTTCTGCAGTATTAATACACCAGGGCCAGCTGCGCTTTCCTGCTCTTTCTCTTCTTTCCAACAGTGAGTTGCTACACACACCACTGCAGCACCTACATTGCCTGCCCCATCAAAGTTGTCAGAAGTAAATTAACTTACATGCAGTGGTCCTTAACACACAGTATTATTAACTTTACTTAATTTCTACAATAAGTTATTTAGATAATTTAGTTATTTTAAAGGCCTGATCTAAGGATTATAAAAGGATTAGCCTAGGTTCTTTTTGTCATGTTACAGCCTTATGTATTCATTTTAATAAAGCTTAAAAATCTTATGCCCTCAATGTCATGTATGGAATATTGAGTAGGTACTGTACCAAAGTTAGAAATTGTCCTTTTCCCCTGATGTTTAACATCTTATCCATGAGTAGAAGCATCCATCCATCGTAGCTCCTACATGTAAGGTCATGATTTCTGGAAAGAGACATTGGTGTTGAGATTTTCAAATGTAATCTTTGGTGCCACAAGCCAAGTGTGTCTTTCTGATTTTGGGGAGAGCAGTCCCTCTAAGTTTCATTCAAACTTAGTTAAAAGCAATGAGAAATAGCAATGGTCATGGTTTTGTTAGGTAAGGATTTCAGGAAATGGCACACAATCTGATCTTATGACTTGGCTGTCTCATCAGAACAGCTGTTCATGAACTGGCTGTTTAACAGATGTTGGGCTATAGTGCAAAGGGAATAGTTATTTCAAACCATTAGGGATCAGGAACTTGAGGAGGTGTGCTATGTGAGAGTCAGTTCTATAATTAACTCCCCCTGAAAAGTCATATGTGGATACTAGTTCAACTTTTTGTGATCATGCCAATGTCAAACCCTGTTTGTGAATGAAAGACCTTGTTCTGTGGTCACCAAAGATTCCATGGTGCTACCAACTTTTATTCCCTTCACCAACACAACATTACAGTTTCTCAAACATCCAAATTCCTTTGCGTCTTTTAGCTATGAAAAAGCAAAACCTGTCATTGGTTAGCTACCGATACGCTGAAGTTACTTAAGTATGGGTTTAATAAGCCTGCTGAAACTACTGAACCAATCCTCACAGAACAACCAGTGAAAGGAAGCAGGAGTTTAAGTGGCTAGAATATGACAATAGGGACGTAATGTACTGTGGTGTGCTGCCATTTTCCTTAACTAGCTGATGAGACAAGCTTGTTTTCATTCGGGCCCCCAAAAATAACCTTTAACCACCAAATCTAAGGGCATGGTGACCTCTGATGCCAGTACCTGAAGATATCAGCATCTATCCCTGACAACAATGTTACCAAATGTAGAGTTTCATACCACAGATCTTGAAGTTCTGCTTTCAGAAATCAGCAGACAAATTTAGCAGTATGGGCTTCATGGTATTAGAGGATCAGAAAACATTAGAAAATATTAATAGCTCAGCTGCCAACAATGTGTCATGACAGCATCGCTGTACTGTGATTGAAATAAAGAGGGAATGATTTAACAGGGGCTTAGGTGCTAAAATACATCTGTCGAAAGCAAAGCAGTTCATGATTAATTTAATAAGGAGGTTGTGTGACACTCACAGAGGCATTAGACTGGCTAGTATTATTGTCTGCAGTAGGTGATATTACACTGTTGGATGGAACAGATAAAGATAACGATTAAGACATTGTGACTTCAGGTTAGATTAGTGTTTTTGCCAAATGGATAATACTTCTTTTTGACCAAGGTGGTTTTCAGAGCCACAGCCTTATTTAGAACCAGTTCTTTGTGTTTCAGCAGCCAACGAACTGGCTCTCATACCTGAAAATCAACTCTTTGCTGGGCCAAGACAGCAAGAACCGCTACGTCTGGGGCTGGGGGTGGGGTTATCATGAGCAACAAAAGGAAATGTCTGCCAGTTTGGTGTAGACTTTGATCCGAGCTAAAAGCTGTTTCTACATCTTTTTTTTCAGGCACCATATGTGGTGAGTTAATCCAAATAATGTCCGTCTGGAAAGTTTGCTGTGACATGTTTTGGAGATACAAGAGCCTGCAGGCTGATGTTACATCTAGGGCTGGAAACATAAAGCACATTAGAATAATGATAACAGTGCAATGAGTTAGCCTAATTTCCAACCCATTTAATAGACTCCAAGTCAGATGCCAGATCAGAAAAATACTGGATCTAAAATTCAAATGGAGCAGTGATGCATTGTCATTTACTAACTGATCACTGTCAACTCGTCGCTGAACTGAACAATCAGTATTTTGACTTAAAACAGGTGATGACATGGAGTTATTTCATCACTGGAATCATATGCAGGTAAGATGATCTCTGACACTGTATTTTTGCATCAGTGTGGGCCAAAGAAAACACTTTTTGTTGTTTTCTGCCAGCTAAAATGAATTACAGACAATCTGTGACATTAGTTTTATCCATTTCTGTTTCATACGTGGCTGATAAAGTGAACAGAAAGTACAACACAGGAGAATACCACCATGACATGACTCAAACTTAACAGCAGCAGTGCAGACATCACTTTTGATGTGACATCACAGAGTTATGAAGAAACATCTAGAAAATCTATCTTAGGTGGTTTCTACTAACAGAACCATGTTCTACATGTTGATAATCTTCTTATATATGGTGTTTGGATGCTGACAGACAGTAAACAGGATGATGATGCTGCTGCAGCTGCAGGGGGAGGACAGGTCGCTCGGTGCTTCACTTCCAGCACTCTTGTGGAGCAGTTTGTCCTGCTGTGATAACTCATGTCCAGTTTGTGGAGCTAAAGAGAAACAAACTGTTGTGTCTTTGTCTAGAATATGACCACACTTTAGATGATTGCAGTGAGTCTTGCTTTATGCAGCTTATTCTACGGGTCAATCCATGCTCTAACCGGGCGCAGCAGTTCATACTGAGGCGTCGACACACAATATGCAAATCGCGTTTTTGGAATCGATGACATTGATTACATCAACAAATCACCCCAGCCCTAGATCCTTTACTTGTTTGAAGTCAGTGTTGCTGGGATACCAATAGGCAGGTACTTGGCTCTCTAGGTTCTTGTCGGTCACAAAGGAGCAATAATCAGATTGTGTGGACATAACTCCTATGACAGGTCTGGACCACTCATGAATTAAGAAAATTCTAACTGCAGGAAGACTGATAAATGCCACTAATTCTCTGAAATCACTCTTATGTGCTACACAAGAACAAATATGTTCTTTTGGGTGGTGCCTGCATGAGGCCCATTGTCTACTAACCCTGAATGTCACCAACATTTGGGCCAATCCATGTGGTGAAAGTTATTTCAATGGGTAATAAATAACTAATTAAGAGAGAGATTAAGACATTGAGAAGAGAGTGGGATTTCTTGTATTGATGTTTCTGAGCAGTTATACCACATTTAAAGGTAATTATCCAACAGGTGATAAGACATTTCACTCAAAATGTCAACCTCATGGTGGGTCAACAGGACAAATCAGGGGATCATTAATGTCATTTGAATTCATCCACTGGGGATTATATGGTAAATGTCTATGCTAAATTGCATGGCAATCCATTTAAAGGCTAAATTTGGCATTTTTCTACTACTACTTCCCTATTTTATTATGTTTTTTGTGTCTGAGTGACTACTGGGGACAACAATCTCTCAAAATGGTCCAGTATTGAGCAAGGCCACTCCAAATACAAATACAAATACAAATACAAAATATTCTGCAATGGCTTATTTTTGCCAATGACAGGCTCAGATCGTTATTTGGAGTTTCAGACAACATTATGGAAAGGATCCAGACAGAGTAAGATCATTTTTGTTTAACCAAGAACAGCTGTCTTCTTGCTCTCACCAAACCCACCATACTATTTACAGAAACACCCATTTTATCATTTTAAAACAGTCTTCATTCAAAGTCAACAGAACCAAAGGAAAACTTCAGTCTGTCCACTGTCCCAATAATCACCATCTTGAGTTTGATTGAAATGAACCCTTAGTTCACAGCGTGTACAGCCAAAATATTGTCACAACTTCCTCTGTTTCTCTCAGCTGCTTCTATCAACCTCCCTCTCACTGATGGCTCACTCAATACTGGAACAATTTCAAAAATGTGTCACTTAGAAACAAAAACATGGCGAAATTGGGTCCAGGGTGAAAAATGGTGCTGTAATCATTAACAATTTGCCGAGATTTGTCACTCACATACCAATCCTAAAAGTCCCAAAGTCTAGGATGCAACCTTGTATACATAAAAAAACTTGAGGAGAGAAGTTATCAGTGAATGCAATGAGATTTTCAGTTGGAAATTCTAATCAATCATCAAGCTTAAAACCAATTAAGAAATTCAGCAGTTTAAACTAATTTAGATACAAATTCTGGGTTTATTCGGCAATTATGGCACAAAGTTTAATCCCAATTTTTAGGACAAAGCATTTTGAATTTGCTGTGGGACCTGTTTACATCCCTAACCAGGTTTTCCATAGTAATGGTTGTTTGGGTATTGTAGTATTTAGAGCTGATGGACTTAATTAAACCTACAGTACCATTAAATCATCCAAGAGACTCCTGTGTTTCTTTGTGGAATTGCACTGAGGATATAATTTAGGGATTCACAGATCGACCAGCCAGAGACAAACACCAGCTGGTTTTCAGCGTGACCGGCCCTGACCGTGACCAGCCAGTCAGCGTCACATATCCCATTCTGTGCCCTTCATTGTCACACACATGTTCTGCACGATAGTCACATCATGCGTGCAGCAGACAAACTGAGCGTGATATCACACCCACCACAGTGCTGATTACAGCTACACATACTCAGACACATGCTTGCATGAAGTTGGTGTTAGTGACAGATTCCAACAGTAAGATAAAGAGAAGACAGACAGTCTACAAGGAGACAGAGCAGCTGACAATGTCGCAAAACAGCTGTAAACTATGTAGCTCTTCAGGCTAATGTTAGCCAGCAGCAGACTGCTGTTCACAGAGGGACAGTTAAAATCTCACCTCCTGTTCTGGCTGAAGAATAAACAACCTGTGTTGATGTGTCTCCTCAAACATTTTCTCACCCAGACTCTTTTAACTTCTACGTCTGTATTTCTCATGGCAACGTTTTACTGCGGCAAACTGTTGCACCGCGTCTATCTTGGACTTCCACATGAGATCACGTGAAATTGCGTCCCCTGTAATCCTGCAAGATTCCACGATCTCACGAGATCGTGTTCCCCCTATTCATAATTTTAATATAAAACTATAATAAGGCCTAGCTGTAACCTGGAGTACTTTGGAGAAAATTTAAATAGTATTCAATGAATATTTAATAGTTGGTGTCTTATTATGAACATCAAATTTAATTTTTTACAAGAAAAGTTGCAAAAATGTTTGTGAATACTGTCAGTTATAATTCTTAGAAAGACTAAAAATCGGAACTGGCAGGTCAGACCCTTAAAAAAAACAGAATCAGCCAAGAAAATTGAAATTGGTGCATCTCTAATATAATTAAAATACTTCTGGGTGGTGGGTTATGTAAATTTGTTTTTAACACTAGCAACTACTGTATATTTTACATACATGCATACTTTTTGGTTGCAGTTTTTTGTTATATATTGTTGCAACATCTGCAAAGGACAAATGAGGAGAGGACAAATTTCATCCTTTAGCTCTCTCCATCAGAGCTCTTTCAGGTCCTCTTCATTTGATTCAGCAGTGTGAAAAGGACACATTCTTGGTTGAAAAGCAGACAATGACATATTTGACATTTCCCTTCAGTTCTGATAGGAAACCAATTAGTCCCAAGTATCATTTCGAAGAACAATTTGTCTCTTAACTGAGCCATTAGAGTCGACCTCCATGATGTTGCCAGCTGTGGTTGCTAGGAGACTTGTGATGCAAATGCAAAGCCTATTTGATTCCCATGCTGATTCTCCAGCACATAATGCTGTAGCTATGTTAGAGACTAAACAATTATGGTTAATGCCATTTTTATCATCTCTTACTGTACATCTTCACATATCTACTGTAACTGCCCTCCTCTCTCCTCATCTTCCTTTTTCTCTTCTTCCCATCTCTAATTATTCCTATTTCTCTCTTTCAGAAACTGAACTCTCTGTCTGTCCCTCAGGGATTGTGAAGCATTAGAGTGCTGCAGAGTGCAGACGGCTTCACAGTTTCAGTCCCAACTCTTACATCTTTGGTGGATTTAAAGCACCAATATTAAAAGGGAATATATTTAGTCCAGCCGACTGAGGTGAATTCAATAATTCTGCTTAGTCAGCTGTTGTCTGTCCTCACAACATGTAGTCATGATCACCACAAGTGACATTAAACAGACTGAGATCTTGACATGGTACTGATTTGTAGGGGTGTAACGATACATTTGATTCGATATGATTTCCACTACTGGCTTCACAATACTATTTTTTTTTAACAGAATGAGCTTGCAGACAAATTATGACTGAAAAATATTCCTGTATTTATTTCTCAGACAAAAAACACAACATGTCTGAGGTAGTGTGTAGCTGCAAAACACAAACTATGCAATGAATGTATATTTTATATTTTTAAATATATAAAAACTACAACATATATTTTCTCTTATATTTAACAAATTAAAGATAATTCATTTTAATTTATTTGTTTTATCTCTGAGGTAGAGTAAACTGCAAAACAACCCATATGTCCTCTTCTTGAAGGTGCAACTGAAATTATATTTTACCTTAAATAACAAAGAAAATAATAAAAATGGGATTTTTAAAACAAATCCCACATCAATATAACTAAATGAATAATACAAATAAATGAAATCTCTTCAAATAAACAAACTAAGGCTTGCATGTTTTCCTAGTTTGACAATCTGCTTGTCTGTGGATTGTTCTTTTAACAGTTTCTTTGCTCAGGCAGTGTTGACTTAAGCTTCTCATTATGTTTCCAGATGACATGCTGCATCATGTTGGTTGTGTTACTTGTGTAGGTCATTGTCCTCTTGTAATATTTGTACGCAGCCTAAATCTTGTACGTGATCTTCTCACCCTCTTTGTGCCTAAGTGCCATCATTACTTCACTAGCAAATTTAGGCTGAACATGTAAGAAGCCAACCAGAAAGTCAGCTCTCATCACCTTTAAGAAGCAGGTGCACCAGCAATTATTGCCAAATTCCAAAGATGTCTGGACTCGAGTCAGGCTCAAGCCACAAATTTGATGTCTTCAGACTCTACAAAATCAAAAAATACTCACAACTCAACTTGGGACTCACAGTGAGATGAGGCTTATATTAACATTGTGAGCTAATGTTAAGCTAAGAATTGCTTCACATCTAAGTAACACTGTAAATCAATGAGACCAGAAACCGTTACATTCTAACTTGTTTTGTCACCTGTGCCAAACTAATTAAACTAAGATCTTATTAGGCTAATATCTTAGTGTGGAAGAGTTTCTTGTACTGTAAAGCTTTAAAGATAAAATGACTGGACAGAGCAATTCTTCAAATCCAAAAATAAGTAAGTAATAAAAAATTTTCACAGCAAAGGCAATGATCTCATATTTGTTACTACAGTTAAAAATATGGTACAGATGATTTACACAGTAACACATTTGTTATTTAGCATTTAAAGGGTATTTTGTAATAAACAGAATTATCAAATAAATAAAATGTGATGTTTGTCAGATCATTTGGCAATGATATTCAGAGGCAACTATCATCATACAAGCCTCTTTTAAGTGCTTTTAATAAAATGCACCTGCACTTGTCCTGATATTGGTGATTCTGTTCCTCATGTTAGTTGTTTTCAGAACAAAACCAAATTTTGTGATATAGTTTAGCCTGAGTAATAACAGCTGCTTCTGGTGGTAATGGGACACTTGTCATGACTTGTCGTAGCACTTCTGTGAATTACCACCACTGTATGGTAAGGTGGAAATGAAGAAGATACTTGGCCAGTGTTGCTGAGTTCAATCTCATCTTATCAATGTGACTGCAGTATGTTAATTTGATGAGCATTCTGACATGCTGATGAGAAAGTTAAGAGTTCCATCTCTGTGCATCCAGAACAATACCTGTCTGGGACATGTTTAGCCACTGGAATAAGGAGGTAGCAGCATCTCTTCCTCAAAAGTGAAAAAAACAGCAACAGCAAAGACTTTGCATCATTAGGGATGCACCGATACCAGCATTGGGTATTAGTCCAATACTGTCCTCATGTACTCGTACTCATAAAACTACTCCGATACCCCACCGATACACCACCACATCACGAATAGTAGCAGCTCAATACAAGTAAACATCTAAAGAAACAGCATGATGCAGAGTTCAAGGTGTTTGCTGATGCTTACCCTCTTTTTTGGATGTGCTGTCATCATGAGCGAGGGACTCACTGTCTTCAACATCATCCACTAATGACCACAGAGACTTTGGAAACTGTCCATAAAACTCCAGTTAAGTCCATCTAAAACTGAAATAAATGCACAGAGTGCAGCTGTAGACCACAGCCAGCCGCTGTCCAATAAGTCCTGACGGGTGTAAACTAGTTGATGCCTCGGCAAATTAATCCGAAGACAAAGAAAAAACACAGCTGCCACCAGTCTGTAAACAACTTTTCTTCGTAATAAGCTGCTACAACTTCTCTTTGTGTACGTATTCTTCACCAAAACAGCCTGACAGCACAGTACACCTATCTTTATAGCAGGGACAACAAAATCGTTGCATACATGGCACCACACTCATACCTGTCCCCCCTAAACAATGACGAGTAGGAACTAATTAGCTCTTAGACAGAAGAAAAAGAAGAAAGAAACTGAAATACTACACATGTAAATGTGTAATTAAAATACTAGTTAAAATGTAAATTATAATGAAATAATTATCATTTAATTGAAACTGAATAATTTAATTCACCATTTATAATAATAAACTAAATTCTGCAAGTCCATAATAATTGTGAAATTATTATACTTAAATATGTCACATACACAGTAAACTGCACAGCTTGCGAAGGAACACAAAATCAATAAAATGTAACGTGTACTTATAGCAGGAAACAGCAACAATGATTTGTTATATTTAGAAAGTGACCATCTAATGAAAATAAAACATGTTTTAAAAGTTATTGTAAGAACTTAATGGCATTATTAAGCACTTGTATCGGTACTCAATATCGGCAAGTACCCTAATGTGAGTACTTGTACTTGGTCTGAAAAGAAGTGGTAGCGGTGCATCCCTATGCATCGTCTAGGCTGAAAGGCAAACCCATCTGCTAAGTGTTCACCTTTCAAGACTGACAACAGTTTTGAGTATGAATGTGGTCTTGTTTTTGGTGAGTGGTGAACTGAACATATCTACAGGACACATTACCACATGAAACACCCTCAGCGTAGTTAGGTTTAGGCATCACAAACACAAACGAAAAAAAAAAGACTTTTGTCCCCAAAAATACCCACAAATGCCTGTGATTCTCGACCACACACGACTGTTTACAGCCTGTGAAGTCCTTGTTCGCCTGTGCCATAAATTGTCAGAAATGACCACAAGCCAACAGCCGCAAACTTCTTCCACCAAAGTCAAACTCACAGTTTTTTGTAAAGGACCAGTTACCTTCATTTCCCAACAACAAGTAGACTGACTTGGACTAGACTACCTTGTTGGAGAAAAAGGAATAAACACACACTGAATATTTCAGGTTTGAGACTGAAATTCAGGATTGTGAACTATGAACGTGAACAAGCTCATACAGTCATATATGTGAAATGTGGACTTTCACAACACTTACTGACATTATCTTTAATTGTAGACTCATTACAAAACAATCAATCATAATTAGTTTATATGAGGGTAGTAGATTATTTCATGTTGGGGTAGGAAAAGTGTCAAATTATTTCCTGGGGATTGATTGGCTTCATAAATATCATTATCTCAAGATATTCCTTGTATCACCTGTCCTCTGCCCTGCTCACACCTCGAGGATGAGCCTGTCCAGGAACGAGCCTGTGAACATGATGTGATTTCGGCTCAATGAACTGGACTGCCAAGTCATCAGATTTCAGTCCAAGTGAGCATTTGTGAGATACAATGGAACAAGGGTTTTCAAAGTGGAGATCCACTACCAGCCAACATGACACCAGTGTTGGAAGCATCTGACCTGCTGGCCAGCCACTCTGTGGAAGGCCTCTGACACCTTGAAAAGTCAATGGCCTGATAAATTGTGTTTTCAGACAGCAGCAGGGGGTGGAACTCCATATCAGGCCAGTGTTCCTGCAATATTATTTTCATGTACACTTATACAGCTGTATTGCCTCATAACCTGCTTCAAGTAATGCCATCAACCTTGTTGAAATCTGTCTCTGAAAACAGAAGGTGACTGCAAAGGGTAAAATCTCATCATCAATACTAATTACCACCCAATGAGAAGGTAATTGGTGGAAATGAATGTGGAACAGCTAATTTACATATTTATAAAAAATGCTACACTACATAAACACAGCTGTGAGCAACTAAGAATTTAGGATTGGTTTAAAAATACCTTGAGGGTTAGACCAAACCACACACAGTTTAACTCCTTGTCTGATCTAGTGTGCTCTGATATGAAAATTGCTGGATATTTCAGTTTTTTATATGAAGCACTGTATGACATTTTTTTGCAATTATTATAAGATACACTATTTATACACCCCTACTGGCAATACTGTGGTTTACAGTCATTATTACTGTGAGAGCATTAATAAACTTAAAGTTTTAAGGTTTAATTTTGATCCATCAAATGATTTGCTGAACACTACAAAAAATGTTAAAATATTATAACAGACAAATGTATGAGCCTAGGTTTTATCTGCTCTGGCAGATACATCCAGCTCCCCTCCACCACCCTGGCCTATGTCGTACTAATCAAAATTGTTTATCAAATATTGTCCAGGTTTGAAACATTAACTGAACAGAGGTAACCTTGATGGTCATTGAGGCATTTCTGTAAACAACCAAGATGGCTGTCGTTGATGTGGAACTGCTGAATCACCTATCATATCAGTATTAATCAAGCTAGACGGGATGTTTTCCCTAACAGAAGAACAAACAACTGCACTTAAAGCTTTTGTTGGTAAGAAATATGTGTTTATCATACTTCTGACAGGG
The DNA here is from genome assembly GCF_056507025.1 of Lutjanus erythropterus. Taxonomy (NCBI): domain Eukaryota; kingdom Metazoa; phylum Chordata; class Actinopteri; order Lutjaniformes; family Lutjanidae; genus Lutjanus; species Lutjanus erythropterus. The sequence continues at coordinate 2,054,385 of NC_139323.1, forward strand.
TTTGCTAAGTTTAATTGACTAACTATGCTATGTCACACATTTTGTTGCTCTGATTGGCTGCAGATCCATCCAATAGTGTCCAGAGGCCCTGTCTGCACACATTAAAAAGCCCCTTAGGGTGAACAGTATTTGCATGTTTGATTGGTTTGTACCAAGCAAACCATTTTCTAATGACTTTCGGGCATGTTCAATTGCATCGACAGATGCAAAAGTGTAGTTACAAGTATTTTATTTTAGCCTCATGACACTGACAGTTATAGCAGTTTAGAAACATGCCAATGAGGTATAATTGCATTTTAACTCAAAATATTTTTTTTAATTGAAGAAAACTGAATTGACTGAATTGAAAAATTTAGGTCTACAAAACTCTACTACATTACAATGTCATGTCATGTCATTAGGTTGTGTGCCAGTGAGCAGTGCTAGTACAGTTTTTGCCATCCTTTATGTTTTTCCTGTCAACGATTTTTTCTTTTTTTTTTTTTTAAAACAAGCTTGTCTTGGCTTTCAGCCTCTCTAATGTCACTGTAAACTAACAAGTCTCTTGCACTTCTGGTTTAATTCTACCAAAAGCACATCTGCACAGCACTGCCAAACAGCGAGGTGCATGGGGGAATGGTTTGACACTCCCATCTGACTCGGGCCTAATGGGGCGGCAGGGTCATGCTGTTTAATGGCAGTTAGCTAGCTGAGTGACAGCACTGCACCAGGCCAGGGGCTCAGCTGTCACGGATCGCAGGTGTGCTGCTGAGTTATGTGTCATTGTAGGATGCGATAAGGTCGAGAAGAGACTGGGTAGGAGAGGGAGAAATTGATATAAAAAGATAGAAAGAAACAGAGCAAAGAGTGAAGAGAGGAATAACACTGAGAGACCTTGCAAGCATGTCGCTGACCAAAAGGTTCAACACAGGCACAAAGCTGTCCCAAGATGATAGGATAAATTATGGTGAAATCACAGTAAACAGCTTTAAACATCCAGTTTTGATCTAATCACCTGAAGATATTTAAACAAAAAAAAACTGATACACATGCAATTCATTGAGAAAACAGTAGAAGAGACAAAGGACTGTGAGGAAGGGACTGCGGCAGCCTGTACGCTGCTGATCCCACCTGCATGACTCGGCCCTGTGTGCAATTTAAGTGGGAAATGTCAGCAGCAATTATAATGCAAAGCTAACCTTTTGTGAGGAAGATTACTGCATCGATATGTTGTAGCTTGTCATACATGGTGACAAAGAATCCTTTCTTGGCAATTCTCTGTAATTCTGGTGACGGAAATGGCTTTCCATGTGCAAACCTGAGTCTACTCCATAATACTGACAAAAGAATGGCTTTTCCAGGGCAGTGAAGCCTTGCACTTTAATTTACCATTTCATCATATTATTGAATTAAAATGTGATCTTTTTAAAATTAAGTATTTTCCTACTCATAAAACTACTTTATATTTACAATTTTTGCGTAAAAAGTTGAGTGTACACGGTACTGATATTTGCTGCACCCCTGGTAATATGCTTATATTTTGTATTTGATGTTAGATTATTAATGCCTGCAAATTAATTCTCTATCTCCAAATACAACAATTATCTATGTTTAAATTCAATTTCTTACTATCGCCAAAAAATCCACATTTTGTTTCCTGCATAGCATGCAATAAAGGAATGACGGATGAGTTATTTCAGACATACTAGGCTCTGGAGGTATGTTTGTCCAAAAAATATTAGTTGACTGGCAGTTGTAGTATTTTTAACGATTAAATGTGCATGAAACTCATGAAAGAAGACAACTACGACTCCCAAGAAGTGCAGAAAAGAATCCAGTCACTGAACTTAAAACATTTCCATCTCTGACATGACTACTTTACTAAGCTTCTGTGTGTGTACAGAGAGATGTGATTATCTAAATATGCAGTAAAAATAAAAGTAAAGTAAAAGTGAAAACAGATCTATTATATCAAATCCATGTTGCAGGTTAATCAGTTGCCCACTTAACTCCACAAGCTCCTCCAAACATCAGATAACTGTTGTGGTGGCACTTCTATACTCCACCAGACCTGTTTAGTCCTTTTATTATTCATAAAATGGAAGAAAGACAACTGAGGTCACAACAGCATTTCCTAAAATAACAAGCAAGGCATTTTGCTGTCATGGAGCAGACAGTTAGTCAGTGGTGCTGATCAGTGTATTGTCAGAGTATCAGTCAGGTAATATTTTAGTGGTTTGAGGGAGGGTGCATAGGATTGTTGCAAATTGAAATACTGCACTATTGACAAGCCAACAACACAGCGCTCAAAAATTAAGGATCTCACACTGTCCCAAGAACAATTAAAATAGCACTTTGGACACAAGGGTACAGGGTCTGGGACAACTCTGGGATAGAAGAGAAACTGATCACAGAACACATTATTATTTTTGTGCATCTTGGTACATCTTTTTAAATCGGAAAACTGTGAGGTGGCACCACAAACTCCATGCTACATCAAAGTGTGCTAAAAGTGTGTTCATGTAATTTTCCATCACCATGATCCAATCAGAAACAGGTTTGCAGTGGCATTACAGTTTGGAATGATGCATTTATTAATGACAATTAAAAATAAACAAGGGACAGTATAGCAGTATAGGACCAGACAAAGTCAATTAAGTCAACAGAGTTACTGACACAATGTCATGAAAGTATAATATGTAGTTTTATTAGGGGTGGGACTCGAATAAAAACAAATTAATTTAATTAATTAGAGGCTTCCGGATTAATTAATCTCAATTAATCGTATTTTAATGGCATAACAATATTTGCCACAAGAAGCAGCATTTTTCAATTTAAATGGATTTTGGTATATGACTGAATCAAATGATAGACACATGCAAACATTTAAACAACAAAATATTGTTTGTTTTGCATCAGTCTGACAATGGCACTATAAATCATAATGGTGGCTTCATTCAAGCTTTCATATAACTTTAAAAATTGTTTATTTTCTGTCTGTCTTTATGATCACAAGTCTGCACAGGGTCTTTTATTTTGAAAATCAACCAGATTCTCCCCTGTTTTCTGTGCCTGACTTCCAACCCGTTCAACCTGCTCTGTGGCAATTGACGCACCATCAGTCAAAAATATACTTGCTGCGTATTTTCTGCGGAGCAGAGCGCTGAGCTGCTTCTGGGATGCGGCCCTTCTGGTATAAATTACAGCATTGACTAGAATGGCAGCGTATCTCTCTGAGTGCAGCCGCACCTGGTGTAAATTAGGGGTCAGTGTGATCGACAAACGTTCCGTGTTGTCTGGAGTGCAAACTGCAATTAAATGTGTTAATTTTTTGACGCGTTTTTTTTTGTAATTAATTAATCGTAATCAACGCGTTAAAGTCCCACCCCTGATTTTTATATTATGTTGAATGAAAAAAAATTGGGACAGTGGGTCTTAGGTTTGGGACAGCTGAAAGTGGAATTCAGGACTGTCTTGGAAAACTAAGGAAAAATGTTAATTTTGAGCCGTGCAAGCACAGGGGATGGCATGCAAATACAGTAACCGCTATGTTCATGTTTTTCTTGCTTGTTAAATGAATGTATCAGTGCTTCAAAAAGTCTGAAAAGCAATACAAGGGACGGTAACAATTCAAGCTTAAGGATGGATCAATACCAGCTGTCCATGATCTAATTTCAAACTTGAAAAGCTGTAAGTGTTGTAGTGTTTTATGTTGTTTTACTGTTTATTTCAGAGGTTAACCTGTTGAGCTTGGCGTTAGCATGTTAAAAGCAGCTACTGCTGCATCTGTCACAGGCAGAGGCGATGTGGGATTAATGTTGTAATGTTGAGAGAGAGTCAAGAGAAACTGAACAAGTTGAGCTTCATTTGAAGTCAACTAAATAACACGAGTAATAGGTCAGATGCCATTAACTGCTTTCGTTTTGTTTTTTTAAGTGTTCTTTTCATTAGCTTAGTTGTTATACAGAAGTCAGCAGGTTCTGCTCTTTGATCCTTGTCATTGTAAATTTACTTGATTGATTGCCCTGGAGGTAGCAATGTTGCTTGGAGTAAAAAAAAGACAACTATGACTAGGACCCAGCAGCTAGTTTGCTCAGACCATAAAGTTGCCCACAGTGAGGTGAGATTCATAGATAACGTTACACTCTAACCACAGGGGAAATTCCATCACTGTGATGGTCTACTGGTGTAGCATCAAGTCTGGGACTAAATCAAATTGTAAAGCTTCAAACTGTTTTCAGCAGATTTGTAGAGCACAATTAATCTTCACTGGAACTTGCTCCAACATGTTCAGCAACAACCATACCATACCATTTCTTTCTAGCATCCATGTTGTTTCCACATTATGACTGAACAGCTCATGAGCACACCAAAGTCGGAAGAATGACTTCCGCGCATTTACACACTTAGCAAATGAGACCTTCTGAGGAGCAGGTGAATGCAGCATAATACTTACTGTTGTTGTTGCTTCAAGCACGTGATGAAAAGCTCTTCAATGATCTGTATCAAAGAGGCCTTTACAATAGCTTCAATAGCTGGAAGATAAAGTCAAAAAACTACATTTTTGATTTGTTGGAACAAGTCAAATCCATTGCATAAACTGATTTCTATTGGTCCTGTGACTTTGGATCTGTTATTTTAACAAATCAGATCCAACGTCAACAAAAGACTTTAGGTTTCCCAAATGTTACAAAACTGGTGGGAGTCACACCAAAGTGTGAAGGTGACAAATCGTTCTTACTTCTGTTAGTTACTGGATATCTTATTATATTCTTATTTATATTTTCATTCCTTCAAAGTTAAGGAATGAAAAAATAAACAGCCATTAGGCTTGGGTATTAGTAAAAAACAGCTCAACTGACTGTACTACACTGTACTGTAGTACTGCTTCAACATAGGCAGAGCTGATCATCACAGTGACGCTATTCCCACAGCTGTGAACAAGATACACACTCGGGAGCTTTGCCTCTGAGAAGCTACAGTTTTCATTCACCAGCAAACTCAAATCCACACTGTGTATTTGCACTGCCGTCACTGCTCATTTACTGCAGACCCCCTTCAAAGCTCACGTTTTTCTCCACCCAACAGCATTCACCGTCACTCTCTGCCATCACAGACGTTATTTAGTCTGTCACTTGCTGTCGCTCATATACTCACTGAAGTTATACACTCACAATGAAATCAGGGATGCACCGATTAACAGGCCAGAAAAAAATATAATAAGGCCTGGCTGTAACCTGGGGGACTTAGGAGGGAATTTAAATAGTATTTAATGAATATCTAATAGCCAGTGTTTTATTATCAGTGTTGGGAGTAACGCATTACAAAAGTAACGCAATTACAGTAATGTATTACTATTTGCTGTAACGCAGTAATATAATGCATAACTAACAACATTTCTGTAATATTATACCAGTTACAATCTAAGTAACGTGCATTACAAAGCATTTTAACCCGATTAGGTAGTGTTTTTTAAGAATTCACCAACACCGTGAGACATCCCGACAACAGAAAAAAATCTGCGAGAGTCATTTCCTGTTGCTGGAACACAAAGATGACTACAGACACGGATTCTACATTTGCAAGATGGACATACTCACATTATTTTCAGTTCTTCAGAGAAAAGGACAAGAGCATAATAGTCAAGTGCAATCTCTGTGCGACACTTAAAAAAAAAATAGCACTAGTAACCTGGACTGGTCCCACACTAACATTAAGCTCAACGAGAGAGATGCACCTGCGGATAAGAGAAAGACAACTGAGGACGAGCATACGGGAAAGACAAAGCAACAAGTTTCTCTCTGTCTGCCATGCTTCTTGAAGCCAGAGAAGTGAGGAGACTGGCGGCAGAGTATATTGTGGAAGACACACGGTAGAATGGCCAACGTTCATAAAGCTTGTCAACAAAATCCAGCAATGACAAGGTAAGCTAATGTTGTCATAGAGAGTGGGCCATGTGGCCATCTACAGTGTTATTATTACAAACAGCAACCTAAACCACGAGTCCACATGCTGTTGAGGAGAAGTAAATCTGTGCACCTCAGGTTCAGGGTCGAATCCGAATATACAGTGGGGAAAGATTTTTTTGTTAATATTCTGTCTCTCTCTGTTAAAACAAACTTACCATGAAGGAAAAGTAATGCAAAAGTAATGCAAAAGTAGTGTAACGCATTACAATTCAGAGACAGTAATACTGTAATGTAACTAATTACTTTCAAATGACAGTAACTAATAATATATAATGTATTACATTTTGGATGTAACTTGCCCAACACTGTTTATTATGAACATCCAATTCAATTTTTACAAGAAAAGTTGCAAAAATGTTTGTAAATGTTGTCAATTATAGTTCTTAGAAAGACTGAAAATCGAAATTGGCCAAAATCGGAATTGGCAGGTCAGACCCTTAGAAATAAATCAGAAATCGGACAAGTAAATTTAAAATCGGTGTAAATCTAGATGAAATGGCATTCTGACCAACCACAAATCTAGAGAGCTTGATAGTTTACCTTTCTCATCGCGCCTGAAACAAACACAATCTAAAACAGAAGCATTTTTCTTCTTTTTTAGCAGTTAGTCATGTAACTTTAGCATCTGAAGCAATGTTTGTCCACTCATCTGCACTCCTGCATAGAGACTGACCCCTGGTGGTCTACGCCAAACACAACAATACCACGTCCCCCTATCAATTTAATAGAAAGAAGAGCATCTGTATTTAGGATAATATTGAAAATCATACAGTTGGGATTATTTAATTCCTGGTATACTTTAATGCCTTCATACCTCCCAAGCCTAATATCCATTGAACATATATAGTACCTCTGCAACATCAGAATTACTATGAATTTTTTTTTATATTCACAATTTTTTTTTTAATAAGCAATGTTTATTAGTAAAAACTACACACAGAAGATTATTTATTGGATTACAAAATCCTGGCAATTTTCAAATTACAAATGCAAATGACAGCAGTAGCAAAGATAAATGAATGAATGATACATATTCTACATCCATTTCCTGCTTCTCAGAATGATTCAACTGCAGTGCCCACAGCTTTCATATATTTCTGAGCTGTTGTTACGAACTGCACTGTGGCGACTATACATTTGATCTGCTGATTGTAGAGATGGGAGCTGCCGCTTCAGGCTGACACCAAAAACAATCTATGTGCCCCTTTGTGTCAAAGTAGTGTTGTGCAACACAGTGAAACTGTTGCCTCAAGCAAAGAAAATATCATCTCACATCCAGGTGCAAAAAAACACTATATGGCTTTGTAGTAAATCTGTCTCTGTGCAGAGCTATTAGGTCCTTCAGGTCCATTAATCAGGAGCCTCTGGGGGTTTTAAAGGTCCAGGTTAAGTCTGATAGGTGACAGGATTTTTGCTGTGGCTGCAAACAGACGGTGGGCTAGAACTCACGGAAGCATTACATCAGCCAAATAAGTCAGAATGCTCAAAGGGCATCTGAAAATCTATTTTTTACCCCTTTTTTATTGTGGTTTACAGATTCTTCTGGGTGGTGACGTTACTTTAGACTTTCAAAACAAGCCTTTATTTACATCCTCTCTACACTGTGTAAGTTAGATGGTCTTTAACAGACAGTATTCTTGAAGCCATTTGGTTTACAGTGGAGTCAACTTGACTAGTATTGTGTCAGTGTTCTTTAAAATGTTTGAAGATGCAAATTAGGTGCCTCAATTACAAGCTGTTCACAGAGAGAAATGACAGTTCGTTTAACAGGTTGAGAATGCATGAACATGAGTGTCTCATTCAGAACTACAATGATTCAAAGAGCCATTCACATTCAAATATGATTTGGTCACTCAGCTAATTGCAGCAACTGCCTTTCAGGGCTTGAGTGTTGTAATTGTGAAACTCAGATAGCTGACAAGCTCCTGTGTTGCCATCCCTTTGCCTTCTATAAAAGACCACAAGTAAAAGCACTCATTCCATCACTAACCATCCAGCCAGCCCAGCTTCACTTCCACTGAACCTACACCCACCTCATTTATCTGAGGAGGGGCTCCGTCTGGCATCCAGCCGCTGTGAACTGGTTCCTACATTACTCCAACCATCCATCAAGCCCATTTATCAACTTCACTTCCACTAAACCACCTCATTTACTTCAACCTCAGTCACAGAGTCACCAAGCAGCATTCTTAACTGCTACTCTAACATCTGACCAACTCATCAACTGGTTCACCTAATTGAGTTCTGAACTACCAATCTGATCTAACTCAACATTAGTAATCGATCATCTGAACCAGTCCCAATCACCATTGTGCTTCACTTATCCACGTCATCATATTGCGGGGGAGGTGCTCCAAGTGGGACTTGAACCCCAAGTTGCAGAGCAGTTTTGTTAACCCCTACTCTACTTATCAACCAGCTCACCCACCATATGCTTGTACCATCACCATTGTTTAAACCTAACCTTCCTGCATTAATCTGTCAATCCAGCCATTTTATCAGCTGCACTTATACTAAGCCCCCCTGAGTGTGCTTCATTTATGCACCACCTCTTTATCTAAAGAAGTGTTCCACAAGGCTGGGTACTGGCTCTCGATACATTTAAGGTACTGACAAAAAGAACAAAGTACCAAGTAGTATCAAAACCTCTATAGTCAAACAGTATCTGCATTTGGTAATTTTTATATGCAGAACTACAAAAAAAATTATGAATTTTATGATTTCACCTGCAGCCAGTCATCGCAAGCATTCTTTGATTTAATGGGACTCACAATTGCCCCACTACCGCAGCAGCTACAACCCAAACACTGTGGTGTGGTTCAGTTGAACGCAGTGTATTTGATAGAGTTTACAATGCAGCATGCCAGGATGAAAGCAGAATGCTCAAGAATGTGTGGCTATACTATGTGTTTGTGGCATCTGATGAAAATAAATGTATGAAAAGTAGATGGTCTCTCACCTTATCGTGGTTTGCATGTCCCTATGAACCTGGGAGCTGTATTTTCTGGAGCCTAGTGCTCCTGGTAAGGTCTCCCATGGCAAATTCGTCTCAGGCAAGGGTCCAGACTAAGAATGGTTCAAACACCCCATGACAAAATGAGGAGGGAACAGAGTGACCCTGCCCAGAGGAAGCCCAGGGCCCCCATCTGGAGCCAGGCCTGGAAGGGGGGCCCGACAGCAAGCACCTAGTGGCCGGGCCCAAACAAGCAATGTGGCCAACACTCCTCCAACCCATGGGCCCACCATCTGCAGGAGGAACCACTGGGGGTCTGGTGTGTTGCCAGTTGGGTGGCAGAGAAGGCAGGGGGTCCTGATGGACCGAACCCAGGTGGCAGAGGCTGGCTCTGGGGACATGGAACATCACCTCTCTAGTGGGGAAAGAACTGGAGCTTGTGCTTGAGCACTATCGGTCAGATCTGATGGGACTTACCTCGTTCTCCTGGATAGTGGTTGGTTCTTCTCCGGAGTTTCCCAGGGTGTGAGGTGTCAGGCGGGTGTGGGGATACTGACAAGTCCGCAGCTGAGTGCTGCTATGTTGGAGTTTACCCTGGTGGACGAGAGGGTCACCTCCCTACACTTACAGGTTATGGGGGGGGGGACTCTGACTGTTGTTTGTGCTTATGCACCATACAGGAGTTTGTAGTATTTGGTCTTCTAGGAGACCCTGAACAGAATCCTGCATGGAGCTCCAGTAGGGGAATTGGTAGTCCTACTGGGAGACTTCAATGCACACGAGGGCGATGATGGGGATACTTGGAGAGGCGTCATTGGGAGGAACGGCCTTCCTGACTTGGACCCGAGCAGGTGTTTGTTATTGGACTTCTGTGCTAGTCATGGACTGTCCATAATGAACACCATGTTCAAGCATAAGGATGCTCATAAGAGTATGTGTTACCCGAGCACCCAAGGCTGAAGGTCAGTGATCGATTTTGTTATTGTATCATCTGACCTGTGGCTGTATGTATTGGACACTCGGGTTAAAAGAGGGGCTGATCTGGTGGTGAGTTGGGTCAGGTGGTGGGGGAAGCCTCTGGACAGACTGGACAACCCCAAATGTGTAGTGTCATTGAGCTGGGAATGTTTGGAGGAGGCCTCTGACCGGAAGATGTTCAACTCCCACCTCCGGCAGAGCTTCTCTGGCATCCCTGTGTAGGTTGGGGACATTGAACCAGAGTGGACGATGTTCAAAATGTCCATTGCTGAGGCAGCGGCTGAGAGCTGTGGTCTTAAGGTCATGGGTTCCACAAGGGGCGGCAACCCTCGAACATTGTGGTGGACAGCAGTGGTCAGGGAAGCTGTCCAACTGAAAAAGGAGGCCTTTCGGGATATATTATCTCGGGGGAGTCTGGGGGCAGTTGCAATTTACCAACAGGCCCGAAGGACGGCAGCCTTGGCCGTGACACAAGCAAAGCAGCAGGTGTGGGAGGAGTTCAAAGAAGCCATGGAGAAGGACTTCGGGCAGCACCAAAGCGCTTCTGGAAAAACTGTTCGGCACCACAGGAGAGGGAAATGGGGGACCATCCAAGCTGTATATAGCAAGGATGGGACCCTGTTGACTTCAAATGAAGAGGTAATCCGGCAGTGGAAGGAGCACTTTGAGGAACTTCTGAACCCAACAGCATATGACCAGGTTCCAAGGGAGACATTGTGGGAGGTGCTGCGGGAGTATGGGGTGAGGGGGTCACTGCTCAGGGCCATCCAATCTCTGTACGCCCAAAGCAGGAGTTGTGTCCAAGTCCTCGGACTCTTTTCCGGTGAGAGTTGGCCTCTGTCAGGGCTGCGCCTTATCACCAGTTCTGTTTGTGACTTTCATGGACAGGATATCGAGGCTCAGAGCATGCAGTTCAGTGGCCTGAGGTTTGCATAGCTGCTTTTTGCAGATGATGTGGTTCTGATGGCATCATTGGTCTGTGACCTCCAGCACTCACTGAATCGGTTCTCATGGGAGTGTGAAGCAGCTGGGATGAGGATCAGCAACTCTAAGTCTGAGGCCATGGTTCTCAGCAGGAAACTAGTGGATTATCAACTCCAAGTAGGGAATGAGTCCTTACCCCAAGTGAGGGAGTTCAGGTATCTTGGGGTCTTGTTCTCAAGTGAGGGGACAATGGAGCGTGAGATTGACTGGAGAATCAGAGCAGCGGGACCAGTATTGTGTTCGCTTTACCGCATCGTTGTGACGAAAAGAGATCTACTGGTCAATCTTTGTTCCTACTCTCACCTATGGTCATGAAGGATGGGTCATGACTGAAAGAATGAGATTGCAGATACATGTGGCCAAAATGGGTTTTCTCAGGAGGGTGGCTGACATCTCCCTTAGGGATAGGATGAGAATTTTAGTCATCTGTGAGGATCTCAGAGTATAGCTGCTGCTCCTTTGCATAGAAAGGAGCCATTTTCCTTAACTCTCCTACATTACTATAGCTATCTTCAACTGAATCTATCTCTCTCATCAGTGCTTCAGTGATCCACCACACTGCTACAACTGGGACTAAAACTCTAATGAGAGTTTCCAAGCAGTGTTCCTCACCCCTACTTCATCCACCCAGTGTGAACCACACTAATATCCCTGCAAATATCACTGAAATTTTCCTCTTTATACTCTTGACTCTGCAGCACAGACCACCATCAATTTGATGAGTAATCAGTTATGTACACAGTGGGTGTCTTTGAAGCACATCAGCAATCGAAGCTGGCAGCTGTAGTGATAGGAAGCATAAAATAGAGCAGAGTGCAGAGGAGGGTCAGTGATAACATGCCCTCTGGGAACAGACACATGAGATCATGTAGCACTTTGTAAAACAAGCCTATAATTAGATCAATCCAGAGGCTGAATATAAATAAAAATTTCTCTTTTGTAGCTCATTTGTAGTGTCAAGCATGCTGTCAGAGTTTAGTTCAGCAGAACCAGCTAACATCAGAAATGATTTTCAGTCTACAAACCTTTTAAATTTTTTAAGTTTTATGTATTCTGTCCACAATATAGGTTGAAGTATACTTTAAAGTCAGATAACAGGCCATGATTGCTTTTGTGTGTGTAGCGTAAGTGGTGCATTGGAGCAAGTAATGGGAGACAATGACTGGAGAAATGGATGACTCCTCAAAAGTCACCTTGAGTGAATAGAACTCATCATTCATATGCCAAACACGCACACGCACACGCACATGCACACACACGCATGCATGCACGCACGCACGCACGCACACACACACACACACATATATATCCGACCTCTCTCTCCACAACCAACCAAGGTCTTTGTCAACATTAAGGACACTGAGCATGTTGTACTGAGCTTGGTGATATTCATCAGACATGTCTTCTCCAAAATCTGCCTTCATCATTGCTAAAGATGACAGTGCAGACACTGACATACTGTATGGCTCAAACACTTCCTTGTGCTGCAGTTTCAGTTCAATGTTTAATGTGATCCTCACATTTCCAGGCCATTTAGCATTGAAAAAGGTGTGACCTGTTCTTTAAGACTTGTTATATGCAGCAGGACACACTCCAAGGTTGCATAGATGTAGTCTATTATATGTGTGTTCACATAGTGATGTAATATGTCAGTGCTGAATGGTATTGGTTCAGATGTGAGATTTTTGATTAGTCACTTTTCAAATTTAAAGATCGTATGGAAATGTTGCATTTAACATCACAATAAATGTTAATCATACTGTAACATGCATCTTGTCTGGATTAAAGTCTTCGACACCACTGAATTTTGTGTAACAGCATTCTTAACCATGCACTCTGTCATTTTTTTTTGCCAATTTCTCTAAAACCACTCAGATGGATTCAAACTTGGAGGGGGAGATCTAAAGTTTGACTCAAGTGGGTCAATTTTTACTTCCCTCTGTATCAAAATACTTTAGTAATTTGTTTACCACTTGTCTGGTCGGGCAAGTGAGTTGCCAGATTTGCTTGCCCGACATTGTGTGGTCTGTTCATGATACATCCTTGATTGTAATGGTTCCACTGTAAACTGGTGGCCTGCTTCACTAGAGAGCACCAAGGTTCCAAGAATATTCAATGGAACTAGTTCAAGAACAAGAGCTAATTTGGTGGAAGAGGACCAACTGTGAACAGTTTTAAGTGAATCTACTTGCCACTGAAATAAGAGAAGAAATAATAGTAGTAATGGTGTTAGCATCCTTGCTCAAAGATGCATTTCTTCCTTTTTGCATTATTGTGTGTGGTCTTCTGCTAACTAACTAAAGAAATCTACTTTAGGGCAGGCATTCATGGGATCAATCCTGACAAACTGACAACTTGTGCAAAAAGGTTACATGGACTGTACTAAAGGTCATGGGTTCAAGCCACATTCCCACTGAGCGTCGTTATAAAGGACACACTTTCACAGTAATGACTCTCAAGTTCTTATTTTATTTAATCAAGCAATTTACTACGGGAGGTTATGAATGTATGTGATTGCAGTGAAACCTCAGTGCCTCAATCCTGCATGTTTGCAAGCATCACCTCTAAACCAATCATCTGAACACTAACCATGAACCTATAGAACCCTGGCCTCAACAAAATCTGAAGAAGTGCCCTCAGGGTAGGATCTAACCCCTCAGTGCTCTGATAGAGCTTTTCAACAGGCTCTAGTAAAGGACATGGTTTCTGTGGGGAGCTGTGTGTGAATGCCTCTCTGAGGCTGTTGCTGTAATATCCCTTGCATATTTCTTGCATTGGTTAGAACCAGAGCTTGGCAAGATGACTTAAAAATAATATTTTGAAATTTTAGCTATTCTGTGATGTACAATATATCTCTCTCAATATATGCATTTTCTCTGAAATAACATACAGTAAATTCTCTCATAGTGCAAACATATGATGTTCTTGGAGAATATGATGCAGTGCTATGGATTAAATTACCCAACAGTATATAAAGTTGTTAACACGAGCACAACCTTAAACATCTACAGCAGTAAAATGCAACGTATACATTAATGCAGCAGTAAAGTTTATCCAAAAACTTGAGATATAATAGTAAAACACTGACAGGGAACATTTTGCACAATGAGTAGTTGCATTTACTTTTCATCATTTGAGTAAATCTTGCTTTAATACAGACATATTTTTACCCTAGTTAAGTTGAGAAAGCAGAGCTTTTACTCGAAGTGGAGTATTAATGTGCGTTAAAGAGTGGCTACAACCATTCCAGTGTGCCCCATGGGACTTATCTATGGAAAAAATCTAAATGGTAATCAATGGTGAGAGACAAATCATATTTTGATCCAGTTTGAACTGTGCTACAAATTACACACTCTATGTTTATCAATTTAAAACATTATTGTGGTAGGTTTGTGGAAGGTTAGTTTAGTTTTGTGCAAGGCTCCTTTGTGAGCTACATCTCTCGTTTTTGGAACTGAGGTCTGATGCTGGTCCACCAGAAGGGGCGTGACTTAGTAGTGGACTTGAAATACACACCTGCTGCACCTGTGTGTTACAAGCCAAGCCTTCCCCTTTAAGAAAGGTGGGCTTTTGGGTAACCTGTGTGATGGAGGTCTAAGGTTTTGTTGTGAAAGTTAGCTGCTACGACTCCTGAAATTGGCTACAACTGGAGATTTTCCACATGTTTTTCAGAGCTGCAGGTAGAGAGACAAATGTGATTCATTGATCAATCTCATTTTCTCATGTGATTTTTTTTTTTTTCTCCCACAATGGTGGAATTACTTACAGGTGCTAATTAGCTAAGTTAGCTTCTCACGGAGCAGCTCTGCTGTGAAGAGTACAGGGAGACCCTGAGGTAACATGACATAAATAGGGACTTTTGATTTCTTTTATGTGACAGCATGCACATGCAAATGAAACACACAACCTTTCAGTGACTATTATACTGTGATCTGAGCTGATCTACCTTCGCATCACACTTAGTACACATAGTGTAGCAGCCAACAGTGCAAACCCTGAAAACTACAATATGATGCTATGTTTATTTTCTCATTAATTCATTCTTATTTATAAGAAATATAACAGATATATCACCCAGCCCTAATTCAAGGCATCTACTTTGCACTTATTGTGGCCTTGCCTTTGAGACAAACCAAATCAAACCAAAAGCGTCCACCCAGAGAGCTACTAATTTGTGAATAACATCCATAAGATCACTTAGAAACAATTACAACATTCCTCATCAACAGCTCTTCAACTTCTCTCTTTAAAACCTGCTGCAGGGACAGACACTGGTGCCACTTCTATTCAACACAAAGCTTCACTTCTTGTAATTCATTCTCATTGCCTGATGCAAGGTCGGTTACACAGAGCACAACAGGTGTCCTGCTCAGACACACACACACACACACGGATACACACACATGCTTAGTGTAAGAAACCTGCTGGCTGCGGTCCACTGATTCCTCGGTGAGCGACATGCATCATTAACAGCTTTTAAACTGCAGAGGCGTCCTGCCTTCAGGATCTTATAACAGGCCGTCCGTCTCCCCCTCCTTACAACATCCCACCCACTGCACACACTCTTTAAAGTGTTACTAAAGAGGCTTAACAACCCATTCCAAAAAGGCTGCATGGGGGCATTTGTACTCCATAAAAAAAAAAAAATAAAAAAAAAAAACGCTACAAGCTGAGTTTGCTGAGTGCCCTTATGGAGCATTCACCAGTTGATGTGCTGAGACGGTTAAGGGCAGCAGCAGGTGAGTAAAAGCGTTTTCTCTGCAACACACTTGTTTTCCAATAATTGTTCAAAGAGGTGTGAGAGTTGTTAGAAGTGGGTAAAAGCACAGAGTCTTGTAACAACTTATGAAAGCACATATATATACATGCTTTCAAGTCTTGAGACAAGCGTTGGGGATGTGAATATATCTGGACAGGATGACAAATCTGAAGCGGTCGCGGTGTCCAGGTCTCTTCTTTGAAGCGAGTGCATTAGCGGGCTGATGGAAGGTAATCCTCAATGAAAAAGACGTTTCTTGCGGTGATTTTTCAACATCAAAACAAACGTTTTGGCGGCTTCAGCAGAGTCGACGGATCCTTGAAACTCATATTTTTTTACAAATTACACAGTAATGTATGGACTGTGATATATCTGACAATAGAGCTTTAAAGAAGAGCCAGTGTTTGATGTCGATATGGAGCGGGAGAATTTAGCAAAAGCATACTGAGGAGGTATTGTTATGGGAGAGACTGAAATCTGTACTAGGTATTATGGGATATACTGTGTATAGCTTTGTATATATAGACAGGCACTGACAGTTGTACATCAGTGGCATGTTTCTGAAATGATATCACTGATGGTGTCATAGAGCTGAGATGAAATCCTCATAAATGCCCTGGAATTCAGTCCAGGAGATTGAACATGCCTTAAAGCAATTACAAAACTGTTTGGAAGGTACAAACCGATAAAATTGCAGAATACTGTGAGGCACAATCTAAAATGGCTTCATAATTCACAGCAGTGAACTGCAGAGTAAAATAAAAAAATATGATTGAAGGAAATTGACATATTTTTATTCTTTTGAGGACCTACAGAATGTAAATATTACACACTGTGTACAATTTTAACATCTTTTAATATGTGTCCGATGAATATGTTGGTACAAAAAGGCTACTGCGATCATTTTAATGCAATATTGTGCCATTTTTCGTAGTATTCAGCGAAGCTTTTTCGCATTTCATGGATCGAAATAAAACCTTAAAGCTTTCATTTCATCAGTGCTTTCACAGTGATAATGACGGTAAACCATATTATATGCTAGTACGAGTATAAAATAATTGAAATTCTGCTGCGTAGGAATAAAATCTTACAATAATTATAAAAAAGCCGTCATTCAGCGAACAAACAAGATGCAGAAATATTCAAAGATTTCAATCCCGATACAGTAAAAAGCAGAGCAACATTTCCTCCAAAAATCACAGAATAAAATAACCTCAGCAAACATACGAGATAAAAAAGGTGCAGTGTATCTTTAATTCTCAGCCTTTGTGGCAGCGGCAGCAAAAGCGAGGGCATCCCAGGCGAACCACAAAGCCAAGGGTTAAAGACGATACCATGCTGACTCTCCCTAAACGACATGCCACGCCATTTTACCAGCTCTTTATTTCGCCGTCATTGCAAACCAGCTCCAACTTCCTGCTCGCTCGCATGCCATTCAAGGACAAGGATGAGGGAAGCAGAACAGGGGGAGGGAGGAAAAAAAGGAGGAATCAGTGTTTCAACAACATTAAGGGAAGGTCATTGTCTGCGGGCTTACCCTGGGAGAGACGCAGAGGGCCTGAACCTGCCAGAACCTATCCACGGCGACCGCGAGCGGGACCTGCGAGAGACCAGAACAACAAAGACAGTTTGTGACAAAGCTGAGGCGCCGCAGTCCGAGAGGAGTGAAATCAAATGTGACATTTTTCATTTATTTGTAAATGCCTCCTTGGCGGCACACTCACACGAAACGACAGTTGGGCTCTTACCAAGTTAAGGGGAGCTGATGGTGGAATAGAGGGATCCTGACAGAGGTTGTAATGAGATGCCGCATTAGGGCCGCTCTCTCATCCACTCTCCCCTCTCTCGCCCAGGAGCACGCCCTTCACTTCCAATCTACTACCCCAACCATTTGGAAACGGTTAACCCTATGAAAAACTACACTAACCCTCTTTGGGGCTCTGATAAAACATTCTTTGTGGGTTTATTTTGTCAGAGATGCCTTTGATGCTACAAATGCCTTTGTCAAAGGGATTTCGGAGCATTTGGAGCGTTGGGAAGGTCGGGATATGATTCACAATACCTGCCCCAAAAAATAGGAATAGGAGCATTGTCTGGGACTGTAAAGCACTAACTTGCAGTGATCACAAGTGCATGTATTCAAGCACTGCACTTAAAGGGATTGTTCACTCCAAAATTAAAAATTCACGTTTTTCCTCTTACCTGAAGTGCTGTTTATCCGTCTTGATTGTTCTGGTGTGAGTTCCAGAGTTTTAGAGATATTGGACATAGAGATGTCCGACTTCTCTCCAATATAATGGAACAAGATGGTACTTGGCATGTGGTGCTCAAAGGACCCAAAAATACCTTTGAAAAACGTCTAAGCCGTCTCTTCCCAGCAATTATGACAAGATAATCCACAGATCTTGTCACGAGCAGTTTTATGTAGGAACTATTTTCTTTGTACCTATAACTACAGCTCAAACAAGGAGGATGCCATTAATGTTTACATCCTGCGCTGTCACATGCGAGCCTCCCGTACATGAGTAGAACACGCTTTCTTTTGTGTGGTGATATGGTTGGTGTGTGTCTTTGGGTAGACAGAAAATAGTTCCTACATGAAACTGCTCACAACAAGATCTGTGGATTGTCTTGAGTAACCAGGGCATGACATCGGAAGAGACATTGCTTTCGAGTTTTTAATTTCTGTGTGTGTGTGTGTGTGTGTGTGTGTGTGTGTGTGTGTGTGTGTTTTGAGAGTCATCTGGTTCAATTAGAATGTGGACATTTCTACAGCTGCTATCTACAAAACTCTGCAACTCACACCAAAAAAAAAAAAATAAATAAATAAATTTAAAAAAATCTAGATGGGTAAATAACACCACAGGTAGGAGGAATATTACATATGTTTGGGATTAATTTACTTTTCAGTGGAATTTTGAGGCACTTTTGAGTTATTTCCTTTGTATGCTACACTTCTACACACTTGTATGCTATACTTCTACGTGACATTTAAGAGGTGAAATCATCTACTTTTTACTTTGTGACAACTTACAGAAAACATCTCAGGTATCTATGAGTTGTTACCAGTTATCCCAAAGATTAATTCCTCCTCTAAATTTCTCAGATAGTGGGATTATCTCCACTAGCCAGGTGAATGTAGGAGCATCCATTATGTGTCTTGCATAGTACTGGACCCATCAGCCTAATATTCTTTGTGCACATTCACAATGGTAAGCTCAAGGACCTCTCATGGTTGTAGTAATTCACAATTTTTCCTCAGAACTGGACAGTAGGGGCCACAAGTAATCACCAACTGGTAGGCTAAAGCTAAGGCTAATCTAGTCTGTCACAGGTCACATTTTGGCCTTAGACATGTCTCAAAAACTTACATTTCAATGGAAACAATTCATCTCATCTTAAACCAAAACATGTTATGATCAGATTATGGTGACTAAAGTTTGGCATAATATGATATGAATAAATGCATGTTTTTGTTAGCTTCACCACTATCTTGACTGTAACAGAGCCAGAACAGAGATCATAGGCAGCTGCTGTATGTCAATGCTATGCATAACTGCCATGTTGGAGAGGTGGGATATGGGAGAGAGCTAGTAAACACTTGGTTACAATACCATTAGACTATTCTATGTTACTTCAATGAAACTGAGACTATACCATATAAAAACACTTTATTAAAAACTCAGCATAAATCTAGACAGGGCAGTTGTGGCACTGCAGCAGGTGTTTCACCTCTACTGAGTGACTTCTTCTAGTTTAAGTAAGCACTGGAGGGTCAATGAGGTAAACTCTTGCAATGTACAAAAACTAGAATGTAACTTAGTGTTTTCTGACCTTTATTCCTGCTCAATCAACCATCTTTCTGCCCCTTATATTGATCTTATGACTTATTGGAAACTTAACCCGTACTACACATTGGGAACACACAGGACTAACACCTTGTCCTGACAAGCGTCATGCAAGTGTTGCATTGTATCACATTAACTGATAATTGGAAAATAAATCATCGTTGTCATGCCAACTCCAAATATTTCATTCATTTTATTTCCTCACTCGGAGAAAAACAAGTGGCGGACAAGTGGTGACTGGTAGATTTGACATGACATAATGATGATGATGAATTTGAACATTTATCTGTCAGTGGCTGGTACATGTTAACATTTTAACAAGTTGCTCATCCTACAACACCTATCAGCTGTTCTCTCTGGATCAAACTGGAGATGTAACCACTCACCCCATAAGAAGTGCGTGAGTCCTTGCTCCCACGTTTGTACTTTTTAAACACAAAACAGGCTTTGTCTTGTAATACTTAGATGTTTCCTACAGGAAATGACATACAATATAGCCAGCAGCAAGCACCTGGATATCAGCTAGGGGCACTGACCTTGATTAGCGGCTCCCTGGTGATCTCCCTCCAGCCAACGGATAACTTTGTTTGTTTTTTATTGTTAAATAAAAAGGTATTGTGTCGATGACTCATTTCAACTTCATTAATTATTCGTTTTGAAGTGCGTCCCACAAACAACAGGGGTAAATAGAAGCATGCCGTGTGACAACAGTTCTGCTCAAAACAGCGTGCCACATGGCATCGCACTGCATCGCTTGCAGCCAGTTAGGACATTGTCATAGACAACTGTGCATTTGGTCACTGATGCTTACAGTACATGCAGTTAGGACAAAGTGTAAACCTTACAGCATCTAACTCAGGTAAAACTAGTTCAAGCTCCAGCTACAACAGTAAGATACTATTATCATATTTAAGCTTCAGTCAGTCACAGACCAATTTACTTTTGATTGTGGGCTCCCTACTTTTAC
Organism: Lutjanus erythropterus; assembly: GCF_056507025.1. NCBI lineage: Eukaryota > Metazoa > Chordata > Actinopteri > Lutjaniformes > Lutjanidae > Lutjanus > Lutjanus erythropterus. Next base: position 2,074,822 of record NC_139323.1, read on the forward strand.
ACCCAGGATTGGTTCTGAATTAAAGGTTGTGAGTACTTCTTCCACACCTGCTGAATTGTGTATTATGTTATATGCTGCATCATAACATATGTTAACTACTCTGAAAATGGATGCTTTAAAATGTGAAGTTACATTAGCCCTACCAAGAGGTCCTTAACATTTGACACACAGGAAATACAAAACCCATTACCATTTAAAATGATTGAACAACCATTAAAAGTAATGATTGAGTCATAATTTTCCCTCACAAACTGGGTCAAGCTGGAACGAGGTCTCAATGGAGGAGCTAGCAAGGAAAATGAACTATTACCCTCTACAAGTGTGTGTAGTGCCCTCTAAACTGTCCTCGCAGATTGAGAGAGTGTGCTATATAGTGGGGAGCATGTGAGCAATGAGTTATGTACTTCATTAAGCTCAAGTAATTTCCCTCCCAGATATCACGTCGCCTTCAATCCATCCTCGCAGCCGTGAGCTATATTTAGCTCTGCGAAGCACAATGCCACAGCTCATCATAACAATGTAGGTAAAGGTGTTTGGCTCAGGCCAAGGTGTCATTACACGAGAAAGAAACATTGTGGCCTATATTAAAGAACAGCTGTGGGTAAAAATCTGTAGCTAATTCATCATCCTTACCTATTCCTCAATAATTCTACTGCTGTAATTAGATTCATCATCAACATGATCCAAAATACTGTGGTTATATTTCAATTATAGGCCTCCACTGAACTGTAAAACATAATTATTTAGTTCTTTAAAGCTATTTTGAGTGTAGTTGGTAGAGTGGACCAGTACTGGGAAAACCAGCAGACTGGGTTAATGTAGCCACAACATGAATTCTTTGTACCGAATGCGGTAATGCACAGCAATAGAGCTGGGTGATACATAGGTTATATTTGTTTTATTCAAATATGAACTAATGTGTGATGAGCATGTCATCATAGTTGTGTCTTGAGTGTTGCCCCTGGTCGCTGCTGAGGGGCAGTTACTTTACTTCAGTCAGCTATTAAATGTATAGATCAGCTCTGATCGCAATGTAATAGTTACTGAAAGACTTTGTGTTGCGCTTGCGGCCAAAGAAAATAATAACAAGTCTGGCTTATGTATAGCTTTTTCCTGTACTCTTAACAGCTGACCTGGTCCATGAAAAGCTAACTAGCTAACAAGCTAGTTATCAACTGCGAATAATTATGATTTTTTTTCATTGTCGTGTAAAAAACACAAATCACATGAGAAAAGACAATCGATCATCTGATCGTGTGTGTTACTCTACCTGCAGCTTCCAGCTCCAAAAAGTAAACCTGTGGTTGTAGGCTATTTTAATTGTCTTTAGCGTGACTTGTAGCAGCTAACTAGCTAGCTCACTTTAACAACAAACCCCACTGACCTCTATCACACATTACCCACAAGTCCCCCTCCCTTAAAGAGGAAGGCTCAGTAACACATGGGTGCAGTGGGTGTGTAATTCAAGTCCATTACTTAACCAAAAGTTCTAACACCCCACACGGAAAATACTCCACTACAATTAAAGGTTCTGTATTCTAATCTTTACTAAGGTAAAACTATGTAAGTATATAGAAAAATTTACTCAAAGTGTCAAAAGTAAATGTAGTATGCAGTAAAATGGGATTACATAATTAGGATACAAGAAAAAGGTAACTGCACTCTACTACAATTAGAGAAAAAACAAAGATATAATTACAGTTACAACAGTTACAATTAGCTAAAGAAAAAAAAAAAAAAAAAAAAAAGATTATTCTCACAACACCACTCTGGTCTCAGTGAAAATCAGCTGATCTTACATTATCATGACCTCTAGTGAAAACATGATCCTCTGTCCACTTGACCAGTTCCAAAGTTAGGGACTAGCTAGCAAACATAGCATAGCATGTAGCAGACAGAAACATATATATAATATGCAAAATATTACATATTAATTGATTGGCTATCCAGAAGTGAAATACATATTTCCATTTCCTGTGACAGTTATGGTATATTTATAAATGGTGGAAAAGAAAAAGAAATCATTGTTTGGGTTAACAGAATATTGTTTCACACAGGAAATGAACCCTCTCACCTATGTGAAATTCATTTAATCCATTCATGCACCTCTTCCTCCTCACCAAATGGTCTTTATCACCCCCCTTTATACTATGTTTATCCTTTGCGTAGTGGTACTTATATAAAATACTTATTTTAACTCAAACCATGATCTTTTGAAAAACCTAACCAAACTGCAATAGCTTTGGAATCTTAACAAATTAACATACTTAACATAACATTTAATACAGCTATTACAAGGAACTTTCATATTTTTGTTGATTTTGGAGTCTCCTTTGGACAAAAGTTGTGGTGTTTCCTCTGTCACAACCACAAAATATGTCAAGAATAACATCTGAATAAAATCCCCTAATTTTTCTTTTTAACCAGCTAATATGCTACTCACTGTAACTGCCTGTGAAAATGTAAACATATGCTGGTTCCATCTGATTTCACAGAGAATCTGAGCCAGTGGCAGCCATTCAGAATGACTATACAGAAATCTTCTCGTGGATGGTCTGGTTAACCTAAGTAGGTCATTTAGAGGCATCAGTATTGATGTTAAAATGTTTCATTACCTTATGGTAGTTTTTAGTTACATCTGGGACATAAGCGCCACAAACCTACACACAGGTGCAAGTGGTGCACCAGTGAACAAGCTCCATTCATGTTCTCCGTACCATCGTCTTGGCAATAGACATACATGAGACTATATGTTTCCTATAGGAGTTGGCAGAGGAGGTAGAGTGAATAAACTACTTTCACAGCGGCCATTTTGACATGAAATAGTAGGTTAAACCCAGGCATTTCCAATCACAGTAATTAAGGTTTCATTCTGTTGAGGTCAGATTGCTGCTATTGGGCATGTGGCTCACTGATTCCATTTGAATTGTGCCACAAAGTTAACATATTTTGTTTGTCAATTTAAAACATAAAGTAGAAGTTAAGACAGTCATTGTGCTCAAAGCACTAAAACACACACTTCCTTTCCAAAAATCATAACCAGGTTACTCAAAATAATCCACACGCCTTGTGGTGAGTCGTTTCATGTAGGAACTATTTTTTTTCTGCAGTAGAATCTACCTGAACTACTTAAGAGTAGGTAGATTCTTACGTAGTAAGAGTAGTAGTAAGTAAAGTAAGAAAGAAAGTAGATCTACTTTCTTTCTATTAGAAAAAAAGTAGTTCCTACATGATCTGTTCACAGCAAGGTCTGTGAATTATCTTGAGTAACCAGGTCATGATTTTTGGAAAGAGACACTGGTTTAGAATTTTTCCAGTGTGTTTTTGTGCTTTGAACACCACAAGCTGAGTGTCATCTTCCATCTGTCTTCCATCTCCAGCTCCAAAACTCTGCAAGTCACACTAAAAGTATCTTGACGCATAAATATTACCACAGGCCAAGGGAAAATATGTATTTTTGATTTTGTGGTGAACTGTCCATTTAAATTCCCCTGTATACAGACTGAAGAGCTGTTCTTCTGTTGCATTTCTGCCAGAATAGCTGCTCAAGGCATGATTGTTGCCTCCAGCGGTTAATACAGTATGCACATCATACTGAACAGATTTCTGGGAACTGTGTTAAAATGCACTTGCTATTACAACCGGAAAACACACATTTTGTCATGTCAAGCCTTTCATCATATTTTTATGTTTTGAGATAAAATAATAGGGTAAACAATGATACTAATTCAGGTTCTGTTGCATTCAGGTCAAACAGAGTCAGGGTGCTGATATTGTGCACGTTGGCTCAATGGAAAGACACTGTGAATGAAAACTTAATTAATATTTACAATTAAGTTGACTGTTTAAATTGTTCATGAAATGAACCCAAATACTGTCCAATCCAGAAAGAAAGAGACTTGTCATGAAATTGACCTTTCACTATGCCCCGCCCTACTTAGTAACTGTTGCTATGCCTGTCAAGCTTTCCATTCTGGCACTGCATATATCCAGTTTATGGTGAAAATGGTGGCAGATTTAACAGAGATAATGGGTGTAATTGTTGAAACATGAGGTCTTTGATGCCACAGAGAGGTAAACAAAAGCAGCTTCTCATTTCTAGCGGATGACGGTGGACATTTTTGGCTAAAATGACAACTCTCTCAAGCAGATTTTGTAAGCGTAGCTAGCTAATGTAAGCTAATGCTAACTCCTTGAGTCAGCCGTCAAGTCCTTCTCCAGCTGACGTTTTAATGTTTCCATCTGACACGTTTTAAAACAAGAACCCTGTGACAGCGTTTATGTAAAGTCACCTGACAGCTGCCTCTATGATGTAACGTTAATGTTAACAGACTGGTATTTCTACATGATAGATGACAGAAAGGGACAGTGGACAGTCATCCAGCTGGACTGTGACAGCCTCAGGAAGAGAGCCACAATAAGAGCCAGAGCCAGAGTGAGATGCATCGAGTGAGCTGCAACCCATATGCTCCTCCTTAAACCCACAAAAAACAAATGCAAGTGCAGTGGTATCTAATAAGCTTGACAGGTGGTAACATTACTGCAGCTAGTAAGCTAGTTAGCCTGACATGCTAACATCTGCATCATTACATGTACATATATACAAACATACAGTAGAACAGATAATCCATTCTTTAGATTTGTGCTGATGTTTCACGTTTCTGAGAGACTACAAAAAAGACACCACCATACAGATTCATTGAACGCCGAGTATCACTCCTCTCAGAGCCCCATGCACTTCAACACGTAGAGAAATGGAAAGCTTGACAGGCCAATAGCACTCTAGTTATAGTTACTAATCTATCATTGGATAGTTTCTGTACGGAGGTGTGGCTAGCAAAGGGTCAGTTTGCAGTTCACCACAGTTCTGCAGAGCCTGTTAGCATATTATAGCTCAATGGTTTACTTTAACTTAACACTGCTGGTTTCACTTTCACCGCTATATAGAACATGTTTCCTTTATGTTTCATGTTTCCAGACCCAGCAGGCCACTGGTAAGACCAAATATACAGGTTTGATAAATAAAACTGTACACTACCTACAAAACACCAAACTGCAGATAGACAAATTGAGTTCTTACAAGTGTCACAGTGTAACGAGAAGTGCTAAAAAAGAGACTGATAATTTGACTTACATCAGTTGGCAAGAAACTCGATTTCAAAACAATGTTGTTTCTCTGAATCTGTTGGATGTAGGCGACTGTATGCTAAAACATGTTCCACAACAATATTGATTATGAGGTGTACAGCCTGCAGAATACAACCACGTGTTTCCACTTGTTTCCTGATTACGCCTCTTCTCAGGACTGAGAATGTTTACAGACTGTAGTTCATTTCTGCTCACTCTCCTGTTGCACCTGATGAGTAGGGTGTAAGTCACAAGTTTTATCATGACACATTACAATATTATATTGATTCTTTGGACAGTGATACAGTATTTTCTTATATAGGACTGTAAATCACAAGTTTCGTCACAATACAATAGTATATCAATTCTTTGTACAATTATAATATATTTGCTGATACTACAAAGTCTGTCACAATGCAGTTTCAATTTGATTCAATTCAGGGGTCTGCAATCAATACCAGATGACTTCAAATGTCCATTTAAAACATTCAGTTACATTTATGTTAATTAACAAAAAGCAACTAAATTGTTATGACTAAGCCATCCCAGACATATGTCACAGGAATTTAAAATAAAGGTGTACCTTAAAGATGACGATATAAAACAATATTTTCACTTTACATCGATAATACTGGATCATTTAACACTGAATCAACATATCCATCCTTAACTTTGCACTGTTACACCCCTAGTATATTTCAGTGTAAATGACCTATATGATGAGTTATCATATACCAAAAAGTATGTATCATTATTTCTGTATATTTTTTTTTAATGATAGTTTATTGCATCAAGTACGCATGAAGTATTGGAGTACTACGGCCAGACTAAAGGGAAAAAAACAAGGAATTTTTGTTTGTTTCTTGAGAATGAAATTAAAACGTCAAGAAGAAAGTCAACCTTTTAGTATTAGTGTCAGGCACAAGGCTGTCACCATTATGGCCCTGAATGACTCCGGCCAATTCTTAGCTAATTCAAAAATGGTCCAAGATGTGCAGCATAAGTGGAGCTGAGGCCTCAAATATAGAAATTATCGATCTTCTCACTGATGGTTTCGTTTGCTAATGGAGGTCATTCAGAGGGGGTTTGTTTTTTCAGTCCACAAACCACTACTGAAATTTCACATGAGCAAATGAATGGTGACCAGGAGAAACCAAACAAAGGAAAAAATGCCTCTATACTGCTTGTCTAGTGTAATCCAAGTCTCCTAATGCCCCACAGTTCAGACGATGTGCACAAGCACATGAACATGGCTCAAAGCTAAAGATCTACAGTGAAAATTCAGGCTAAAAACATGGTAGAAATTACATTTTTCAAGTCAACTTGGTGTGTTGGTGCTTTAGGAGACCTGGATTACGCTAGACGAGCACTATGGAGGTATTTTATGTTTTTTTTTTTTTTCCTATTTGACAACTTGTCATCATTCACTTCAATTGTGAGATTCTGCAATACTGTTTTCCTGTGAAAATGAAAAAAACTAAACCCAACCTTCAATCAGCATGAGGGTGACTAGATAATGACAGAATTGTCATTTTTGGGTGAGCTGTCCTTTTAAGGCGACCAAAGTGCCAACAACTGGTAATTACATCTATAAAAACAATTACTGGGTGTAGGAAAATCTATTAGGAGTGATTTTAGATCCCAAAATCCAAAGCTGTGGTCAGTTAAGTGCTCCTCGCCTTGTCTCATGTTAAGACAGGAGCTAATTGCAAAATCAATGGAAGAAAACCTGTAAAGGTCAGCAATAAAACAAGAGCAGATAATAACATCGACTTCACTCATCTAAAAGTTGACACTAACTTTCACTCAGTGCCACGTATATGCCGTAAATCTTCCAATATGTCTAACCACAACTTGTATTAAAAGGGATGATATATGAACTCCTCAACTCACTGACATAAATTGTTCACTAAGCTCTTACTGCAGGTAACTAAACCAACCGCCCTCAGTGTGTGGATGGTAAAAGTGTCACAACCAGTAGATGACTGTAAAATGTACATTACATCCCAGTAAAGTGGCTGTCCGTCAGGATCTGAGCACCTCCAGGCAACACGCCAATTGTGACATTAACATATTATCCACCTCTGAAATTACACCTATGTCAACATCCATAGGAAGCCTTTATAAGGGCCTGGCAGATGTGGGGACTACAAGCGACACTCACAGATGTCTCAGTCACAGCAATTGAATAAAAATAGCCTTGAAATGGCCTGTAACCATGCATTAAGTTCCCCACAGTGGGTGATACTAAGTGGTTATTTTTATGAGCATTCTGACATCCTGACTTTCAATTTAATGCTTTGACAGTTTGAGTAAGTGGGGGGATGAGGAGACGTGCTCACAATGTGCCTTTGCCATTTCAATTTAAATACATATTTGTAAGTTATATCTGTAACCTGGGCATAAGTGGAGCTTGACATCATCACATAATGAACAAAAGCATTGGAGGAGGTGCTTTCTAAAATACTGTCTGTGGGTCACACTGTACACCTGAGTGCAGGGAAATGTGCTTCAGTCTGCATTCACACACCAAGGACAGCTCAATACTGCAGTTTTATTAGATAAAATTGAATACGTTTGGGCCTTCCACAGTAGTTACTAGGGCTGAGTATTGGCAAGAATCCGGCAATACGATATGTATAATTACAGGGGTTAGGACTCAATAAATACTGCAATATATTATGATACTGTGAGAAAGATGATATATTGCTGTTTTAGTATAGAGAATAGGTCTGAAAATTTTAGAAAAAATTTTGATTATTTTGACAGATATTGCAAGTGTGATACAGTTTGCAATATTAGAGGTAATGATAATTTTACATCATTATTCTTACTTTGATTAAGACCAAAAACAGTCAATCTGCAGGAATCTGTTTTTTTTTTTTTAATTCTGTAGAATGTGATGTGTAGGTCAGGACATCTCTGACTGTCCACATTCATTCATAAAACGTTTTTTAAACAAATTTTTCACTTCCTGCAATTTGAAAATTGCAGAAAGCTATATTTTGCGATTTTTGTAAAATTTTGATCGATTGCACAGCTCTAATGAAGAACACAGCACCATGCACATTACATTTTGAGTTTAAAACATATTCTTTTTATGCAGTTAGAACAGTGAATGTAGATAACAACACTGCTATTTAATGGTTCTGAGTTTTAACACAACACAAAACCAATTTCTGCAAAAATGTTTGCATATATCACAATACAGTGGTTTGAAAATTGATACAGTATCACAAAACATAATATTGAAATATTTTTTTTCTTACACCCCTACTGGTTAGTGGTGATTGTTTATTACTTTTCTTCTGTCCAATATGGATTATTTAAGTTCACAGTCTTATTTCAAGTGTGCTCATCAATAAACCAGTAGCTGCTTGTTCACTGAGTTTGTCATACTTCTAAGACAGAATCTGATTTTTTTTTTTTTTTTTTTCATGTTTTAATGTCCGATGAGTGTTGATGGTAAATGTTGTCACTTGAAGCAACAAATTCCTCATACTGACCATGAAAGCTGAGCTCTCCTGCTCATGGAGCCGTGCCAGTGATGCCTGCATGTATCAGGATGCATTGGGCACAAACTGCAGACACCCATGTTCCCGTGTATCACCACCCTAGCCTGTGGCTATTATGTTGTTGACCAAAACATGGTGTTAGGTGACAATAAATATCATCTAACGTATGCTCCCTGCCTACTAGGGATGTTCCTCGTGACTAATTTCCTTGTCGATTAAATGGAAAGTTAAGACTAGTTGACTAGTCTGAAAGTAAGAAGATACTCAAAAAATATCAATTCATCAATAAGGTTCCATTTGAAGCTGGTAATCACATTCTTCAATAACCAAACTGTTATTTTAAATGCTACTAAAATGTGTGCCACATTGCACCACACATTAAGAACATTACACATTATCCAAAATATGACAAAAATCACAAAATGCATCAATTTTTCAGACCAGGCATGACACTGTAGCTCACGTTAGCTGCCACACAGTGTGGCTAACGTTGGCAGTGCTAATACCAGCAGCCTCCTGTCCTGGCAGGTGAACATCCACATCTGTGCTGAGTGAGGTTACACATTGTTTAGTCAAGAGGTTATATGTCAGTTTATTCCAATACAGCCTCCAATTAACCTTATTTTCATTTTCTATATCAAAATACTGCCAAACTGCGCTGGTTTTATGAGCTGTCTTTACAACATCATCATCACATTACAACATCCAGTCATTAGAGCAGGCTAATGACAGTCGGCTGTGAAACATCTTACGAGCCACAGTTATCTGACAATGTACATTAATAAAATATTAATAAATGGTTTAACCAACTAGTATTTCTGATGCTGACTAAAAATTATAGCAACATTTAAGTGTTCAGACAACTAATCTGACATGCCAGATAGTTTGTTCCACAGAACCATCTGGGAAATTGTCCTGAGAAACTGTTTCAAAAAAAAAAAAAAAACACTTGGCAGGTGATTGGATGAACCATCTGTCTATCACATCTAACGGGGCTAAGTTCAGCTAATCAGGTTAACACTTCCATAGACGTTTCTTGCTGTCGTCACCCCTAAAACCATGCCCAAAGCTGCCAGTAGTCCCTCCGTGGATGCTGATGGGCTGCACCATTTTTGGTGACACAAACGGATAACTGGTGAGATGGATTCTCTCATGATCTCACAAATTCAGCTACCCTGCGTGGTAAACTGGCTGGAGAGAACTCAGCTTTCTGGGCCAAATTACACACAAGAAAACAAGTGTAGGGAAGTGGACAAAGTTCATAATCAGAACTACATCAAATTGTACAAAAGCCTACAAAAAGCGCAACTACACTTGGATAGAGAATGGATAGTGAAAAGGCGTCTGTGTGGGGCAGTTGGGGGAGGGAGATGAAATGAGGACACAAAGAAATGGAAATTGTTTCAGATCATATATAGTATATTTAATACTAGCAGTGCTAATATTCCATAACTACTTGAACTGCCATAAGCAGTTGTTATAACAATAAGAATTTCAAATCTATACTCTATCATGATAAAAACCTAAAAAGAGCTTAATGCTTTTTTGGGAGGGGGGATATCTGTTCAAAATTAAATATTGTTTTGTGATTTATCAATATGTGTACATACCATAAAGTAAATGGGACTGACTGCATATATTCACAGAAATATTCTTTTATGCAGGGTAATAACAATTAGAGATGTCAATCATATTTTCGATAATCCAGAATTACTCCAAACAGAGAATATTTCCAGCAGGTGTCAGTTGGTTTTAGTTTATTAGTATGTATCTGCATTTTTCATTTTTGTGTATTTTCTTTTAATTGTGTTTAAAATAAAACAAAAGAGTGAGAAACATTGAAACATTGAAAACTGCAAGTTATAGATGCTAGGACAAAAGTGTTACAACTATCCCACATCTCCCCTACTTTTACAATTATTTTACTGACAAGGACAATTTAGTCTAATTATTCTTATTTTAAGGTGAGTAAATTACTGGAACAAGACCACTTGCAAAATTTATTCACCAGAGACGACAACAGTTACTAAGCAACCAAGATGCATCTCTAGCCACTTAAAAAAAATGAACAATATAACAGTGGCAAATTGTGTGCAGTCAATCTGGCCAAAGCAAGAAAAATGTTTTCTTCTTTTAATACAGAACTTTATTCATCCCAAAGAAAATTCTCGTGGATTATTACCATATCAATATTTTATTTGTTAAGCATCATGGTTATTGTCAATATCAGTATATCACTACACCCCCAACATCCATCAATGATACTAATTAAGGTCACATTTCATTAAATGTAGCAGAGCTTCAGTGAGCAGCAACCTGACTGTCTGACCTGAATGGAGTGGAGCCTTAATCAGTATCATTGGTTGTGTTCACTCTAAAAGTTGGTGTTAACATGGCTGATGTGAAAAAGGTCTCCACAACATTAAGAGTTACCGATAATTAGCCTGATATATGCATCACGTACTGTTGTCTGCTAGCAGAGTTTGCTCTTACACCAACAGAGCAGAGAGCCTGTCAGTCGATTAATGCTCCAGTGTTAGCTACCTACACACATCACTTTGCAGCCCCATACGCTCTAAGATACACAACAGGCAGGTAATGTCCGAAAGCTAATGCTAGCTACTTTTAGCAAATGATGACATACATAAGTTGAAAACCTTTCGTTTAATCCCAAACACATCATATCAATATTTCAAGCTCATCACCTGAATCAGGGTCTCCGTAGCATTTGGAGCTGAGCAGCAGCTTGTCCTGTCAGGATATGAAGCTAGCTTATAGCGTTAGCTCAGCAGCCACACAGGAGACTGAGAGCAGCTAGCAGGATCCATTTCTATTACATCTCATATCTGGAGCTTTAATTGCAAGACGTGACTCACCAGCTGTCAGTGAGGTTATTACAACACAGCAGTCGTCACAAATACAATAAGAGATTTCATTTTCAGTATAGTATCAGTGCCATCATCACAGATGCAAACACCAGTTAATTGCTCAGATGAACTTTAAAGTTCCAGTTAAACTATTTGTGAAATATACTAATATAAAGTATTTGTCAATGGTACAGCTCTGGTGAGCCAAATCATTTCTTTTAAGACCCTATTTGTATCACATTTCTTTTGAAATTCTTATTTCTTCATTGTAATCCACAATGACTGTTGGTTTCAGTCTAAACTACTCACTGTTCTCTTTTTCCTCAGTACATGTACAATGTTCACATTGTTTAAAGTAAGGCACCATGTGAACACCTCCCATACTATTCTGACTCAAACTGTAAGCTTTACATCATGTACAAAACTATTTTTCTACTACATCTAATGTCATGTTTTAATACACTGCGCAATACTACTTTCATAGTCACTATTAGTATTATTTTTCATTATTATCATGTGCAGTTACATTCAATATCATGTGCTGTCTTTACATTAGTTATCTGGTACAATATAAATTGTATTATTACCTATCCTTACCTTATTACTACTTTGTCTGTTTAGCTTACTTTTGTACTTGTATCTCATCTTACTTCTGTTGTTATTCTGTCATCTCTATTAGTATTATTCTATTAGTTTCACTTAAACATTTATATTAATATTTCAGTGATTTAATGTTCTATTGTTGTTATTCTTCTGTTACTGTAATTTTGGAGCAATCTATCACAAGAATTTTCTTTGGGATTAATAAACTTCTATCTCGTCTTATCTGAACTTTGTCTTTCTTCTTATTCGGTCATATTTATTTCCTAAACCTGTTGGGAAGATGTAAAAGGGCACCGGGTCTCTTGATATTAATTTCACTTGGAAATCAGGTTTGACTGAAGGAGAGTTGACTTTATTTTTGTGATTGAATCTTTTTTTTTTCAGTGATATATGCTAGGGTGAAATAATGAAAACTAGAGCCCATGGATCTGAAGAAGTGTTCAGTTATTAGGGTCTACACTTCTGAAAAGTTTGGAAAGGTTACAGACAAACCACAGCAGCACTTGAACTCCATGCTCTTCTCTGTGCTCGTCCTGATTATTATAGAAATTATTACATTTCCTAACAAGGTCATTTTTATATTGCCATATTGTTTGACTGACATAACCTCATACTAAGATCATAGTCATGTCTTTACTTTTATTCCTGCTCATATATTCCCATAAATAGGTGGAACACAGGTGGAGGGAATAAAGTCAGGATCATCACTTTTACTGCTTATTTTGCAAAGTAATTAAAAGCCTGTAGGGTGTAATGAAATCTGTAGAATCTGCATGCTAACATTGTGTCCTCAAAACTAGAAGTAATACTAAACTAATTTTAGTTGGTGAACTAATTAAATGAGAACTGTCTGATATCTTCTAAAACAACAGTTTCACAAACTGCAATGACTCTTAGAATGCAGATTCTACAGGTTTAAGTAAATAATGACAAATATAGGTACTACAGATGCAAAGACAGCATGAAAGAGCCTCCTCATTTTTGTTGTACAATAACATTTTTAGAAGATTAAGTAGAAGGCCTCAGATAAAAAAGTCTGCACTCACCTGTCACCTCTGCAGTCATTTATTGAAAAAGGCTCTGAGGTTTTGGTCAGAAGAATCGTTCTCAAGACATTGCAATCATAAGTGCATGTCTTTAGTCACATGCAGCAGCTCACTCATTTAAAATCTTCAACTAGTCAAATTCTTCACCATAAATGTTATTAATAAATAAGTAAATAAATAAATAATGAGAGAGATATAAAGACATATATATAAATTGAAATCAAATTAAAATATTGATTTTCCAAATTATATAGATACACAAGACAGAGCCCAAGTCTACTGTATACAGGCATAAATTTCAAACCTTGAATTAATCCTTTTTACATAACTTGCAGAGGAAAAAATATCATGGTAGTAATGTAGACTGGAGTTTATAAGGGCTCAGGTGAATCAGGTGAATCAAAAGGGGTCAAATGTATAAATAGAAAAGAAAGCCAGTACATACATTTAATTTTAATAATTTAATTATTTTTTTTGTTCCTTATATATGGTGAACTGATTTCAATGTGCAATATCAATATTTCAATCAGGCATATTATCAGTCCAGTGTGCAATATAGATATGTGCGATGTGCAATGGTGCAAATTCAGCTGAGCCTGTTTATATTGTGTATACTGTCCCTGTTTTTTTTTTTTATTTACACTCATTTAAACTGTTAATCATTTAATATTTATTCTTGTTATCGTTGCTTTTTATTTGTTTACTATTTATTGCTTTTTATCAATGCTTTTTATTTTTGCATTCCACCTTCACTGACAATGTCCCTGTTGTTGTGGGGCTGATCAAGAAATATATTATTATAGTTGAGGATACACTTCAACAAAGCTGTAGACTATCATGCAGTTATGGCCTGTATTTAAGCACTATGTCACTTTATGATTGCTATGTCTTCAAACGGTTTTGTGACCAAACATCAGCTCTTTTGTAATAAATTGATGCAGAGGTGATTTGTGAGTGCAGGAACTGACTTTTTGCCTTTGAAGTACAATAACATTTGAAGAGCAAATGAACTCTTTTTCAGAAGCAGCCTGAATTACAAACTCAAAACATGCTTACAAACCTGAATTAAAGGAACTCCATACAGCCTTGGGGCATGTACACCTGCATTTGCTCTGCTTACATTATGGAATCTCAGCCCAATTAAGCTTTCGCCTAAATTATCGAGCTGTTTCATCTTCAGTTAAGAAAATGTGGGTTCAATTTCCCAGCAAACTTAACTAAGGGGGAGTGACCTTGCCCGACTGAGTTAAATGGACCGGCAAGAATGTTTTTTGTGGGTATCTAAAAGGAAAGGCTGTTAAAAGTCCACCATTTTCCCATTTCTCTATGTCATTGATGCCTGACAGGCTGTAATTTTCATTCTCTCACTCCAGCGGAGCCTACTGAGCTGGAGATTATGGAGATGACGGTTTGGATTTTTAAGCACCCTCTTCAACCCGTTTTAAATCTCTATAATGTCTGAGCATAAATAAAAACAGATGCCTTTTATAAAACAACTGGGCAGTGGAGCTGAATAACACTGTGCTTGAGTGAGTTCACATTTATTACTGTCACCATTGAGTGAACACTTCCTCTAGTCAATGTCAATCTACATGTCAATGGAAAGCCCCTTTGACTAATGGCTCTCAGAGAGGCGGGATTGAAAATCTTGGGTAAAACATTCATTTTCTAATTTCCCTGTCGGTGTCAATTTCATCATTCATTCTGTCAATAATGCTGAATTGTTCATGTGCAAAGGGCACTTAAGATTTGCCAGCGTTAACCTACTATTGACATGCACAACTGCCGTCAATAGGGAACAGAGCTTTAATTAAAGCTCCAAAATCAGCTAATCAGTAATGGTGACTCAGATTAGTTTAATTTGTTGGAGATGGCAGGGTGGAGGTGGGGGTGTAAGTGACAGTGACTTACTCTTCTTGACTTGCAAACGGAGGAGGAGGGTCAAACTGAGCGAGCATGTCGGTGGTCACCCCTGCATTAAATGAGGCAGAGGGTTTGAATCATCTCCTTGTCTCTTTGGATGAGGATCTCTCCAACTGACAAAGTCTCAGCTTTCACCAGCTTCCTCGAGGCGACGTCAGACCATTACTGCTTCACGGGCACTCGAAGAACTGCTCACAGGCACTGCTTCACCGGACTGAAAGCCATCATTTGTGCTGTAAGCCAGAGGTGGCAAAAGTACAAACAGTCTGTACGCAAGTAGAAGTACCGATACTTATGTTAACAAAAAAAAAAAAAAGACTGAAGACGAAGTTTCTTTGCTGCAGTAAAAGTGGAAAAAGTACAGGGTCAGAACTGTACTCAAAGTGTAAAAGTAAAAAGGACATTTCTCCTGGCTGTTTCTGTGCAACCAAACCTCACCTTTCCTTAAGGGTCAAGTCTTCCTCTGTCTTTTTTGTCTTGTTATGTCTTTTACATCTTATTTGGTCTTTTGATTCGTTTTACATCTTTTTTTTGTCATACTACATCTTTTACACAGTTTTTCATTTTGTTGGGATCTTTTCACGTTGTTATTCATCTTTTTACACTGTTTTTTTAGTTTTGTCACATCTTTTTCATCTAATCACATCTTTTCTGTAGTTTTTCATCTTATTACATTGGATTTCATCTTTTTATATCTTTGTTACGTATGTCATGCTTGATAAGCATTGATAGGCAAGGCAAGGCAAGGCAATTTTATTTATATAGCACCATTCATACACAAGGCAATTCAAGGTGCTTTACAGAACTTGAAAATGCATTAAATTAGAAACAATAAAAGAACATTAAAATTGCATCTGAGATAATTAAAAACAAAAGCTAAAAGCAGGACAATAAATAGTTTAAAACATTACAGAAATGCATATAAAGAAAGAAGCAAACATAAAACAAAAGCGACAGCAGACAAATATAAAAACAATAGCTACAGATTATCCTAAAAATATGTAACGTATCCACTTCACTGGTAGGCTGCAGTAAACAGTAATGTTTTAAGACCTGCTTTAAATAAACCGACAGTTTCAGCTGACCTCAGGTGTTCTGGAAGTTTGTTCCACAGGTGAGGAGCACAGAAACTAAAGGCTGCTTCACCTTGTTTGGTTCTGATCCTGGGAACACTGAGTAAACCTGTTCCAGATGATCTGAGGGGTCTTGGTGCTTCATAATGTATAAGCAAATCAGAGATATATTTAGGCCAGAGACCATTTAGTGCTTTGTAAACTAGTAACAAGATTTTAAAGTCTTGATATTATTGTCCCATCTATTTAGGCTGACATGGATTTTGATGTTGGAAAGGAAAAATAATCAATAATTCCACTCAAATGCATTAAAACTAAGGTAACAAACCTTTAAGTAGTCGGACTTCGGGATTCACAAATTACATGCGATAGGAATACATAGATAGAAAAAATGTTACTGTATTCCATCATAGTTATGTATAGAAAAGATGTACTGCAGATACAGAAAATGGGATTGCTTATCAGGATTACACTTTTAAAATCAAATTTTACATAACAGCGAAAGGAATATTCCTAGCTATTCCTAACAAGAACCTAACAACAAATATTAAACATTATATTAGGCTGAACAATTTTACCATATTTTATATTGAGGTAATCATTAAGTAACACAAAGTAATCAAGTTACATTACCTTAATATTATGATAGTTTTATTAGGTTACTGACACTGATTCACTGACATTTTTAATAGGTAATCTGTGACTGTATCAGAATACATTTTTAAGGTTACCCTCCTAACCCTGTAAGGAGTAGAAAGTACAGATATTTGTATTCAAATGTAGAAAGTAAAAGTAAAACGTTAACAGAAAAATACATACTCAAGTAAAGTACAGATACCTGAAGAATCTACTTGAGTACAGTAACAAGTTTTACTTGTCTTTAGTTACTTCCCACCTCTGCTTGCTGTAAATATATTCCTTAAAGTGTTCTCAAGCCAACACAACTGCCTAGAACAGACTGCAGCTACTGCAAATGTAGAGAAGAACTTTGAAGATGACTGTGTTAAGAGAGGATTGTGTTAATGTGTCACACCAACAACACTACATCCTGTCCACTGAATGCAGCAGAATTCTGTTCAAGCTACATCTTTGCACAGGTTTGAATGTCTCCTTGAAGAGTTTCAGAAGTTGTTTAGCAGATATTTTTTGTTCTACAGCACACTGAACACACAGCTGAAGCTCGTTCATGATGATCAGTTTGGTAGCATACTTTGTCTTCATTTCTAAAAGCAGCACTCATCTCCAATTTGTATCTGAATGAAGGTAGCAAGCCTGTACTTTTTCACTTTTACTTAAGTAAAGAAGTTTGATCAGTACTTCTACTTTTTATGTATTTTACTTCTACTTGAGTAGAACTGCTATTTGAATATCTGACATTACATAGAGCATTTCTGGAGACAAGCAGTGAGGTTGGAATTTCTAGCAGAGTGAGTGGATTTAAGAACAAAACAAAGACCTCTGCTGTACTGTACAAAGCCAGATCTATTTATAACTTCTTGGTTTCAGGTCTGCCAGCTGACAAAAAGGCCCCATTGCTCTCCATTAAATCACATTTTTTCACACACCTAACATGCTATGGATTAAATAACACTGTTGACCTTGTATGAAGGCCTTATTTTCAGGTTCACTGTGCTCATGCTGGCAGTGCATGTCTGGCCTCGGTCAACAAATTAGGAAGAAGTGGCCCTGCAGTAATAAATTGAAAATCATGTCACAAATATTTCATGGTCAAGGATTTTCTTTGTCCCAAATGTTACAGAACGTCCAACGTTGCTGTTCTTGTCAATTCCAGTTTAAATGAGTGAGAGAGCAGGCAGAAGTATCAATATGACATATGGTATATATTTTTCCTTTACCTGTAGAGCTATTTAGCCATCTGTATGTGTTTTATTGTGTGTGTGAGTTGCTGATTTTTGGATCATAACCTTTCTTTACAACACTGATATGTACCTTTGTTTTGTTTTTGTTTTTTTTTGGGGGGGGGTTAATCCCCTGACTCTGCAGCAGTCATGGGTATTTATCATCTCCAGACCCAATCAGCAGTGATGTAAACACAGCACCTTGGTGGACATTTGGAGGCTGACATTTTTGCGTGTCTATTTAGCTGTTTATGACAGGACTGGGATGGAACAGGAGAAAAAAACTCAACGGGAGTGGGTGGGAATCATAATAACAATAGGTCAGTTTTTTATAAAAAAAAAAAAAAAAGAGGGGACAGGAATGAAAATCCACTTTTTTGTCACCCTCTAGTGGACACGCTATTTTTATCCCTTTTCAGTAAAGAAAATGAAGGCTTGTCACATTTTTTGCTCCCATTTTGTACACATGTGCTGCCTGTCTCGGTTTGACTCGGTGCTGCAACCCAGCACAACAGTTCGCTCTAACTTACTGAGATGTGCTCGTATGTAGTGAAGCAGCTGAAGAATGTATGAACATTATACTGTCTATAAAGTCTTAATAATAAAAGTCCAATTTTTTTCTGTTATTTAATGAAAGAGCATGAAAGACCAAAAAACGGAAGTGTTGTGTTTTCATCTGCAGTAACTTAACACGACTCCTGTCAGCTGAGAGGAAACAGATGACAGTAAATACGGCAGACATCAGAGAGTAAAAACAGTGACATGAGTGAAACTCAACTACAAACCACATGAATTAATTTAGAAGGTTGTAAAAGTACTTACAGCTGAACACACAAACACGGTTAAAACCCTTTTCCTCTCTGCTCTCCTGCACAAACACAAGCTGAGCCTCAACACACATCAGAAAAAATGAAAGTAAGGCAAGCGGGTCTACTCACAACGGGAAAAGGGTCAATGGACTATTTTAGTGGGTTTACCCGCATTTTAAAAGCCTGTATATATGCAGGCCAGTAGCATCACTGCCCATCTGGTGCAGCAAGCTAAACACCTTTACAGACAACATCTTAACTTTCCATTTACTGTTGTCTCATTTCTTTAAAAAACAAATGATACATAGATATATATGTGAGCTCTTGTACTGTAACATGTCTTTAGTTCATTTATTAAATAGATACACTCTCAGTTTTGGATGATAACTGCTCTCGATCCAACATGATTTGAATGTACTGGTTGTAAGTCACTTTGGACAAAAGCAAATGACAAATTCACTTCTGACGGGTGTGGACTTTTAGGCTGGGTTGCACCAACAAGTATTAATTTTTTAAACTCGATTAAATCATGGTTAAACTCTAACCCTTTAAAACTCAGTTTAGTTTTTACTCTAAACTTTAATCAAAATGATTTATTGCACTAAAACTCCAACTGTGATACAGCATTAACTTCAAACTGACATTTGAGCCTTTACTGTTAAATGACTTCCTTTTTTTAGCTGGACTGAGGAAAAATAATTCTCTGTTGTGCTGAGTAGGCTAACTAGGTTAACCAAATTTTAACTAGCTAGCAAACAATGTTTTTTTTTTTTTATTTTATTTTTAACTAGCAAGAAAGCAATGCAATAGTTTTGTTTTTAGCTAACACTGGGATTTTCTTTCTTTTCTGCTAGCAGACAAACAATATAACATGTGTTTTTGTCTCACTCAAATTTATGTTTTATTTATTGTAATTTGGGTTAGCAAGCATCTCTTAAACTCTACTTAATTTCAGTCTACATTGAAAAATTTGGATTTACTAATCCATTAATGCCTACATTTAAATTTACTCATTTTAAACCTAGTTTTGCTTAAGTATGATTTGAACTAATCTTTGATTAATCTTTGTTGGTGCAACCCAATTTATATGTTTTAGTTCTACTAACTTTTAGAATTTTAACCAGGATGTCCCTTTTAGTCTTTAACTCTATGTTTTACTTTGAGCATTTTAAGAACATTTACATTGTAAAAACAGTTATTATAAGTTGTTTATTAAAGGGATAATTCCCTCTAGACTACTTGTGGTCTGTGATGGTGCGGCCTGGGAATCACAAATGTAAAATACAAAGCACGTTGTCACCTGTGACACATGCTGTATACCTGAATTTACACATCACTGCACCTCTGCTGTTACCAAAGCCTAAAGTAATCAGGAAGGTGGCCTTCTCACTTAATGAGGTCATGTCTTTAAATGCAACAGATAAGTCTCTGCAATTATCATGACACTGCTTGCTTTTGTTTGCAATCAATGCCAGCCAGACATTTCTCATTAATTGGTCCTCTGAATATTAATGTGTGATTCGATGCAGGACAA
Source organism: Lutjanus erythropterus (assembly GCF_056507025.1). Classification (NCBI taxonomy): domain Eukaryota; kingdom Metazoa; phylum Chordata; class Actinopteri; order Lutjaniformes; family Lutjanidae; genus Lutjanus; species Lutjanus erythropterus. The sequence continues at coordinate 2,095,178 of NC_139323.1, forward strand.
CCTATTCAGCGGTGCTCCTAAACAGACGAGTTTCACACAGAATCATGTGGATGTGGCCAAACTCAAACCTTAAGCATTAGTTAAGCAAGCAGCAAAACAGAAAGGCTAAATGACTTGTGTATACTCGGCCCGATAAGCCAATAATTACTGCCCACTGTTCTCTTTGTGTTATTGATAGAGTACGTTGATCCATAAATAGGATAAAGGTCAGGATGTAACAATTGCCATTTACTTTCTTTTTACACTAATGAACATCAATAGAGACTGTGTACTGCTTTAAGTGGCAAAACTGTTTAATGATCTACGGCAAAAAATAATGATCATAACTGAGGGAGATTCTACCTTAATGAGCGCTGTGCACAGACTGAAGCCTTGTTATTGTGCTTCCATCACAGAAAAACTGCAGCAAAAGTCCCACTGCTCTACCAGTGAAACAAAAGTTTTAATCAGGCCAGATTTACCCACCAGGAGGCCCAGGGGCAAAAATGATCCCCCATGTCTCCCACTTGTCTGTCCTGTCGCCTTTAGGTGCCATCCTGGAACAGAGCACATGCAGTCTACATGAGACAGCTTCATTATTCTTTGCCTTTAGCCCCAGAAACCAACTGTTACCCTTATTCTGGAATACTACACTGTAAAAATCACACAAGAATTCAGTGGAATTAACTCATCTTTCTCATTAACTTAATATAAATATACAGAATTTATTCAATCAAAATAAACTCAAGTTTTTTATATTTATATCCTGAGTGCTTCAGAACTTATAAACATGAGTTCTTATAACTTGAAGTTTTTCAACTGAAATGATGAATTAATGTTTTGTATAGATTTCAATCAGCTAATTAAATTAAATTTCTTCCCAGCATGCGTTGTTTAAGAAGTGAAATGACAAACTGACTTCTCGAACTGAGAAAATGTAAAAGAAATATATATCATATTTGTTTGTAATGTTTGTTGGTGTGAGTTGTTGGTTCAACTTAAAATATTATGCTAATTGAACACATTCTCTTGAGCACAACTGAATTACAATCAAGTTCATCTGACTCAAAAAGTTGGTTTTAAATCATTACAAATGTTGTCGTCGCAATTTCGGTCAACTTAAAATTTCAAGGTGGCCTGGATAAACTGGATGACCTTTTTTTAAGTTAAAACAGTTCAGTATATTTTTACAGGGTACCATGTTGCGGGTTTGCTATGTGTCTGTCTGTTTGTGGTAATTTCACTAAAAACATAAATATATCTAGTAATATGCAAGTGAATATAGGAGTAATTGAAATTTGAAAACATATAATAATAAAGCTAGTTTTTATAGGGGAAATCTTTGGATTTGATGCTGATTGTCTCAAATGGATTCAGAATCTCTTCTTGATTCAAACTGTTCTGGATTCAATAAATAGAAAAGGAGGCACTGTACATTCAGGCTCTCGCTCCAATTATGTGACAGATATTTGAATTTTACTTGAGGTAAAACTGAACTAAACCACAATAAATGAGATGAAATTAGTAAAATGTGTCCAGAGGCTCATCATGGCAGAGTGAAAATCCAAGATTAAAGCCGCTATGAGAGTGGCACAAAAATGAACATATAGAAATGTCTTCTACCAAGTCAAAATATTGATTAAATTCATATGACACATATTATCAATGTGTTTTCTTTTTTTAATAGCTACACTTTACTCCCTGGTGCTCTGGGCTTTAAAGGTCCAGTGTCTAAGATTTAATGGGATCTAATTGTAGAAATGGAATATAATATTCATTAGTATGTTTTCATTAGTGTATAATCACCTGAACATAAGAATCAGTGTGTTTTTGTTAACTCTGAGTCCCATATGTCTACAGAGGGCATGGGTCCTTTTTCATGGATGCACCCATGGCACATAGGACAAGTTATCCTTCAGGACTTTCTGGCATAGGGAGTCAAGTGACATAGTAACAAGCAACAAAGTCAGACGAGGTTGTGGTGGATGAATGGATGAAGCACAAGACTTCCACCCAACAAAGGAAGCTTATTGTTAAGTTATTATTCATTTATTTCTTTAATAAATAATTAATTTAGATCACAGTTTGGTTAGGTTTAGGGAAGAAAACTTACTTGGTTAGGTTCAGGAAAAGATCATGGTTTGGGACATGTTAGCAAGCCTTTTCTAGCCCTTTTAAAATGTTGATATTTCTCTTCTGCCAGCTGTTCTTTTATCAGTGGTTCGCCACTGTTAACATTACACTGTAAAGTTTGAGAGACAGTTTTCTATTGAGCTGAGAGCTATGCTAAGCCAGCTAATGCTAACTTAAGAAGTGTTTTCAGCTGTTAGCTGCAGACTGTACAGAAAAACAAACTAATGAACACACTGTGCTGTTCTGACCAGCTCACCTATATAGGAGAGAAAAAAGTGAGTGTTCCATAGTGTTCCAAATGTTTTTGTGATGGACATGTTTTAAAATAAATGTTTTAACCAAACAAGACCTATTTATTTAAAAAAAAAAAGTGTGACTTTAGAAATGCTAATATTAATTATGCTAAATTTGTATTAAGACACCAGCTCTCCAAAAACAGTTAAATGAAAAATGAAACTCTGCATGGTGCCGATCCACACAGACACTTGAAAAGTGTTGAAATCCATTCAGACATTGTTAATTTGGGTATGCTGGTTTTGCTGTGTAGTACCTAGTTCTTAGTCTTTTCACATGTTTTCAGCAACTATTTTCTAGCATGTATAATGTGTTTACAATGTGTCTACACAAACTTTAAAGTTAACGCAGAAGCTACCTGGACAGTCTATATTTAATGATATAGGAAACTCAAATTTCTCAATTTGTAAACAAATAGGCATTAAGGTGTTGGTGGTCTCACCACTGGCTCCTCAAAATGTCATCAATATGAGCTGCTTACTTGCTGTTTCTTGCTGTAACTTTATCATCTTGATAGGCTGATTCTATGTCTTGGTTCTTAACTATTGCAAACTGTTTCATCACAACATCAAAGTTAGCAAATATGGGATGCTGCTGTGTCTCAGGCTTCTCTTTTGATGCAAGACTGACAGCTCAGACTTGAGAGAACAGTGGCTTGCTGACCTGTGTGATGCTGTGAAATGCATTAACTGTCCCAGTTGAAACCTGTCCACTTGGTTCGAGTTTTCACTAGAAAGCTTTGAGCTATGAGTGCCACACACAGTTCATCCAAGACTGATACAGAATTAAGTGAGCTGGTAAACAAGATTTAGACACAACGGTTCTATTATTAGAATTATTCAGCACCAGGTGAGTGAGACATGAATTGAATTGGTGGTGATTCAATTTTTCATTAGACATATTTTACAGTTACAGGTGTTTGTATCTTGCTCAAATATTCAGTTTATGGCTGCGTTAACTTTACTGGTGTGCACATCCTCAGCTGTGAGGCATTGTGTGAAGCGCACGCAAGCCAGCTGTCACCTCCCCAATGTGACGGTTCCCCAAGTAAATGAGTGGCTGGTAAAGAAGGCTGAGCATTCAGATTAAGTAACATACATTTTTCATGAGCTGGTAAATAAAATCACAGTTAATATTTGGCTGAGGTGATTATTTAATGCAAATTAATCAAGTGGCAGGAAATTTATCAGATGGCTGCATGTGCAAGTCAGCAACTTTTTCCTAACAGGTTAGCCATAACAATATTGGTGTTATGTAAATAACAGTGAACATCTAAAAAGTATTAGAAATCAGTTGTTCCCCCAGGGGATTGTGTGATCGCTTCCATGCGTGTGTGATCAGCAGACCTGCATCCTGTTTGGAGCAAATCTCACCTGCTAATGGACCCTATTGCTACAGCCTAAATCTTTTGTGCACATTTGTGACTGTATGCTAAAGAACCTCTGTGTTCAAGAGTTTTTGAAAAACCTTAAAGGCTTTCATGCCTTTATGTTTTTTTGGCCAAAGGCCAGAGTTTTAAGGTCATCACATTTTGTGAATGCAGTATCTCAAGAACACCTTAAGGAAATTTCTTTTAACTTTCTTTTCTTTTAACACAAGCGACCACTTGGACTCAAGGATGAACTGATTCAATTGTTGTGGTTAAAGGTCAAGGTTGCGGTAACATAACTCAGAGGTCAACAACATGTGGCTCTTTTGTCCCTGTCCCCTGGCTTCCTGCTGCTTTGACCAGAAATTAAATGGAAATGAATAACGATTATTATTTTAACATTTTGATTTTCTCATTGTTGCAAGACTACAGTTAAACTTCTCCTCCTATTCTAAAAATGTCTCCACAGCTACAACAAATATCTATATCCCCACTTATCCAAGCCAGCTCTGAGCCAGCTCAACAGGGAACTGAAACCAATTTATTGGGCCAAATTTCTTTGACAAAACAGTAATTTTACCTCATAAAACACAGGAGTTGCTGGGCTACCACTGCCTTGTTTCACAGGAAGTAACATTAGTTCAGATCAGAACAAACATGTTAAATCACACAATACCAGGAACTAACTGATCAATACAGCAGTAGTCCAGTAACTCCTGTGTTCTGTGAAATAAAATTATTTATTGCCATCTTTGATAGAAAAGTAAAGGGATGAAAACATTCTAGATATAGCATACATTTAAACTGATATATTTTTTTTTTTTTTGTGGTAAATATATATATATATTGTTACTGACGCTCTCCACAGCAGGACATTTCTTAGTTTCTGTGCTGGCCCTGCAGATGAAGATGTCAATCAAAATGTGGTCTGTCATGCTGACACAGTCTGGAGAAATGGTCTAAACAGAATTTTTTTTTGTTTTCAAATAGCCATACATATTGGCTTTCACTCAAATTTTTGTGGATGCTCAATGAGACACTCCACTTTGAAATCATGTATGCATTTTACTATATAAAAAAATGTTCTTGTAAATTTAGGTTACAAGCATTTGCAAATGTTTTACGAGGTATGAGCCAGCTACACGCCACGAGAACCGCTCATGTCTGAGAAGTACGGGAAAAAAAAATGCAAAGGGAGCACACCCACAGAGAGACAGACTACACCACCCTGCAGGCTATTGGTGCTCCGGCAGAAAAAAAAAAAATGAAATTAAAATCTTTTTGTGAGACATTAGCAAAACAAAGAGAACTTTGCTCATGCTAACATTTAGTAAAAGCCTGAGGAAACTGCTACTTCAGATCTATACATTTTGCAGGACATCACAATTTCTGTGAATTCAAGCCTACATATTCATTTGTATATACTGTAGAAGAGAGGATCGAAGATCCGCTGAAATGAACAAACACTGGAAGCAGATGACATCAGCTGTGTCACAACCAAAACAAGTCACAGCATTGACTGTAGGTAATGCACCATGAGTCAGACACAGCAGAGGCTGCAGGAGCTCTGAAGGAGCACAGGATGCAAGTAACCTCGTAAATTGATAACAACAAGCGAAGACGAGTCCTCCACGAAATGTTGATCAGCTGTTTCTAACTGTCAGTTGACTGTCAATGTAAAGCTAAGCCTGTTATTCTGAAAACAAAGGCCCACTGCTCTGGATGATAAGTTTAGTAACTGCCTACCAAACTCCATTTACATTTTGCTCAGTTTAACAGTTATAAACATATATGTCATTCTACAAGATTAGTAATGCTTTCTTACAACTCATAAACAGACACGCATTCAGCAAAAAATCTGCATTAATTTGAAGTTTGATTTGATAAATGTGAAGCCGAAGCGAAATTTCAAAGGGGAACACTGCAGCTGTAGGACTCATGACACATCATGGTGATTTTAAGATTTGTTACAGTAAATAAGATAGATTAGTCCTTTAAGGTAGCCTGTATAGATTTTCTTTTTAAATAAAACAAGTTACATCAAGAATTTAATTTCACATTTAAGTGTGTTTTTCCTAGAATTTAAATTGTACATTGTCTTCTTTACAGCCTTTGTTTATTGTTGCAAGTCTTTGTGCTTTACCACCTTCAACTGTCCATCAGTGGAACTGTGTGAAACCAGACATACTCCTGAAGCACACAAACCAAATCAGATGCAAATAAATGCAACAGGAAAACTGGTCAAAGGCAAGTGTGCAGTCTGAAAGCTAGCTAAATCTGTGCTTTTATAAATGTGTCTATTATGTAAATATCTAAAGCCCTATATATTTTTTCCACTGCCTCCTGTTTCATACAGCGTTAGAGCTATCAGTGAGTCCAAGACCTTTCTGAAAGTTTGTCACTAAAAGTTACTTCACACAAAGTTTTGTAATATAAACAGAGGCTATAAACATAGATTAATTGAAAATTTAAATCTTTGTAAATTCATGAAAGTCAGGAGAGCTGCAAATAATGACTATTTTCAAAGTTGATTAATCTGTTGATTATTTCCGCTATTAATTAATTAAATTAATTAAAATGTCAGAAAAATGGTGATCAGTATTTCCTGAAGCCTCCAATGTGTTGTTTTTTTAATAACTCAAAGATATTCAGTTCAATGTCATAAAGCAGTAAAGAAACCAGAAAATATTCACATTTCAGAAGCTGGAATCTTAAAAAACAAACAAAAAAAACCTCTGCTAGCTGGTGATTAATCTAACAGTCAATTCATAATGAATTTATCGTTGCAGATCTAGAAGGCAGTGTAAGATTTCTGAATGAAGTCTGTAGGTTGTCTTCCCTCTGTTTTTCTAAGTTTTTCTTGCTTTAAAGCTGCACTGACTGTTTTATTTTTTGGTCCATTTGGGGTGAGATCAAATAAGACAAAAACACAACTTTGCCAACTGTGACATAGATGATGTCACTAGTTTAGATAGAGTAGTTTATAAATAGACCTCTGAAAGATGATGTGGACTGAGTGGGAGTTGACCCGGCTCCTTTATATGTGGTGCCTCAGACCTCCCACACGTTCAGAGGTGAATGAGGTCAAGTCACTGATGACTTTCAGAGTTTCCTGCTCTGATGTAAAGTCAGTGTGCAACAACCAGCCGTGGAAAAGCTGGACTCTAGACCTTGTTTTGTCCCCCTCCTCTGTGGCTGTTGACTCTCCCGTCATAACTTGTCACATCCCTTTTTTAAATTATTTTTTGTCTTTTTCTTTATTCACAGGGCAGCTTTAAGGCTCATTTATGCTCTACATTAGATCCGTGCCATTAGTTCAAGCGAGACATGACCACAAGACACAACAAAGAAGTTTTAAAAATCCAACAGTATTGTAAATGGCAATCATTTTGCCTCTTTCTCAAGATATACATTATTCTAACCTCCTCCAGCATTGCCATATTTGCTGTTTTGACTTCTTCGGGGTTGACTCTGAGCGTCAGCCTCAAGAACAGTGTCTCTCAATCCTCGTCCTTAGGGTACACTGTCCTGCATGTTTTACATATGTGCCTGCTCCAACATACCTGATTCAAATGATCAGCTCATCATCAAGCCTCTGCAGAAACCTGATAAGGATCGGATCATTTGAATCAGGTGTGTTGGAGCAGGGAAACACCCAAAACATGCAGGCCAGTGGGCCATGAGGACCAAGATCGACAAACGCTGCCCTTGAGGATGTATCGATTTAACATCCATGCTACTGTAAAGGAAGGAAGCGTACGGGCAGTGATGGGTATGTCATTTTAAACAAATGTCTATTTTCGTACGTAAAGGGAGTATAAATGAGCCTTTAAATAGACAGGAAATAGGGGAGAGAGTGGGACATGCAGCAAAAAGCCACAGGGTGGAATTGAACCCATGCACATGGTACAAAAAATTGAAAGTGTGAACCTATTTTCAGCCAAACAAAAGTGCTTTCTCTACAAAACATCCACATTGTGTCCCTCACTCTGTAGAAACCTGATGTTTCAGTCTCCATGCCAACATCATTTTCGTATTTACCTGTGTTTTATCTTACCTGCACTAACCTCACATCTGTCATGAGTCTGTTTCAATCCAATAAATTCATTTAAAAGATTTAGAGTGCATCTGTTTGCCACAGGAAACACTACCTCCTCATTTCCATTCCACTTTTCACTCTGCAGGTCGCTGCAGAGCAAACCATCCGGCTCTCTGCCATGATTGACAGCTCTGAGACACCTCGCGATGACTCCTCTACCTCTGTCATGTTTCGTCTCTTTCTCTGTCTTCTTTCTTTTTTCCTTTGATGCTCTTTGTCTTTCTAGCATACATGTATGCCTCTCCTTAACCTCCCCAGGGACCTCTCTATCCCTCTAGCCCTTGGAAACTAAAGGATTGCATGCAATAAAAAGCTTGCAGAATGAGAATATATATTTATATATAACTTCTGCTTTCTCTTTATTCTTCCGCCTCCTTTAGGTTTGCTGCAAAGGCATCAGAGACACACTGCTGAAGCCCCCTACTGACTGACAGCTCCAGAGCCTATTATGCCAAGTTTTTGTAAGCCATCGCACCTTGTGACCTTTTGTCTTGATACAGAAATGCACTGGAAGCATCAGAAGTGCACATTTTCAGATATATCAGTTGTTTGAGTGTCCAGTGCCTTGAGGTAATGCTTAGATCCTAGTTTAATTTTGGGAGCATTAAAAAAAAACAAAACAGAAAAGCATGTCTGTTTTTATGTTTCAAAAGCAGCACTGTTTCTGTTTTTTCCAGATGATGCTGTCGATCTGCTCTTGAATTTGCAGTCACATTGTTGTGGTTAACACTTTTTAAAGTTTGATACTTCTTTTAACTGTTGGATCAGGACTTCTGCTAGATTAATTGTTAGATCAAGCCATTACATCTTAAAACATTCTTTCATGGCAAATGTAACACCCACATAACAGTGGCAGAGTGAAAATGTTGGAGCTGTTGTGTTTCTCAGAACTGTTGATCAAAAAAATATTAAAGGTGCTGCCAGTTTATTGGTTACTCCAAAAATCTGTCTGTAAATTCTGCACAGCAGTCATAATATTGGTGAAATGTTTTCAGCTTTAGGCTGAATATTCACTAACCATTAATGCGGTGGCTTCAATCAATCTGAACACAGTTTCACTGACTTTGAAAGCAGGGATGGAACTACTATCCTCCACTGTGGTACAAAACCACAGCACTGATGTGTTTTTAATGGAGCTCTATGGCACAGAGGAAGAAGATTTATCAGGCTTTGCATATTCACTCAATACTTTTTCGTAGGACATATTCATTACTTGTTTTCATGGGATTTATTTAATTCAGAAAATACTGAATATCAGCCTCCACCCAGTTCCCATCTTATTTTGTGCAGCCAGCAAAAACCAAGGCAGTCTAACACAAGAGTTCTGTATCATGAAGGTTTATCATGCTGTTAAACTGTTGCATTATGGAAAGAAGTTTGTCTGTTATTTAGCCTGTCATCAATACAAATAGGGTGGACAAAATAACAGAAACACATCACAAGTTGTAAATAATGCAGTGTAATTCACCACAAACTGCAGCCTCCAAAAAGATCAGAAAGTTTCTAAAACAGTATGATCAGCTAAAAAAATCAAAGCAGCTGTTAAAAGCACAGCCCTGTCAGCTGGTTTTAGTGATTTGGAAGTGAAAAGATGTGCAGACATCTGTTATTTCAAGACAATCTGTTGATATGGGATGCTTATGGTGAGGGGAAGATTGTGGACACAGTAAAAATTAAGTTTTTTATTAGTTTGCTTTAGTTTAATTTATTTTCATTATCAATTAATGGGCTGATTATTTTCCACAATTTCACAAAATTGTGAAAACTGCTTCTCATATCCAGCTAACTGTCTAAAATCCAAACACTCTTCATTCACTCTCATAAATGATGAAGAAAAGCAACAAATTATAACATCTAAAAGCTGACACCAGCAAATATTCAACATTTCTAATTGAAATGATGAATTAATTGATTGACTACTTGCTGCAGCTCTAGTAAAAATATGTTGAAGTTATAGTGAAGACATCTAAAAGTCTTGGTTAAGCTTAGGGAAGAGATGCCTCATCTCCTACACATATTTTTTGTCAAAAGTTGTACAAAAGGTTTTAAAAGGTAAAATCAGCTCAAAAATGGCTCAACAAATGAGCCCATAGAAAAGTATTGCAGCAGGGACCAGTTGCACCATAAATGTAAATCTGGAGCATGATGACACAGACTTGTCTCAAAGTTTTAAAAATAAAATACCAGTATTTGGCCCCATATATCAGCCTCAATGCGAGACTGAAGACCCTCGTCTTCTGAACCTCGACAACATCATACATCTCTACCTGACACTCTCCTCAGCTCCTGTCTCCTCACTTCTCTTATCGTACCCCCTTGCACGCCACTCGTGCTTTCTTCACCTTCCTCTCCAGGGACTTTCACTGCCTCTCAGTCTGTTTGTGTCCCATCCATCGTTACCATCTTCTCCCTACGTCTTACCCGCCTTCCCCCTCTCGGGTGACTTGTGTGTCAGGGCTGACAGAGATATTCTGTACCTGTCCTATCTGGTCCTGTGGGAGAATTGGTGTGTGACGTTGACCGGGATGATGGACGGCGAGGCCTGGAAATCCAACACCTGAGGAGGGAAGGAGGCTGTCCTGTCCTGTGTGGAGAGGAGAGGAGACATGTTGACAGTACTGATGATGTTCCTGTCCTCATCCTTTAACTTAGAGGATCAGCCTATAAAGAACTTGAGATCATATGCAAGAAGATTATATTTGCACGTAAATTAAATGTAATCTTGATTCAAGCAATAATGTTGTTTCTTTTGATATCATCAGAATGTAGGAAGTAACTTATTACCAACACTTTGTTACTGTATTTAAGTAGTAGAAAACTTAGCTTTTATATTACATACAAAGTCAATGCATAGATGTGAATTTGCATCTTTTGATCAGTTTGAAAAATTTAAGAAAAAAGTCAAAATTCTGTGATTTCAGCTTCTTAAATATGAATATTTTTGGTTTCTCTGACATTTTATATCTCAATACAACAGCTATTAATTGATTGAGAAAATAATCAACCAATTAATAAACTATGAAAATAATCATCAATTGCAGGTCTAATTCACAATATACTTCATGTTCATCTTGCAAAGGCAATTAATTGCACTTTTAAAGGGTGTACTTGCATTAATATGCTATTATCATAATATCAGTGCCATGAAAAGGTCTAAAAATTATAATATTGTTTATCACAATTATTTCTGAGACAATATCCTCAACATCCCAGCATCCTCAACAGAAAATACAAGAGAACACTATCATTTTAGTAAATCAAACATGGCACAAAGTAAATAATGTGTATGTCACTCGGTATTGGTTTACATTCACTGATGATCAACACATGAGCCAGTTCTATGAAAATCTCTTACCTCAAAGGTGTAGCAGAGGTCAGCAGAGGCCGAGGTTCAGGCCACAGATCACTCTGAACAAATGCAAATAAGGCAGGAGAAAAAGAACGCTGTCTGAAAAATCACTGATCAACTGAATGTAATGTTAATACTGCTATTTCTAACATGACAACTGCAGATTAAACAGGTAAACTTCATCCAGCAGATTCAAACATGATGCTGTCAGTCTGGAGATTACTTCTATTTTTGGCCAAATCATAAAGAAAAATGAAGGTAAGTGATTGAAGATTTTCCATGATAAATTGGATAGAGTCAATTTTTTAATTGTGTTCCAAGATGCAATATCAGCAATGAAATAGTATAGAATATTTAAATATAATATTAAATATAATATAATATTTAAAGTGTCTGCAGTAGATTCATCATTATTTTAGTGTGTGGATGACACACTGTGTAAATTTAAAGTGTAAATATGACCTGAGACAAATGGGAAAAAATGTCTCTGCCTCATCAGGTTCCTGTGACAGTGTGATGCATACAACTTGTGCTGTTGTTACATTACATTACATTTCTACATTATACAGCTTTGTTCTGTGATATTACAACTGTACAGCTCAGAAACTTTTCATTATTTTCATCTTCCCTCAGTTTGTAATCTCTATCACTCATAAAGAATTTAGTTAGGAAAAGAATTATTTAAAGAGGGGCAGCCTATTTAAACTGAAACTCAGAATATAACTTGTTCCTGACCAGGTTATGAGTTCAGCATCAGTTACCTTGGAAATCTAGCCAGCATACCTCACTAGCAGATTAAATCTTACTTCATAGTACAGTCCTCAATTCATCACTTGAAGCATGTTCTTCAAGAACATACATCCCAATAGTGGTGTGTTCAATGACCTCAAATCAAGCTAGGTATGTAAGACCTATTAACCAAAAAATATATAAATATTAAGTTTACGGCAACACCTAACAATTATATTTTTATCATTCAATTATATAACAATTCATTTACCTAAAATAAATATCAAAAACATGTCTCAATAAACTTTCAACAGTTTATTCAAATCTACTCCTGTAAAATAGACACAAAGAACCTTAGAATAATGATAATAGTGGCATATTTTGAAATTAGTCTAATTCCCACTCTATTTCATATTTTGTCACATCAGAAAAATATTGCTCCTCAAATTCTAAAGGAGCTGTGATGCACATTAATTTAATAACTAATCAACATGTGATGAACTTCACAATCAGTATTTTGATTTAAAATTAAACTGGTTATGACATGGAATTATTTCATCACTGGAGTCATATGCAGGTAAGATGATCACTGGCTGTGACCCATCAGATGACTCATGGTGTAAAGTTTATAGTAGCGGTGCAGACATCACTTTTTAACATGGGGTTGAAGTGAAAAATCTGACAGAAACATGTTCTACTTGTTGATAATCTTCATGAATCAGGTGTTTGGGTGCTGACAGACAGTAAACTGCTCCAGCGTTTCCTGCAGGAGGGCAGGTTGCTCGGTGCTTCACTTCCAGCACTCGTGCCGAACAACCGTCCTGCTGTGATAATTTCTCGTATCCACTTTCATGACAGGGGGACACGACACCTGTATCACCTACATCAGCTATTTGAGCAACAACTGTTTTGAACCTCCCTGTCCTTCCCTCTTTTGGAATGGCCTCATCAAGTTGTCAAGAGTGGAGATCCAGTTGAGACAGGAACTTGGACTGAAGCAGAATGGTCGTGATTCTCTAGTATTTAGCGTTGATCTAAAAAACAGTCAACAACTGGGAGAAAGTCACCATTACACATCGAGCAGACCAGTACAGTCTAGAATGGAGATAAAGCACAGATAAATAATATACAATCAGGGATATTAGCAGCTAGGCTGCTTAATTCTTTGTGTGTGTGAAGAGAGAGTGGATAAGGAAACTGCCTGCAGGTAACTTTACCACTGATCAGAGATCTTAGAAGTGTTTAGATCCTTTAATTAAGTAAAAGCAAAAACTCTACTGTCTAAAAATTAGGGCTGGGGCAATTCATTGAGGTAATCAACATCATTGATTACAAAGATATGTCAATTTCCATATCCTGCATCAACATGTCTCTATGAACAGCTGCACCCTGTCAGAGCATGGATTCACCCGGAGAACAAGCTGCAGAGAGACAATCATGACAATCACCTAAGTTTGGAAGTATTTCAGACAGAGACACAACAGTTTGTTTCTCTTTAGCTCCACAAACTGGACGTGATTTATCATAACAGTTCAAACTGCTCCACAAGAGTGCTGGAGGTGAGGCACTGAGCGACCTGTCCTCCTCCTGCAGCTGCAGCAGCATCATCATCCTGTTTACTTATCAGCAACCAAAGATGAAATATGAGGATTATCAACACGTGGGATGTGTTTCTGTCAGTAGAAGTCACGATAGATAGATTTTCTTGAAGTTTCTTCATCACTCCATGACGTCACGTTAAAAGTGATGCTTGCACCGCGTTGTTAACTTCACACCTTACGCCATTATTCAGCTGTTCTGTACTTTATGTTCACTTCATCAGCTATGTATGAGACAGAAATGGCTAGAACTAATGTTACAGACTGTTTGTAATTCATTTCAGTCAGCAGAAAAATGACAGAAAGTATTTTCTTTGGGTAACACTGATGCAAAAATACACCACCAGTGATCATCTGCATATGACCCCCGTGATGAAATAACTCTTATTCTTCAGGTCACTGAATGGTTGACAGTGATTAGTGATTAAATTAATATGCATCACATATTAATTTCCTTTTGAATTTTTAGGTCCAGTATTTTTCTGATTAGGCATCTAGCATGGCGATCAGACTAACTTTAAAATATGTCATTATTGTAATATGCTTTATGTGTCTGTTTTCTCAGGATTAAGATTGAAGAGAATATTGAAATATTAATTAGGCAAGTTTTTGATAGGTATTTTAAGTAAATTAAATGTTACATATTTGAATAATTTAAAAAATGTTAGATTAATCAATACATTAATTGATAGATTAATCGAAAAAACAGTCAATATATTAATCATTTAAAAATTAATCATTAGGTGCATACTAAAAATATTTCATTACAAGTAAAAGGTCTTGAATTTAAAGTAAAAGTAACTAAAGTAAAGTATCAAGTAAAGTATCAAAAGTTAAAATACTAAGTGATCAGACTGACTTCTTTTAGAGTGTTACAGTATGTTCATTTTATTCAGTAACAAATAAATGTAAAAGTATTTCAGTGCTGTAGTCCAATGTGTAGCCAATTTTAGAAACTTTACTGCATCACATCGTTGTTTGTGATAATACACCATGTTAATACTGTATACCTTTAACACAAAGTGCATGGCATTTTTTAAAAAGAAAAGTGCAGCAAATGGGTGAGAGGGGCTGCCACCAGCCACAGCTGCAGCCCTGACTGGAGGCACGTGCTGCGTATCACCTTGGAGGCAATGGTTGACTGACACTGTACCTGAATATAATATTGAATATAATACTGTATGAATTGACATTGAACGTGAATATAATATTGATAAAATTTTAATCGACTAGTATTTCTGACGCTGATAAGTGAGGGTAAGAATGTAGTCCTCACCCAGAGCAGCTAAGCTTGGGGAATCCCCACAAGAGGCCGGCTGACAGCTCCTCTCCAACAGTGAATACGCAAAAGCACATTTACACAAAAAGCCAGTTTGTTGTAATTTTTACAGCGCTATACATAATGTCGCCTACTTGAACACGGACATAATTCAGTGTAATTCAGTCTTCACTGAGGGAGAGGTATGGCTGCAGAAACAATCTTCCACATTTTTGCGGGCCTGGTGTTGTTTTACCGCCGTTGGCATTGGCGCATTAGCCCCGCCCTCTGATCCAGAGAGCCAATGACATTTCCTGGCACCTTTTTGCATATATTCCAAACACCTGTGATGAACTGGCGACTTGTCCAGGGTGAACCCCGCCTCTCGCCCAATGTCAGCTGGGATAGGCTCCAGCAGCCCGCGACCCTTACAGAATAAGTGGTTACAGAAAATGAATGAATGAATGAGTTACAGAAAATGAATGAATGAATGAGTTACTTCACTGATCATCACTTTCAATTAAGGTGAGAGAAAAAAGTACCAACATTCTCGATACACATAACATTCTCGATCTAAAGTCTACTTGATGAAATCATGTTCACAAAAGGAATATAAATGAACTATGTTGCATATATTAACTTAATTTTTGGAAATTTAAAGACCTGCTATGTCTAATTTTTTGAAAACAGGTTTTTGCCAGATTACTTTTTTTAATCGTACCTCTTTATATGGAAGTAAAACTGAAAGTGAGCTCTGCTAATAATCCTACATTGCAAAGTTGTGTTTGTGCAAAACTACAGTGAAAAGTTGAACCACAAAATTTTATCTCTCAATCTGTAGAATCTGAGAATTTCATACTTGAGAATTGGGACAAAACCATATTTTGATTTTTACTCTTCAGTTATGCTGGAAAATGATTTTTTTATACTGAACCTTGTACCAGGCCAACCTCCTCATGATTTTTTTTTTTTTTTATTAAATATGCATCAACTCCATCAGATGGAAAAACTTTCAGATTTGATGTCTTACATAAAAGTCAGATATAGAAAAAGGCCAAAGTTTTCAAAAACTTTTTTTTTGTGCCCGATTAAATCATATTTTTGTAAAGGTTGACAGAAATCAGGGACACAACTGGGAACACAAGGGCAAACATTATCATTAAAAAAAGATGAAAATTTCTGTACTTATGATATCAGACGGTTTTGTTAGTTTTAGAAGACTTTTAATACATTTTACAATTGTTTGAAGTTGTGTTGAAGTTCTGTTTTTAATGATGTCTTCTTCTGAGCTCTTAGCAATTACATCGCAGTGTTATCAGAACTGATGGTTAAAACTCAAGAATAAAGACTAAATATTTTAAAAGCAGACTCAAGACCTACCTTTGGAACTTACTAATTTATTATTAATGTGTATTTATCTATTTACATTTATTCATGTTTTTTTAGCATATTCTTTTATTTTATCCATTTTCTATTTTGAGTTTTTATCCTGCCTCTGGTGTTTCCTCATATATGATTATATATGATATATTCTTCTATATGGATATTGTATTTATTGTGTGAAGCACTTTGTGTTGCATTCTGTTTGTATGAAAAGTGTCTGATTGCTTGATTGATTGATAGAATTAAAGCCAAAGAAGCAGAAGAGGATCACCATGTATTTAGCATGTTTTATTCCACTTCAATAAGTCTGAAATTTGAAGATGTGGGCTAATATCAGATTGTATAGTTAAATCATATATTTGTAGCTTCACTGTCCTGTGAGAACCATGTATCTAAAAAAGTCAACTTGTCACAGTGTCAGAAAAACAGCCTGTTTTCAGCTTTGTGATGATGCATTTTCCACCTGGTTTTTAAACAGTTCATTTTGATCACAAAGTTGGAGGATTTCCTCCGCCTGTACAGGAGCACATCATCCTTCAGTTTCTCACAAAGATTTACATTCAAAATCACTAAATTTGGAGAAACATGGTTGGGATATGAAAAAAATAACACCTGAAAAGTAACTAGTAATTGTAGTAAGTAGTAATTATTATTTTTTATTATCAGGCTTGGGGAGTAATGTCTGCTATGTAACAGGATTATGTAAAGTACAAAATACAAAAAATGGTAATTTACAGATAAAAAAGAGGTAATCAGATTACAGATACATTTAGTAAAAACAGGGATTATTAGTATGATTGCAAGTAAGTAAGTAAAGAATGATATCCTATCATGCACAGTTCACACAGAGCTGTCAATTCATTATCATGACCTCTAGAGGAAAAAATGCTTCACTGGGTGGAAATTTCAACATTTTTTCTCTTTGAATCAATCAATCAATCCATGAATCAGTAAACTTAGGACAACAAAGGAAGGAACAGCTGCACAAACTAAGAAACCTAACAACAAACATAAAGTACTTAGAGATGCAATGATCAAGCTATTATTAATCAACTATTAAATTAATCACCAACAATGTTGATAATCAATCAGTTTGTGCCTTTTTTTTTTTTTTTTTAAAGAAAAAAGTCAAAATTCTCTGATTTCAGCTTCTTGAATGTAACTTTTTCCTGGCTTCTTTACTTCTCTCTGGCAATAAACTGAAGATTTTTGAGCTGGGTAGAAAACAAGACATTTGAGGACGTCATCTTGGACTTGAGAAAGACCGTTTGCCATTTTATGGACCAAACAAATAACTGAGAAGATGGTTAATAAATAATAAAAAATAATCATTACAGGAAAGACTTGAAAAGTGGGTTATTTTTCAGCTGTCACTATTCACAAGGTTGTGACATGATTAATGAATTGATTAATAGTTTAGTCATTTTTTAACTTTAAAAATATAAAAATTCTCTGACATCAGCATCTTAAAATTGATTATTTCCTGGTTTCTTTTCTCCTCTCTGACAGTAAACTGAATATCTTCGAGTTGTGGACAAAACGAGACATTTGAGGACATCATCTTCAGTTTTGATCAACAGTTTTTACCATTTTCTGACATTTCTCTGACCAAAAGTAAATGGAAGTAAACCGTTACTTTAATATTGTGATACTTGATTAACATTACTGACTACATTTTTTAACAGGTAATTAGTAACTGTATCAGAAAACATTTTTAAAGTAACCCTCCCAACTCTGATTATTATAATAGACTTTTAGTCTGGTGTAAACTACAGAGGCAGCCCTGATAAGAAGAAAAGTGGCTTGTACAAGGCAGATCTTCTCAGTGTCCTCTCCTCACTCAGAGTCATGTAGATCTCAACAGAATAAACTTACCTGAAATGACTTCATCCAAACTCATGTTCCCTGTCTCCAGTGAGAGAGATGGTGACATGAGATGTTTTAAAAGAATAAAAGAGGTCAGAGGAGCTGCAGACAAGTTTTCAGTTTCTGTGTGTGTTTGTTTTACTGCATCACAGCATACAGTTTATCATGCAGGTCAGCCTCAGGATTAATGTTTTCATTTGAAGCTCTGATAAAGCAGTATTGATTTTGCTTAATCACACTCTCAATACGAGAAATCCACTGTGAAACATTAAATGTCCCAGTGAACTATTGATCTTTGCTTTGGGTCAGAAGGACCCGCCACACAGACAAACTGAAACTTCAACAGGATTCTGAAGTGAAAACTACAATGACTCTTGATTTTCTCTTTGTCACAGATAAACAAGATAAATCTCACTTAACTGTCTGTGATCCATCTTCTGTTTGTCTTCCACCATGCTGACACACTCAGTGAAATCAAAGATGGCTGACATACACATGTCCCAGCAATGTGCTCTCAAGCAATGTGCCAGCTGCTGCTGGTGGCCAAAACCTAAAAGGGCAGTACTTTATATGATTCTTAAAGGGATAGTTCGGTTTATTTTGATGTGTGAATGCATGATGTAGTCATCAGTGCTCAGTGTATTTTTACAGTAGATGGCGGTCACAACACTCTCACATTGGAGAAGCAGCAGGTATAGAAGCCAAGCAATGCACTGCTGTGGACAGGGTCAGCAACAAAAACTTATTTTAGACACCCCAAAAATCAACGTGTATGATATACTCAATAGACTCTTTTCACTACTTTAGCTTGCTGTCTCACAGCCTTTCCTGACAGGAAAACACATAAGTCAAATGTTCCTCTCTCCAAAGCAACCAGACTCCTTCAGGAAAATCAGTCATTTTAACTCTGAGAACAAGACAACAGTAGAACAGTGACTGTTGGGTTCTGTGAGGTAAAATTACTGATTTTCCCTAAACTGAAATATTCTATATAGTGACACATCAGGGTTTCAAGGGTTCTTTGTACCAAATTACAAAGGCTTCTCTGTAGAATCACTGGGTGGTTTCTGGATAAATCCCTCTAAAATGGTTCTCGGCAGAACACCCTCAGTGGGTTATAGATAAAACCCTTGAAATGTAGAAAGGTTCTCTCACTGAATATAAAAGAGTTCTTGGTAAAGCCTCCTGGGTGGTTTCTAGATAAAACCCTTTGACTCTAAAAAGGTTTTCAGGAGAACCCTTTCACTGGGTTCGAGATAAAACCCTTGGAATGTACAAAGGCTCTTGGTAGAACCCTCTCAGTGGGTTCTAGATAAAACCTTTGGAATATAGAAAAAGTTCTCAGTATAATCCCCTGAGTGTGATCGAGATTAAAACCCATGGAATATAAAAGAGTTTTGGTGGAACAGTTCTAGATAAAACCCACAAAGGGTTCTTGGTGGAAAAGTTACACCATAGAATGGTTCTCTGTAAAACCTCTCATAGGAAGTTGTGGATGAAACCGGTCACAGATGGTTCTAGGTATAACCCGTTATGTTGGGTTCTAGATAGAACTCTCTGAAAGGGTTCCCATTGTAACCTTTATAAAAGGTTCTATAAGGAACCAAAGGGTTCGACTATGAATACTAGCCAAAGAACCCTTTATGATTCTAGTTAGTACTTTTATTCCTGAGAGTTTAGCTTCTATGCTGCTTGTCCAGACTGGAGGTGTGTCGACCACCTACTGTCACTGACACACTGACTGGATGAGTGCCTGATACAACCACACTTCAAATAATCTGAACTGTCCCTTTAAACACACACGTTGATTGATAATTTCAATAATACTGACATTAAAAACTTTAGAAGGGTGTTTATGCTTATTATTGTGTGGGTGCAGTCTGCCTTAATTAGACAGTCACAGCCAAAAGAAGTGTGAGTGTGCTGAATCGGGGACACTGCAATTACATGGTGTCTTCAGGGGCTGTATCAAGAAGTGAGATCAACTTAGTCTGGCTCTCTAGAGGGTTACCTGGCTTCACTGCAAATAACAATGGATGCTAATTACACATTAAGTGAAGGTGAAATGTAAACAACATAATCACATAAACAGAAGAGAATAATAAACTGTAGAAATAATTTCCAAACATTATAAATAAGGATAAAGTAAGAAATTATTGTACTACTGTTTGTTGTCAGTAGAGTGACAATGTCTTGCTTTTTTGTCTAAAGTTGAACAAACTACTATTAACATTAATGCACATAAAATATTCAAAGTAAAGTAAGACCAAAGCAAAATAGGAGGTAAGTTTTTGATTTCCCATCTTATGTGTGCACTGGTGTCTGTGCTCTCCTGTGCTCAGGTACTGCCCCTCCCCCTCCCTGCAGCTTCAGTGATTGGCAGCAGCTGCAGTCAATCTCCAGTCAGGGTGTGGTGTTCAAAAACGGGGAGTCAGCAGCAGAACAGGGCCAGTGGTTCATTCAGCAGACTTTGGTCTGCATGTCTGCAGTATAATTGTGGAGTTGTTAACTGCCCTGCACCCCATTTCCCAGAGCCTTCGTAGCGCTACATGTGTCGTAAGTTGTATCTTTCCCAACTCTGGGAAACAGCCCGGGAGACCTTATCATCAATAGATGATATATTCATCCACTCGGCCAACTCTATTCTGAACCATCCCTATAAGAAATGACACTAAAGCCACTCATGTGTCTCAAGGTCCCATCCATTCTTCTGTTAATCCAGTCAATCCACAGTCCCCATTTAACACAAGAAGTTCCATAACTACTAGAAAAGCAACAAGCATCATTTTGACCTTTGACTTCCAAACTCTGTTATCTCTCATGATAAATAATAAACACTAACAGGTTAATGCATTTTTTCTTTAAAGATGAAATAACACTTAAATTCTGTAAAATGTATTTATATATTTATCAATATGCAGCCATCATGTGTAACATCAGTATTTTTCTATAGGTTAATAACCATCAGTGATCTGATTCAAATTTTAGATTAATCTAGAATTGCTCTAATTAATCTAATATAGAATTAGTATGAGACATTGTTAAATGTATTTTATAAGATTATAAACATGTCCTTTTAACATTAATAATAACAAATTTCCACCTAGAACCATTACAAAAACAAATCACAGTCTATGGGAAAAGGCTGGAAACAAGTACAAAAATAAAACCAAAAGAAGTTGTAAACATTGCTGTTTGTAATAAGTAAGGGTACTTTGTTTCAACATCTGAGAGCTTCAGAATCAGAATCAGAATCAGAAATGTTTTTATTGCCAAGTAGATTTTCACTTACAAGTTATTTGTTGTGGTATGTTGGTGCATACAAACATAATACTAGAAATAGAAATAAAGATTAAGGCAAGTACTGTCAGTAAAGACAGCATAAATGAAAAAGTAAAAGAGCATACACAATAAAACACAAGAAAGAAAACAAAATTGTCTAAAAATGTACAATATAGAAGATGAACAATATTTACAAATGTTACTGATGCTTTAACACAAAAATTCAGGGAGTTATAGATGCTGAGACAAAAAGTCTTACAACCATCCCCGGTCTCCCTAATTGTTTTTAGTTGAGTCTAATTAATTAATTATTTGTATTTTAACGTCAGGAAAATTAAAATCACGATCACTTGTTAAGTTTTATTGACAGAGACAATGATAGTTGCTAAGCAACCAAGATGCATCTCCAACTGTGCAAAAATATAAAACCATATAACTGGTAATTTATGTGTGGTCAGTATGATCACGGATGGCTGAAATATGTAAAAATGATCACATTTTCTTTGTCATTTGTGTGACTTATATTTTAAAATACATTTAATGAAAATATAGACACTTTAAGGAAAAGTCAGGTACCAGCAGCATTAGATATTTTTCATTCAACAAAGTTATTGCACATATAAATTTGAAAATACCTTGACTCTAGAGTCAAAGATGAAGAACAAGAAATAATGATATGAACTTATCATCACACAATATAGGCCTAACTTTAAATGTGTACTCTGGTGGCAATTTCTTTAATCATCTGAAGAAATGGATCAATACTGCTGCCTCCCTGTGTTACTTGAAGGATCCTTCCTACCTGTACATACCATGCAGCTTCTTACAGTCTGTACCTGCTGCTGCTGCTGTTGCTGCTGCTGCAGATAGGCTAGCTGTCAGATTTGTTGAATTAGCTTCACTATGGACACTTCCAACTTTCTACACTTCCAGAGAGACAACGGGAACAGGCCGACTGCCAGATCTCATTAAGCTCAAAGTTATTCAGACGGACAGGCTGGGAGAAGCATCAGATACTCTCAGATTTAATTTGTTTGGTTCAATCACGGCGCCTGATCGCTTGTAGACATAGGATGAAACACGAGAGAGACGCTTCACTCACTCGTGTTGACAGTAACTCATCTCTAACTCAGACAGTATGGGTCTGTGTTTGTGATCAAATGAAATAAATAAAAGGAAATGTGATAATAGCGCTCGGTGAGGCCGCATTTACATATGTTAAGTACAAGAAAAGTATCATCTTCTTCTTCTAAGTCTTGCACCTGTCTTTACATCTGTTAACAGCTGAAATAGCATCAGTCACATCTTCTTACAGCCGCTGTGGAAACCCAAAATAGGATCAATGATGTTGGCTGAGCTGGAACTTGATTTTCAGATTTAAAGTACCTGAAACACGCAGAACAGATGTTATTTGTAATCCAAAATTGTTTGATCATTAGACTTGTAAACAGAGCTCAGATCAAGCCCATTGTGTGTTTTTCTGCACATGAAGCTCTTTGAGAAGAAGCTGGGCCTTGAACAAGAGAGAGACAGTGCGCTGATTATAATTGCCTTACCTGAGGGTAGCATCCAGTGGACCGACTGAAGCGATACAGAAACTCAGCAAATCCCAATTAAATTCAACACAGACGCTGAACAAAGCTTTTGCTGCGTGTGTTGTCAGCAACAGAACAAAAGAGTGATTAAAACTTCTTGTTAGGGGGGGAAGTGTGACTCATCTGCCTCAAAGCAAAGCACATTTTGGATATCTAATAAGTGGCTGGGGAATTTCAGCTAATCATTTCATTGTTTTAATCTATCTTAAAAATATCAGCCCCAGAATTAATTTGCTGTGATGTGGTTCAGCGCAAACGTTTGTGCCACTTTGAGTGGCAGCAGACCCGCAAAATGTGTCTGGAGTCAAGCCTTCACGTCACTTTAAGTCAGGTTTACACAGCACGTCAAATCAGATCCTTGAGCACATGTGGCACAGAGCAGACATGCTTTATGGTCCTGAAACAGCAAAAAGCAAGTGGAATCTAATATTTTCTCTTGTGTTTTGGGCAGGTTTTGAGAGTAATGGATTACATGTAACAGGATAACATAATCAGGATACAAAAAAGGGTAACTGTATTCCATTACAGTTACAGAAAAAGAAGATGTATTCAAAGAGGGTGGGTTATTAGCGGGATTACAATTTTAAAATACATTTCAAAATCAAAAATGATAAGCTCCCATGCACAGAGTGCACAAATTACAACGCTTCATGAGTCTCACAACACCACTCTGCTCTAGGCCTGAACAATTTTGAAGAAATATCTAATTGCAATTATATTGACTGATACTGCAATTGCGATTTGATTTGCAATATTAGAGGGAATGTTTGGGTTTTTTAATCATTATTCTCATTTTCATTGAAAAACAAAATGATTATGGTGTGTTATTTTCTTCAGGGATCACAAACAAAGACGGTTTCTGAAGTCTACAGAATGATGTGTTGGCCTACAATATTTAATTTAAAATGATATTTTGGCACACATTTCGCCTTTAACAAATATTGCACACCCTGCGATTTGAAAATGATAGTAGACAATATTATTTTTGCTGAAATAGTTATTAATTGTTCAGCCCTACTCTGGTCTCAAATCAAACCACAGCTCATTTCAACATTATTTTTTCTTCAAATCAGAAACAAACATCACATTACAGTGAAGTTCTGCCTTCGGTTGTGAAAATGCTGTCATCATCTGAGGACTCAACATCTAATTTAGAAACATTTCATGTTACAGGTTGGACCAATTGCTAATATTAGCTACATAGAAATCCAGTTAGCGAGCTAACTTGTCAATACTGTTACTGGTGAAAAATATGTTGGGAGTGTAGGTGGTGATGCTGGTGATCAGGATGGTGTGTAGGTAAAAACACGAGCCCCAGTTTATGGCAGTTTACTGTAAATTTACGTGTGAATAGCTACTTCACAAAGTACATTTAAAATCCACATAATTGTCACTATTAGTCTAAGCCTGCATTTTCACTTAACAAAGCAGACAATAGCTGGACAAACAATTAATAAACTTAACAATCAATATGAAACATTACATTAGTTAGTTACCTTAGTTTGATATATTGTGATACTTGGATTACATTACTTATTACATTTTGTCATAGTTAGGGGTTTTCATAGTCACTTCCTATTTTATTTTGGTATGTCTTCCCTTTTTATGTTTACTTTGTCTGTTTTCCAACCTTTTTGATGTTTTCACCTGTCCCTGGTCACCTCCATAGTGTATTTAATCCTGTATCTTCACCTCCTTGCCAGTTCATCCTCGTCTGTTTTCTCGCAGTGTTTCCTTGTTGGTTTCTCTGAGCTCTCAGTGTTTTTTTCCCTGTGTGTTTTTTTTTTGGATTTTCATGGACTTACCGTATTTTTCGGACTAAAAGTTGCTCCGGAGTATAAGTCGCACCAGTCAAAAAATGCATCATGAAGAAAAAAAAACATATATAAATCGCACTGGACTATAAGTCACATTTTTTGGGGGAATTTATTTTAACCGTTGTCTGTGCTCTGATAGAGAAGTGGTTGCGTTGCATGAAGCTGTAACACCAAGAAGGTCCTCCCGCAAAGTCATTCATATTCGTTGCCTTGGCAACTACCAGGGCGTGGAGACGTACCTGCACCGTTGACAAGCCTCTCCTGGCAGCACGTTGTTCAAGCACCCATCTGTGAACTTGTTCCTCCAGCTGTGGCCATCTTGCTTTTAGCCTACGATTAGCTTTCTTTGTTTTCTTCATTGCAGTCCCTCACAAGTTTCTCGCTCAGTCCAAACTTTCTTTCTGCTGCTTGATTACCATTTTCAGCTGCATATTTCACTACTTGCAGCTTGTAATCTGCAGAATATGATTTTCTTTTGGGGGGCATTTTTGTTCAGTCTTTTTCAGTTGTCTTTAAGTTAATGTTTAAATTAATTTTCAGTGGTACAGGAGTAGCAGATACCGGTAGTTGTCACAAGCCTAGAGTGCCCTCCTGCTGCTGTAGGTAATGTTTACTCCTTGGTCATGTCGGTCAGTGACGAAATAACATTTAAGAACATGTGAAATTATATATTTTAATTTATACAAGTCGCACCTGAGTATAAGTCGCAGGACCAGCCAAACTATGAAAAAAAGTGCGACTTATAGTCTGGAAAATACAGTAGATTTTTGTCTCTGCTCTGTTGGATTTTTTGCTTACCTTTCTTTCACCTTTGCCATCATCGTAACTTTTTTGTGTTTTGTATTTTCATTAAACCTTTGAACTCATCCACTCCTGTTGCAGTCTGTGTTTGGATCTATTCTCTGTTCCTGGTTGATAAATTATGACACAGTTTCTTCTTTCTTTTTTTGGGGGACATTTTATGCCTTTAAAGGGGACCTATTATACTCATTTTCGGGCCTTTGTATTTGATTTTGGACTCCTATAGAGCAGCTACACACAATCGCCCACACAGAAAGCTTTGTAGATCGTCAGGACGCTGTGCCTCCCGCTGCATCTCTTCCTTGTATTTTCTGCATTCCGCAAAAACGGTCTGTGTACTTTACTCCACCCCCCGGCCCTCCTCCATGTACGCCTCCCGCCGAGCCCACTGCGCTGTGATTGGTCACACTCCCGAGGACTTCCGAAGGGCTGGCAAGCGCTGCTGAGCCCAGCTACCGGCTAATCCAGCTTCGTACTGGCCCGTGTTGACAAAACGGTCCCCTGTGAAGTGCCATAGACAGACAAACACGGAGGTATTTTTCCTTTGCTGGTCGGGAAAAAGCAACTCTATCCACTTCTGCCTGGTGTTCGCCTCTTTAGGAAAGCTAAACAAAGTTAACTTTCCCTCACACCCGAACAATCATTTTCTGGGAGCCATTGCTCAACGTACTAACACTGAAATCGTTGTAGACAGCAGGGAGTGTACTACGTAGGAAGCTCAACACAGCCAGGCTTTCTTTGCACGACAAAGCCTAAAACTGCAATCAGAGATAACGGGTATCATGATGGTGGTTATCAACTCATTTTGTTAATCCAGGCTTTCGTCTTCAGACTCTGTGCGCGTTCATATAAAAGGGGCATCCGTTGCATCAGTTGACTCTTCTTCCACATGAAATGAAGTGATCGCGAGCCACTTACTTAAGTCAAAATCATCAAGTTGTTATAATTATGTGGAAAATATACAAAATACATTACGGCAAAAAACAGCATTGTTGCTGCAAATAAAGCAGGAGAAGAAGTATGCTGTCAGAAAATGACTGATGGACTAAATGCGGTCTTAATGCTGCTGTTTATTCTAACATGAAAACTGCACATTAAACAATAAAACTCCATACAGCAGATTTAAACATGATGAAGTCTGTCTGACACTGTCCTTTGATGACAGAGGCGTGGACATCACTGAAGTTTTTGACCAAACCAACGTAAAATGAGTGTAACTGATTTAAGACTGTCTGTGATAAATGATGATGAATTTTCTAATCAGTGATCTGAGCTGCAATATCACCAAGACAAAACAGATAACAGTAAAAAGTATTCAAAGTGTCTGTAGTTGCTTCATCATTATTTTAGTGTGTGGATTATAGACCATGACAATTTAAAGTGTTAATATGATCTGGAGCAAACAGGAAAAATGACTCTGCATCACCAAACGGAGGTTACCGTCATGACAGCGCGATGCAGACAGTTTGTGCCGCTGTTACATTTTTACATTATATGGATTCGTTCGGTGATATTACGAACATACACCTCAGTGATTTTTCAATGTTAACGTCCTCCCTCAGTTTAAAAGCTAAGGACAATAATTAGTTAAAGAACAGCGCGTTTTACAGATGATTTAATTTGAAACTGAACATAACCTGCTCGCGACCAGGTTATGAGTTTAGTAGTTACCATGGTTACCAGGTTAAAAGAAAGCCACCTTCATGACACTGAAAATCCTGGGTTTAGACTCAACATAACTCGCTAACACATTAATCTCGCTTTGTAGTTACACCCCTCAGAGCAGCGATATAATTTACGAAGCAGAGCGGGGGAGCAGGCAGGCCTAGAGCACATGCCGGGGTATGACCATATAAGTAAGTCTGGCACGCATTGACGTCAATGTTACTACACCGTTAAAAACAAGACAGTAAAACACAGCGTGCAGAGCCATCCAAAACAGCTTGCGGGGCTCGCTTCCAAATGCATGAACCCCAATATTTGACACTTTGGAATCACGAGTATCCGACATTGTGACAACATTTATAGGTCAGAAAAGAGGAAAAGCATAATAGTTCCCCTTTAATGACAGGACAGCAGCAGACATGACAGGAAATGGGGAGAGAGAGTGGGGGAATGACACGCAGCAAAGGGCTATGGGGAGGGGTTGAACCCACGGCCGCTGCAGAGGACTCACAGCCTCTGTACACGGGGCACACGTTCTACCATCTCAGCTATCCAGATGCCCTAATTGTGATACATTTTTAACCGGTAATTTGTAACTGTTTTGGAATACATTTTTAAACTAACCCTCCCAACTCTGGTTTTGGGCCATATTAAAGAATTTGCATGTAAAGGTCAGTTTACTTGACATAGTTAGCAGTAGTGATAAGTGTGTCTCAGTTGTGTCTCCTTTACATACATAAACAGATCTATTTCAAACCATGTAATCATTACTGCCCACATACTTGGGCTGGCATGGATGTTAATGAAGGGTTGCTTATGTAGTGTATGTAGCTTCTTGGGGCGGCACGGTGGTGCAGTAGTTAGCACTGCCGCCTCACAGCAAGAAGGTCCTGAGTTCGATCCCCCAGCTCCCCGGTTGAGTTTGCATGTTCTCCCCGTGTCTGTGTGGGTTCTCTCCGGGTTCTCCGGCTTCCTCCCACAGTCCAAAGACATGCATGTTAGGTTAATTGGTGACTCTAAATTGCCTGTAGGTGTGAATGTGAGTGTGAGTGGTTGTCTGTCGATGTGTCAGTCCTGTGATGAACTGGCGACTTGTCCAGGGTGAACCCTGCCTCTCGCCCAATGTCAGCTGGGATAGGCTCCAGCAGCCCCCCAACCCTTACGGACTAAGCGGTTACAGAAAATGAATGAATGAATGAATGAATGTAGCTTCTTGCTGCTCCCAGCAGCAGGATGAGCACCTTGGAGAGAGCCACACTTCTCAGTCCTAACTGTAGCCCGATAATGCATAAATGTTGATTAATGCATATCTTCATGGGTTAGTCAGTGAGGACTGGCTCTCTTGGCATGGGTGGGTGCAGGTATCAAAAAATCCTGACCCCACATCACTACTGAGCAGCCTGGTAAAACAAGTTTACAATGTCAAAAAGAATACACATGCATTTTCACATGTGGTGAGTCTCTTTATTCAGACCTACAGTGTGATAAAGCATCAACTGTGGGCAAAAGGTGAGGTGGCAGAAGTACACATATTCTGTACTCAAGTAGAAGTACAGATACAGAAAAAGACTAAAAGTACAAGCACTGGTTCAAAAGTTCAGGCTAGTAGTACAGGCTCTGAGATGTACTCAGAGTATTAAGGTAAAGGTAGCTCTCTGAGCAAAGCTAACTGAACTTCACCTTTTTTCCAGTCATGTCACTTTCTCAGTCTACTTTTTCTTGTAGCGTCTTCATGTCATTTTCATCTTGTCATGTCTTGTTACATCTTTTAGTTTGTTTTCATCTTGTTATGTCTTTTCTGTCATTTTG
Organism: Lutjanus erythropterus; assembly: GCF_056507025.1. Taxonomy (NCBI): domain Eukaryota; kingdom Metazoa; phylum Chordata; class Actinopteri; order Lutjaniformes; family Lutjanidae; genus Lutjanus; species Lutjanus erythropterus. The sequence continues at coordinate 2,124,204 of NC_139323.1, forward strand.
ACCTTGTTAAGTCTCGTAAAGTTACATGTTACATCTTTTTGTTTTACATTATGTTGTTGTATGTTCATCTTGTTAATGTTTTTGACTTGTTGCATGTTTTATGTAATTTTCACTTCGTTACATCTTGTTACATGTTGCATTTTGGTACCATCTTGGCTATATTTGTCTTGTTACAACTTTTATGTCAGGTTCTCTCTGGGTTCCTCCCACAGTCCAAAGACATGCAGAATAATAGGTTAATTGGTGACTCTAAATTGCCTGTAGGTGTGAATGTGAGTGTGAGTGGTTGTCTGTCTATGTGTCAGCCCTGCGATGAACTGGTGTCCAGGATGTACCCCGCCTCTCGCCCAATGTCAGCTGGGATAGGCTCCAGCCCCCCCGCAACCCATCAAGGATAAGCGGTTACGGATGATGAATGAATGAACATCTTTATGAATCATTTTCTTTGTTTTCGTTTTGAATTAAAACCAAAATAACACGCCTGTTTTGGAACTGTAAGGAGTAGAGAATATAGATATTTATGTTAAAATCTAGGGAGTTAAAATAAAGTTGTAAAGAACAGATACTGTAAAATCTACCTAAGTGCCATAACAAAGTATTTGTACTTAGTTACTTCCCACCTCTGTAGCTGTCACCTTGGTTGGACTGTTCATCCTTCAGACAGACCTGGGAGTGACTGAATTTGTGAACAAACATGCAATCAGAACCAAAAGTACAGGTGATCCTACGGTGCACCTTTTAGCTGAACACAATGCATGCAATTTCAGTCATTTGAGGGTGGAGGGAATAAAATGCATGAGGGTGAAACCAGTTTGGGTTTCAAACCATTAATCCCAACTATATAAAGGCTTTGAATGTAAATGTTTTCTTTACCCAGCCTAAGAGTGCATGAAGAACGTTTTCTTCTCTGTTACCAGTTGTAAATTGTCTTCTGTGGCTCCAGAGAAGCTCAGTGAACTCTGACAAAATAACCCTCAAGACATCATCAGGGTTATCTCGGATCAGCCATGAACTGCAACCCACTCCCAGGACCCCAGCTGACCCCTGACCACAGACCTGACCTCCAAGAATTTCGCACAGCTCTGACGTTCTATCATTATTTCCATCTCATGTGGCATGTTGCAGTTTGACTGTGCTTGTAGGTTCGCATTCTTATCTACACTGCAGTTTTAAGTGCTGTGTAGAAGTGAACATCCATTTTAAAAGAATAAAAGGAGTTCATCATTTAAAAAAGCAAGAATGCTGGGATGTGTGAAGTCATGTGGAGCTGACAAATTGCTCCCTTTAAAAGTGTTGATTTAAAACAAGGCTTCACCTTCAACACAAGATGACAAATGCTGGAACAGACTGTTTAGCCTCCATCTAGTGTTTTATATATTTATAGTGTAAATGAAACTAAAGGTTCTACTTGTTTATTTGTTCATCTCAGTGCATTAATTCTCATGTTACTTGACCATTAAACCAGAATCTCAGCCAAGATTTTAGAAATACTGGTCATCAGTTCAGTTGCCCCCTGCACGCTCCACCCCCAGTCTATATAACTGTGCCCAGACACCAACAACAGTTTTAATTAACTGGAAATTATTCTTGAGCTAAAACTCATAGGATTTATCTTTAAATAACCACACTAGTGGCATGGTTCCTGCAGTGTCTGTCAGTCAGCCCACCACTTTGGTTTGATATCTACTGCACCACATGCCATGACATTTGGAACAGATGTTCATCCCTGTCAGGAGAAATTGTAGTAACTCTCCCATAACGTTTGATCTCACCACATCATCATATCACAATGTTGACTTATCTAAAATTAGATTTTTGACCAAATACCTGCAAAACTTCTGACATTCCCAACAGCCTCAGCCTTACTGTCTGTTTCAGGCTAATTAGCAAATGTTAGCAATAACACAACATGCTAAACATAACACATAAACTAACATGGTGAATATTATACCAGCATGTTTTCTTGTTGATGTTAGCATTTAAGCCTGAAGCATCAACCTGCACTTTGAAGACTTTAGATCGTTGATAATATGACTGCATATTCTTATCCCACCGCTTTAATTAACCCTGGGCTAAGAGTTAGCCCTGAAATAACTTAGCCATGCATTGTTAACCCAGGATTAAGCTAAACACAGGGCTTTATGATACACACTGCACTTGTACTAGCCCTGGATACAGTGTCCTTTGGAAAATGCCACATTGTCACCTTTTAGCACTGTGCAATCAATTTCCAGGAAATAACTCAGGGGTAACTCACCAGATTAGTCCAGCAAGCCCTAGACTAAAATCAGGGTTGGCCTGCTTTGATAAGAGTCCAGATTGTGCCAGTGTGAGAGCTTTCTGACAGCCTGAGGCAAGAGGGTTCAACTAATGCTTAGCCCTGGGCTAAGAGCAGTATGGAAATCCCTGATGTGCCACCAGTTCTAGAAGGTGGCTGCACTTCAAACTCCAAAATTCATTCATTCATTTTCTGTAACCGCTTATTCCGTAAGGGTCGCGGGCTGCTGGAGTCTATCCCAGCTGACATTGGGCGAGAGGCGGGGTACACCCTGGACAAGTCGGCAGTTCATCACAGGACTGACACATAGACAGACAACCACTCACACTCACATTCACCCACGCAGGCACGAGGAGAACATGCAAACTCCGCACAGAAAGGCCCTGCCCCAGCAAGCTGGGGGATCAAACTTAGGACCTTCTTGCTGTGAGGCAGCAGTGCTAACCACTGCACCACCGTGCCGCCCAAACTCCAAAATTTTGACCTAAAAATTTGAACATTTTCATTGGTAGCTACAGCCTTGGAGATGTTTGAGGGTAACTCTAAATTACATGATTGGCAACAGTTGTGACAAGCCTCAAAGTCTGTCCAGTGAACAGTGTGACTTGTTATGACTATCAATACTCTCTAAAAGTCTATAATTGTAACTTTCCCTTTCACACATCGTCTTTGGCTTCCAACAACTCAGTGAAGCTCTGCGCCATAGGTGCACCACCGTTACGTAACTGTTCTATTTGTGAAACACTGCTAAAGTACACAGCAATTACCCAACTGTTGTACTGCTCGCGACAATGGCCCTGGGACAGCGGCAGCACAGCTAGATCAAACAGTTGTGCTAAATTAAAGAGCGGGTTATCAGACCAGGCAGGAGTGTTTGATGTGCAGAGATGAGATGCATTATTATGGTAAATAAGCCTCCCTTATCAAGCTATTCCTACAGGGCCCTCTGGCTGAGCAGCCCACAGTAGTGTGTGCCCTTGGTCAGACAAATACATGCATGTACACAAACACACACACACACACACACACACACACACACACACACACACACACACACACAGCAGGAGCAGCAGCAGCAGAGAGCATAAATACATCTCTGTTGATCCTTTACACTCCACTCCAAACAGCCGCCTGCTCCCCAAATGTCACTCAGTCTCTGGCATAATTTGTTTCTAATCATTGGCAAAGAGCGGCAAAATGTCACCCTTTTCCAAGGAGGATGAATTTCGATTGATTTCCAATTAGCACTAAAACAAAATGCAAGTGCTTTCTTGTGTGTCTGTGTGTCTGTGTGTGTGTGTGTGTGTGTGTGTGTGTGTGAGACAGAGAGTGCTTGTATTGGTGTGGTAGTTAAGATCAGAGGAAACATAATGCAGCAGTGCAACCCCGAAGGCACATAAACAGACCCTGACGTCCGTAGGCGGAGCGCCACAAAGCACGCTGCTCTGAATTTTTACAGCTCTTATCGTGCGTTTATGGCACTGGAATACAGAACTAAAGCCATCACATGCTGGAAAACAATAAAACATTCAGCACTGCTGAATGATTCAAAATCCTAATTGGTGCTACAGGAAGCAACATGTGAAGACTAAATAACATTGAAAACCTCAAATAAAGACAAAAAGTGCATGACATTATCTTCGGATAAAAGCTTTTAAGGTCAGAGGAATGAATTAGAATGAAGGGAAGTTCACAAAACTTATTTACCAAATGACAATTTAAATTTCATCTTACAAATTTGTGCACTTATTGTTGATTTAATCTTTTCTATTATTTATGTATGCAGAATTGAGTTCTGAAATATGAACACATTCCTCTAATTTTAGCTGCCCTCCACTGGCTTCTTTTTGGGGTGATTTTAAGATTTAATTGTCAGAGATCTTGTAAAGCAACAATCAATGAATTTTCTGAGTTTGTCACACCACAGAAATGTGTTATTAACCAAAGCCAAACCAGCCAAATTTGAATGATTAAAAAAACCTCTACACATGTGAAAAAAGGTCTCAAAATCAGGACAAAATGAGCAGTTTTCTCTGTTCTGAAACGTTTGGGGGGGGGGGGGGTGTCAGATTCACTGTCCCAGTGTCAACCACCACTACAGCCTGAAAACAACCTGAAACATGGATGTCTAGCAGCTTTATTGGACATGTTCAGACCAGGCCAGAGGACAGTCACAGGATAGTACTTTTATTTCTTCTCTGTTGGGTTGTTGGAACTGAAGTGAGATAAAGTGAACAGCTGAGCTGATCTGGACTGACAAAGTCAGTCCCATTTGTAACAAAGAAGTTGTGAACAGAAATCTTGAACAACAGTTTAACAGTCTAACTATACATGCAGTACAAAGTTCTCAGTCTTCTTATATTTTCAGCAATTATTTTCTAACATGTATAATGTGTTTAGAAGAAAAATTTGCTCTTTCCTTTATGTGATCTTTAATTTATAGAGCCATTTGTGGTCTTACATATTCTAGCTGTAGACTTCTTAATCCCAAATGGACCTCTCTATAAGTGGAGATCTTCTAGAGCAGATTTCAAATTTGCATTTGCCCTCAGGCTGTGGAATAGTTTACCTGAGAATCTCATGTTAAAGGCATAATATGCAACAGTTCCACTTTGAAATTACTAAAATGAATAGATCTGTTATATATTTCTTATTCCCCAGTTGTCAAATATCCACGTCTTGTCACGCCTCTTGGCATCTCATACAGGCACACAAAGTAACCTTTAGCATCTGTATGAGGCTCACTGGACTTCAACTAACAATGTAAACCCACCTGAGGTAGCTTAAGAGGTTAAGAGCTCCATTCCAACATGTTTTCACCCCAGCTTGTCTGCTACCAGTGCTGTTTTGTCTTGTTGGAGGCAAGAACGAGCTGCTATTTGCAGTGTGTTTATATTTGATGCTCTATTGTTGTTATTCTTAGGTGACTGTAATGTTTTGGAGGAATCTGGCACAAGAATTTCCTTCAGGAGTAATAAAGTTTTATCTTTTCTTCTCTCTTAGATGAATGGCGTCAATACAAAATGTGCCATACACAAGACACTGTTATGAAAGTTCCACTTGGAATCCTTTCAGAAAGTGCTATCTAGAACCCAATATAAAAGGTATATCTAAACCATCTGTGAAAGATTTCACCCAGAAGCCCCAAGAGGTTTTACAGAGAACCCTTCTATAGCGTAATGGTTCCCCCAGAATCCTCTCTGGGGGTTCTATCCAAAGCCATTAAATCATCTAAGGGTGCTAACAACTGAAAACCTTTTCATATTCCAAGGATTTTATCAAGAACCCACGGAGTGGGATCTACCTACAACCCTTTTATGGTCAAGTAAACAATGAAAAAGTTCTTCATGTATTTAAACAATCATGTTTTTCAAAAAAGGTTTTGAAGTGAAAAGGATTCTTAATAGAACCCTTAGTCTTACAAATAACCCTTGACAAACCCTTTCTTGCAAAAGAAAGCCTCTTTTTCAGAAGCAAGTGGTTCTGTGTAGAACCTCAGCCCTTCAGGAAGAACCCATTTGGAACCCTTATTTCTAAGAATGTTTTTCCCATTTTTACCTAGGATTAGATAAGATAAGATAAGATAAGATAAGATAAGATAAGATAAGATAAAAATTTGATGGTTGAAGATTTGAAACAATTTAATTTCTCATCAGCACGTTCTGTTCATTACAATGAGATGTGTACCTGCTTACTATGTGTTTGTTAGGGTTCTTTAAGTATGGACAGGCGTCAGCTTTTTGTCAAGATGTGCGTTCTGCAGAGGTCAAAGCTTGTTCTGCTTTCAGTCAAAAAATAAATTAAGTCTAGCCACAAATAAATCACCACAGTAACTGTTTGTCAGTGAGAGTTGATGTAGCTTCACCAATTGAATTAGTAAAGTTAGTCAACAAAAAAATAAAGACTCAAGAGAAAAATCAAACATATCAGCATATTAAAATCATTTATTGTGCTCCAGAAGAGTAATTACTATTTAACCAGAAAGAAAGACAAGTGACAAATAATCTACATTACAAATGCCAGACCAGCTCACATAGTGCCCCCTGTTTCACATGGCATTCAAAGAACAAATCCACCTGTAGTTTTCAGACTGCTAGCAAAAACCTCTCAGGATGAATCTGAGGGTTTGGTTGTTGTCGTCTCTGCTGTGATTTTGAGGTTAGAAAATGGCACGTTGCGTTACATTCATTCGCAGTGCTCGTTCGTCCCCTCCCTGTCTGTCCCGCCTGACGCAGCAGCCCAGGCTGACTGTTGACCGCAGTCAGGGCAGATTCACACTGGAACAAAAGTGAAGCGTCCCCCTAGAACAGGGTTTCTTAAGTTGTCTTCAGTCCCAAACTGTGTGGATTCACAGTCACCCTGCTAGACTGGCTCATTAAAACATACTGTGTTGGGATTGAACAGAAACGACTGAAGAAATGCTACCTGGATAGGTTCGGAGTTCCCCTCTGTGAATGATGGACACACAGTTTTAAAGGAAAGTGACAGTGGATGGGAGTTATTCTCAACTCTGGGGCTTTCTCACGCTTTTATCTTACATCTGACATTTGGATGTGAACGCTGTTGTTCCAAAATAAATGCTCTTACAAGCACACAGCCAATAAATCCAAATTCAAGTCTTATTCAGGACAAGCCAGATGTATGGAAGCCCTGAGAGGCAGGTGAGGAAAAAAAAAAACATTCTGGTGATCCAGTCTGGTCTGAACTGCTTTCTCTCCTGTGTTTATGACTTATGAACGTGTGGGGAAAAAAAGGTCCTGCCAGGATCAGTTCTTGTATTTTTGTCCCGTGAAAGAATAAATTCAATTTAAAAAAATGACACAAACATTTTTCTAATGACATTATAAACCAGAAATAGGGCATATATGCAGCTTTTAAAAAAACATGGTTAAGCCCTCTAAATCAGTCATTCCCAAACACTGGGTTGCGAACCTCAGGTGGGTCACAGGAGATTTTCTTTAAGAAGCAGGCTAAAATATTCCACACTGTAAAAACTAAAAAGTTGAGAAAATTCAAAATTTTTGGCCACCTTACTTACTTGAACTTACTTGAATAGACTTTGAAGCTTTGAAGCACAGCTCAAATGCAGACTGAGTTTTATTGAGATAATTTACTCTTTTTCTTTAGATAAACTGGAACCTTTGAGTTTTAGAACCCCCCCCCCCAAAAAAAAAAAAAAAAAAAAAAAAATTGTACTTTGTACAAAACTGTACAAAAATTATTGAGTAAACTTGAAGTGAATGTGAATAATGGTTAATATTTAAAAAAATTCCGTCAAAAAGATTTAATTTTCCAACACCCAAATAACAACAAATCAAGTTCACAGTTCACTGTAAACAATTTATGAAAGAAATTCAGCTTTTTTTTTTTTTTTTTTTTTAGTTTATTTCAAAACTATAGCGTTTGAGTTGTGCTCAAAACTAAAAAAATGTGTCATAGTGAGTTGAATTGAAATCTTTCTTAGATTTGTTTTCTTGATGAGAGGAAATAAAAACAGACTCAGCTCTCATTACTTCTGTAGCTTCAAACTGAGTCTCTGTGGTTTGGACTTTAGGGTACAATGTTAGTGTTTGTACTTTGAGGTTTCTGCTTCTTTGACTGTTTTATGTTCACTTTAGGAGATGTGTTTATTTACTGCTGCAAAAAACATTTCCTGATTTTGCTGCTTCATAATAAAAGTGTTCAGATTACAAAATAATGAGTTCTTTTATTGAGGAGAATTAATGTCTTTTCCTTGACACCAATTCAACTAAACACCTTCAAGCAGGTTCAAACTTTCCCAAATAGTTGCAGAAGCTCCAGACAGAGCCAAGAAGTCTTCATTGCCTCCACAGGAAAAGGGGCAAAAATTAGCCCGTCCACCGCCAACTGGAGCTGGGAACAGTTTTGACAAAGTTATGTTGTTGTAATACTCATTTCAGCCACAAGAGGCTAAACTGCACCACTGCCACATGTTCTAGCCCATGAGTTTTAATGTCTCCATGCACTCTAAACACAAGGTACGCACTGTATAATGTAGGCTGCATTAGCAAGATATGTAACATTACTGTCATGTCTGTCTTTTGGCTAGTAGAGCTAATGATAATGGCACATCACCACCAATAAAAATTAAAAGTCAGTTAGAAAAATTATCCTGGCAATTTTTTTTGTTTTTTGTTTTCACCTGACAAAAAGTTTTTCCCCACCCGTTTCACAGAAAAAAAAAAAACAACAACAAAAAAAGGAACTTAGAAAGATGATCCTGACAAAATTATTTTTTCCCAACTGTTCTCAATTCATGAACACAGCAGGAAAAGTAATTTAAATGAGACTGAAAATGTATCACTAGAATTTTCTTTTTCTCACTTGCCTCTCACAGCTTCCGTACAGACGTCAAATGATACACGAAATAAACACAGTATTCAAAATCTTAACACAGTGACAGAAATTAGGCACATCGCAAAAATAAACACAGATGGATAAGATGTGTACAAGCCTCAGTTATTGACAATGGACCACAGATTTGGGTGATAAATGAACAATATCAGCACATGAATTCCCATGTAAATGCACTCAGTAAGGGCTGACATATATACTCTGAAGGGTTTAAAATGTACAACTACACCATGGGTTCTGTGTCTTCTGAAAAGATAGTGTTTCACCAAACACAAAGAGACACACTCTTGTTGCATGCTGCACCTACTTACTGCCCTCAACATTTTCATGGTCTAACAAACCTGAACCAGTCATGAACTAAATTTGCAAAAGGTATAAGAACAAGTGTATGTTTATGTTTTTATGGTCCAGTGAACTTCAACAAAAGGTAGACCATTCTCAGAAAAACGTCATAATCTTCCCAGTTAAAATTGCCACAGCTTATAAACAGTATAAAAGATGCAATTAAATGTGAGCTTCTTTCCATATTTTATTTGCTCGTTTAACTATCCAGTCATGTTTTATTGTTATTAGTTCTTAGTTTAAAGGCCTAATGTTTCCTCTATCAAAGGGTAGGTGGGTGAGTTGCCCTGCCTTTAAAAAGAGCTTTCATAAGAATTTCAGCAAGCTGAGTCTCAGTGGAGAGTTTTAGTGTCCCATGATGGTGTAAATGCTAATCCAAGTTTTCCATTTTGACAAGAATAATGGCCTGGAGAAGCATATAAATGATAATGGCAATCTAAAAAAACATTTTCCATCTTTCACAGTTCATTCTTCCTTATGCAATTCCAGGTTTTACCCCTCTTTATTTTGTGGTTATTGTTTTCCAGTAATATATGTTGTTAGTCCTTTTCAAATATAATTCATTTAATTGAAGATTCATATATTTGGGAGAGACTTCTATTTCTTGACAGGTTCTAAAGCAATAGTTCTATAGTTAAAAGTTCTATTCTGTGCCATCACAGAAATTCAGGATGAATCAACATTTTTATCTACAATGTATGAGCAGCACACTGGGATTATGCATGTAGAGTGTCAACTGCTACTGCCTTGAATAAAAAGAATAAAGCCTCTTGAAATCAAAGACATGGCTGTTAATGTCATTGACAGTATTGCTTGTCTGCTCTTTAATTTTTTTGGAAGGAAGATTTTTTTAAGTCTTATTTTACTCATATGAATGGTGGTTAGCCCTAGTCTGTTAAGTCCTAGCCCTTACTTGAAATCATATTTTGTAATTACTGTAAGTGTGAGCTGAGGTTTTTACAACACAAGCAGCATCAACATTAAAGGTACCCTGTGGAGTTTTTGACCATTAGCTGTGCTGTTGAGCAATCATTTAATGAGAAAGTCCTACTTTTGTTGATATCTTGTGCTCCAACAGCACGTGTGTATAAATGCACTGGCATGTAAAGAGCGTGGAGACGATATGAGTATATTTGTGGGGAAGTAAAAACTTGCAATGTCTCATCTATAAAGGAGAGGAAAAAAGAGCAACAGCTGAGGAAAACAATGCAAGTTTCCAAACATTCACAAACAAACCTTTGCAAATGTTTTATGAGGTAGGAAATGCATTTGATATGTTTGTTAGCCATAGCGAAGTAGCTTTTTTGACACTCTTTTGACAATATAAGGTCTGTGACTGACTCTGAGTGATCAATGAAGTTACACCATTGGTCAGTCCAGTGTTGAGTTGAGTTTTCCCACTGGCCGTTGCTCTTTCAAAAAATAAAAAATAGACTCAAACTGTCTTGAATCAAGTCCTGGGGAGGTAACGCTCGACGCAAGAGGCATGATGATGTCACTCTTGGCATGTGCATCCTTGCGCTGCATGAGGATCATGAATCTTTTATCTGTCTCAAATTAAAAGCCCTCACTTTATATCAAAAGCCCTATAGTGTATCATATGGTACACAGTTCAGCCATATACTATGTTTTGACTTGGTCTTGTTAAGAAACACTGCAAATGTTGCAAATTGCAAATAATGAAAACTTCGCAGGGTACCTTTAATACCACCTGATAGTCACATGTACATACGTGTCAACAAGAAGACAAACAGCTGACCTGACATTAAGTCAGCTGACACATTATAGTGTTAACACAGAACTAGTTAAAGACAATGCTGAGGAAGTGGCTGCAAAAAGAGCTAATTATGTCACTTGAAACATCTAAATTGGCTATCAGAAGCCGTATTTGTCCATGCTCATGTTTGAGGATGATAAGTGGTTCAAATGTACATATTTAGTGGAGTATGTAGTTGATGTACTTATGCAAGTTTGTTTGGTTTGCTCTGACTCAGGGACTCGGAGGAATCTGCAAGCTCAGGTTTATTTTGCTCTGACAGGTACTTCAGATGATCTCCACCCACCCTGGATCTGATCAGGCCTATCCTGACCATTTATTTAACAACGGGTGGGTTTGATACGATGGCTGACAATGGAGCCTCACTGGTTGAGATTTGAAAAGTCACACCTCGGTGATGTCACTCATCTTGTGCTCAATGCACCAGGCTCACAAAACTCAGATCAAACTGTAACACTAGGCAGTGCTGATCAAATATGAATCAGGATTCTGTTTCTGCATTTCCTGTTTTCCATCTCAAATGTTTACAAAAGCACATTTTAGTGTACTGTTTAGCTGTGATATGAGATGTTTGTAACCAGGCTGTTATTTTTTCCTGCTTTAAATTAGTGTGTGTTGCTCAGGTGCTACATCACATTTTGTTGCTCTGATTGGCCAACCTGTCCTCATCCCATCTCATCAAAGTCCACCGGCCCTTGGTGTCCTATACAGGTGTACAAGGTACCCTTTTTCATCTGTATGAGGCACTGCCAGAAAGCCTGTTTTAACATGTGGTTCATGTTGTGAAACGGTGGCAGTTTGGGTGGATTTATGCAACAAAACTACTTGGGTAGGCTTAGGATCAGAACATGTTAGGGGTTCCAATAAGTACATTACATTGTGTACATCACCTGACTTCACTGAAGAGACTCTTACTTTTTCAATGTGGTCCCATGTCTGTACGAGACGCCGAGGGGCTGTGACAAAACATTTGATGAGGAATGAGAATGGGCTGGATTGGCTGTAGGTTACATTCCATTGCTCTGATTGGTTGTAGGTTTATCCAGTTGTGACCGAATGCATTTTGGTCTGCACCATTTGGAAATCAAAAAGATCTGAGACATCCGAGACTAATGCCATGCTGTTATGCAATGAAGTAGTGCTTCATTCTTGCTGAAGGTGCTGAGACCTCTCTCTGTGGACACTGAGTCCCTCCCGGTCTGTGCTGTTTTTCACATCTTCTCAATCACCAAGGATACAGCAGCCAGTTAGTGCTTCCATCAGTCATGCTAAAGTCTACTGTAGCTGACTCTCAATTTGTGCAGCTAACTCAAGATTTAATCAATCTCCAAATACTCTCCTCTGTTTTTTTCTGGCCTGCTCATGTAAGTTTTCAGTGATATAAGTTACGCTGTCATTAGCTTTCTCAATCTGTACATCCAGTGCTTCTCTTCAGGGCTGTGAAGGTCATCCGATGTGTTTACTTTCAAAAGTTGCAGTTTTTTTCTCCCTAATGACACAGTCTCAGTTTGCTTCGGTAGCCATGCTTTCCCTCTGTCGGTTGTTAGGCATGATAAATCTATGTAATGCATTTCCGCACTTATGTAACACTTGATTCATGAATCACTGCAGCGCCTCCTCTCCAACACCTTTTTAGTCTGTCTGTCTGGTTTTACATCCTCAGTCGATCTAAGCAGGACTGCTTGTTCTGTAGAAGAAAACTAGGACTGTTCTGTTTGCATGTTGCCGCCAAACATGCTAAATCATGTTAGCCACTGACATACATGGAGTTTATAACAGCTCCCAGCAAATTTCCATTTTTAATTTCAAACATGTCCTCTCACTTTCCTCACGCTGCAGTTGGCTTGCATTTATCACCTATCATCAATCAGACAATTGAATGCATGGCAAGTTATTAATTAGCATTCATCCTCAGCTGTCAGCTACTTTGCATGGCCCCACAATTGCTTGACTATTTACCCATCAGTGCAATTACATGTTTAATTCAGTGTGTGGCCCTTGCTTTGCCCCCATGTCATTTCCCTGGAGAACAGTGCCTGAATTGGGCAGGTGCTCACTAATGTACCATCCCAATCCCTGTGAGACTACCTACTGTACACTAGCAGAATATTACTTACTTAGTAATGTAGAGTCAGTTGTATTTTCCACTATAAAATTCATTACTATATACCTACATTTTGTAGGCTGACCAGACACAATGTTGTAATTCATTTCTTTTCCAAAGGATACGACAAGTTTTCCAATCCTAGAGTTCCAGTACTGAAAAGGTTTATGGTTTAGTCAACTTGAAGAGCAATATGTCGAAAGTGCAGGTATGTCATGATCCAGAATGGTTTTTAGTCAAATCAATTTAACATGAATCCAAGTGAAATGACAACCCCAAAAGTGATGGCAAGTTGGTGTGTATCTGCAAGACATTAGTCTCATGCTTGGACCAGACTACAGAATGTTTTTGTCTTTTCAAGATCGCCACTGTGTCAGATTAGGTGATCTTAGAGTTCTAGTTGTGGATTGACTGAGAGATATGACACACTACACTTTGGACCTATTTGTCTATATATTTAAACACATATGTATGAAAGTGAACAGGGAGCCAATCATTGTCATTCAGGGCCTTTTTCCACCAAAAAAAGTCTGGTTCTTGAGCTGATTCCAAGGTCCTTTGAACTTTGGTGCTATCTTGTGAACCAGCCCTTATTTGAGTGGAACCATTGTATTCACATGTGCCATCAACAGAGAGCACGGCACAGTGTACAATAGCCTGAAGAGTATGAAACACTCACTTTGATTCCCAAAGAAAACCTGCTATTTTTTAAATCCAGCTGGGAACCAACCTTTAAGCTTCTGAACCAGTCCATTTTAGTGGAAATGCTCAGAAAGGTTCAAACTTTGTTCTTCGTTCTTGAGCCATAACTGTGCCAACTCAATGTTGGCAAGAGTCTTTTCCCTTCCTAGTTAGTAAGAAGCCAGCGAACATTTGGGCACACAGCAGATATGTGTATGCAAAGGGTGACCTCTCAACAACCGCTAATGTTAATTTAGTGGATTTCTTGTGACTCGAGTCAAATGGTTACAGGGTCACTGAAATGATATAAAATACAACTCATCTTTTGTTTTACCATGTTTATGGCTTAGCAATAATAGTGCTCTGTGTGTAGACTTTGTGGAACACATTATAGTTAATAGTGATCTGGAGGTGTCCCAGATGTTGTGTCTTAAAGGAGCAATATGAAAGACTTGAAAGACTTTGGTTATATGCTGCCCCCTATTTGTTTGGAGTATGAATTCAGCAGGTGGCAGTAACCACTAACTGCTGCCAACTGTAGCTGCCTTTTGCTAGTTAGCTCAGTTAGCCGTGCAACTAGAAGCTGTCCTTTTAGCTGATTCCAGTGGGACTGGGACTGTGGGTTGAGTGTTCTTGATTACACCTCTAGCACAGGCGCTTTGTACAACCAGAAGGAGGAAGTTTTCATATCCAGGGCAAGGGGGACCTAGCAGGAAGTTGCCGCGGAATGGGCAGTGAGAGCAGGCAACAGAGCCAGGCTCAGCAGCCTCCCAGTCAACACAGCAGCAATGGGACTGCACAGCCCAGAGACTGATGGAGACCAGTTTGATGAAGTACCAAAGTGATTTAAAAAGTCTAAGACAGGATGAACCCTGGCTAACTGGTTAGCATGCTAACTTCAGATATCTCTGTAGCATGACACACTGGTGTCTTTGACATCATGTCAAAATTGGTCACATTCTGTTAATAATTCAGTTATTTTTGAAAGTTTTAAAAGTAATATTCATACATATTGTTCCTTTATATCTGAGTGTTGGTTAGGCCATAGTGATATTCTGTAGTCTGATCCCAGCATAACTCACAGTTAGAGAATATTTAAAAATGAATCCATGTATTAAGAGCTTCTTGGTCATTATATTGTCAGTAGACTATCCAGCCAACATCAGCATTTCATTTTGTTCCAAGGTTCACCTCCACATCTTGTGAAATGTATTTCAGCCATTGGCTTGGGTTACAAAAGCAAGGTCATGTAGTTTTTTATATGGGTCTAATAAATCTTGAGTCCGAGTCCAAGCAATCAGGGTGTTAGTCTATATACAATATCTTGAGTAGATTCCAAAACACTTGGAAAGCTCACGCCTAATTACTTAGCACATGGCCGTGTATGAGGGTGTCTGCACATGTTTTCATTTGCATATGTTTATATGTATGTTGGCTATCACGGGCAAGCTGAGTGCTAGAGCTTTGAAGCTACCAGCTGACAGACCCACTGGATGGACTGTCCCCAGATTCTGAGAAATTCACACTATTTTTTAATGTTGTTGGCTTGTCTTTACATAGAAGGGAATTAAAAAAGTCTCCGACCCATGAGAATGAAGTGTGATAATAGCCTTGGAATGTTCCTTTTGTTAAATCCCAGATCAAGCCCTGGCACTTCATTTCATCCAGAGAAACAATCTGGAGCAAACAGACGTAATTAGTTTATTCAATTTAAATCTTATCCCAAAAAGCAACACTCCTTATGACAGATGAGATTTTATCCCCCCCATCCAGCTTGTCTGCTGCAGTGTTATATGGGGTAACAGTAGTCTGCACTCATTATTTTGAATGACTGCACAGTGCCTGCGAGCGAGCCAAAAGGGGCAGGATGTATTCTCACAACAGAGGCCTCCACACATCTACACTTTAGTGAAGGGAAAACAGGGAGACAAGCGTTTCAGCTTACCAAGTAGCATCTCTGCGTCGGCACACGGATCTTATATCTGAGCACAATGGGCTTGCCATCCAGGGTATTCCTCCCTCTGTCTGTTTTCAAGATCACCACTTTAGCTCCGCGACTGCAGTCTGCTTCACTGTATGACACATCCCTACTCTGGTGGCTAACATCGTTAGCTGCCGAGGCTTCACTGACCTAAAGATGTTAGCGATGGCAGACAGCCTTGCAGGAGACGGTAAACTGAAGGGCGGTGTGGATGCGGAGGGGAAACCGTTTTGCTAAACAGCCCAACCTGTCAGCTCAGTATAAAAGATGAGACAGTCGAGAACCTTTAGTGGAAAAAAGAAGTGGGGCCAAAAGAAGAAAAGTAGTAGCTCTTTTAAAGTGAGGTAAAGAGGGTTGACTGTGGGTCTCAGCTGCTATGGGAAGCCTTTCTTCTTCCTTCCCACAAAGCAGTGTGCCTCCAAATAACATCAACCATGGCTAAAGATGAAAACTTCATGAAAAGTCTATCATGGGAATTGACCTACCCTGACCCTAGTGCTTCCTTGCATCCACCTGCTGTGCATTTCCAGAGAGTTCCACCCAGTGTGATCTGTCTGTGCTTGGCCTTTGACTTGTATTAGTCATGTTCAGGCATTCATGTTTAAACAGCTCTACAGAACCTGGCTGGAGGAAATATAAGCTACAGAGCCCAGAGATTCATTCTTTACCACTACTTTTTCCCACTGATGGGCATCCACTGTGTCACTCAATCAACACACCTCCCAGTTAAAGAAAAGAAAAATGGGCAATGGAATAAACAGTGCAGGTAATTACTTCTATACGGTAAAGTGGTCCAATAGGTAGAATAGCAAAGAACATTGATCTCAACTGAAGGTACAATGAGTTTGATTGATACAGTGTAATGTGATTTAACCACTATCAAAAAGTAGTACCAACACACAGAGTACAAAACTAGTCCTTATATGCCCAGCTCCACTCAAGCTATATTATGTTATGCAAGAAAGTTTTACCATATCCCCAGCCCCTCCCCTCTCTGTCCCCCATCTCCAGCCAATAACATCCATAACCTGGAACTGCATTTCCCATGGTCCTGCGATGGTGTGTGTTTTCCTGTAATCCAATCAGGAAATCCATCGGAAATTGCTCCAATGCAAGGGAGAGGGTGAAAATTATTCTTAATAATGACATAATCAGCAGAGCAGCCATCAAGCAGATAAATTGTCATGCGCATCGTGCTAAAATATCCAATTATCCTTTGTCCCCCAGCTCTCTGTGTTGAAGTTGGAACTGCCAGAAAGCCAGTAGGTGGATCCCCACTTTCCCACTGGTTCAGTCCTGCTGGCAGGTTTGCAGTATAGACGCCCCCCAAGAGAGGAGGGCTTAAACAGCCTTGGTGCTTAGTGTACAGATCTAGATATGTAAATAGGTTCTATACAATAAAATTGTTCCCGATCCTCAAAAATAAATGGATGAAAAGTATCTGTGATATTTTTTTTTCCCTCAAAATGGTTCCATTGTGCATACAGGTTTCTTTTTTTTCCTTGAAGTCTTCAGTTCTTCATTTGCTCTGTTCAACAACAGTTTTTGCTTTATCTTACATAGCCTCCATTTTTGAAGTTAACACATGCCTAAATTGGTTTGCGCTGCATCTACTCTGCGCCCCACAAACTGAGTAATCTGCAGCACGATGCCAAAGGAAAACAATATGTTTTCTTTCTTTTACAAAGTGCTCCCCTCTTCTCACCTCCGAGGCGTGTCTGATGCTCTGTTCTGCTTCCAGATAATACTGTCAAGCAGTCATTTGTCAAAAGATCCCGAAGGCCATATCTGTCGCTAGAAAGAAAAAGTAGTTTACTGTACCTTGTTTTGCTGCAATATCAGAACAAAAATAATGATAAAAAAACATCCTCCTCCTTGTTTTAGCTTGTAAGGGTGTTTTTCTTCAACTCCTTATTTGTACTTTTTTCCTCGTCTTTTATTTTTCTACAAAAACATAATTATTCTTTTTTTTTTTATCCTCTGGTTCAAACCCCCAGAAATCCCTTAACTATATTCCCTCAGGTATTAACAGGGTGTCATACAATCCCAGCATAATTCCATGGGTGTCTGGCAACTCCAGGCTGGCATTTCAGCTCCTGACATATCTGTGTTTGTCAGCATGTCGGCCGTAAGTCTCTGCTGCAGCAGCAGCGTTAGATTTTGCCTCAGCCATCAGAGTCCTGCCTGCATGGGTGCGTACACAGGGCTATACCCGGGTGGTGGAGTGTGAGTGTGGGTGCGGGTGAGGAAGGGTGTTGTTCTGCCCGCTGCTGGGGAAGGTGTTGAAAGAGTGGAGCGAGGTGAGCCCCCCCATGGTGCTGGGGATCATGGTTATGGTGTTTGGCGTCATGAGTGGGATGTCGTCCGGCGAGCGCCTCATGGCCAGAGTGTAGTCCGGTGGGCAGGCAGTCCTCAGCACCATGTCGTGCGGGTGCAGGGAGTCACCCACCCCCCTGCAGTCCCGGTCCAGGTCTGAGTGTTGCTTCATCTGCAAGGACATGATCTCCTCCTCCTGAGTGTGAGCCAGGTCGTTGGCGGCGCTCCGCTGAGGGCTACAGCGCCTGTGGACATCGTGCCGGCGCTTGTCCTTCTTGTAGTAAAGCGCGGCAAAGGCCAGAATGTTGAGGAAGAGCAGCGAGGCTCCTACGGCGATGGTCACCGACAGCTCAGTGGAGTAGTCACGCTGGTCCACCAGGTGTGGCTGGTTGTGGCTGTCCTGGGTCTCAGTGGGGAACGGAGTTGGGTTGGGACGCTTGGTCACCAGAACCTTGGTCTTCGGGGTGCGGTTGGTCGCCTCTGGTGGAGGAATCTGAAGTACAATGGTCAGAATATAAATGATTAGAAGAGTTTAAAATAAGTTCTAGGATATATTGTCTGAGAAAATCAAATCAGCTCTGTGCTAACACAATCTGAACCTTTTGATCAGAATTCCAGGGCACTCAGAGTAAACCTACACAGGCATGGAGAGAACATGCAAACACAAATTTTCATGATCAAACATGTTCAGATTCATAATTCAATACCAGCACTACAAAAATGTACTCATACTACAGGGTAATGAGCTCCAACCTATCCCAAGACTCACTGTGTGCTCCTGATACGCCAACTCCCCAACTGAATAGCTAACAATGCTATGTTGAATGTTAAATAAAATAAATAAATGTTAACTTCATTATTTGTATTTAGCCTTTTGGCAAATTTAGAGCAATGTCTACTAATGTCCATTGCCGGTGTTAAATAAACCAATGTACTAAATAAATAAATAAAATAAATTACAATATAAAACCAATGGGCCTTAAAACCTCAACCTCAAAAAGTTATATAGTGTAATTGATACTGACTGACTTTGCCAGTTAGCTAGCTAGCTCCTTGGAGCCACTGCACACTGCAGCTGGGCTGCCTACTTCCAACCATTGGTTAGTTAGAGCCTTTGAAAGTAAAGCCTTTAAAGCTACATGTAATATAATATAATATAATATAATATAATATAATATAATATATTTTTTCCTGTGGGCTGTCATGGGTTTCATCCATCTAGATAGTTTTGGTGTGAGTTGCTATGTTTTGGAGATTTCGGTCATACAGATGTCTGCCTTCTCTTCAATATGACTGGAACTAAAAGGCACTCAGCTTGTGGTGCTCAAAGCACCAATATACATTTGAAAAACTTGACAGCAAATTTTCTTTCCAGAAATCATGGCCTGGTTACTCAAGGTAATCCACTTTGCTGTGAACAGTTTCATGTTGGAACTACTTTCTTTCTATGATAGAATCTACCAGATTACTTTCTTTTCTACTAGAAAGAAAGTAGTTTCTACATAAAACTGCTGGTCTGCTGGTATGTGAATTATTTTGAGTAACTGGATCAAGATTTCAGGAGAGAGACACTGTTACTGAATTTTTCAAAAGCATATTTTGGGGGATTTATAATCATTTATATTGAAGAGAATGCAGAAATCTCTACAGTTTATATCATCAAAACTCAGCAGCTTGAAACAAAACTCTCTTGGTGGATAAATAGCATACAGGCAAGATGAAAAATACGTATTTTTGATTTGGGGTTGAACAGGCCCTTTAAGGAAACAATTGATGTGACCCCTGAATTGAGACATAGCTTCTATGTGTGAACCTGAACTAATGTAAATCTACTTCCTTGTATTCTTTAATTCACTGCAGATTACTAAGTATGTTGTTAAATTATTATCCACTAGTTTTTAAATCATGGTAATACTTGCGTCACTCGACAATACAGTCATATGATGACGATGGTAAAGTTGATGGCTCATGGTGTGAGCAGATGTGAATTTCCTCCTCATCATGTTGATCTACAGCTCTGTGTGGCTTAAAAGAAACATTTTTTTCCTGTAGCACTTTAATAAGCAAGTCATATCATGTGTATCCACAGAAGTAGGATCTCACAAGAGGTACTTGAGGGCAGGATTAGACAAGAGTCGGGTCAACAAACAATCTGAATATTGCATTTTGAAATTCCCTTTTTAAGTTTCTTGGGTTTATTCCAAAAGCTCTTCTGTGGAGGGAACGACTCAGGTAGTTAATTTTTAGGAGCAGGATGAGATATAGAAGATTTAGTTCCAACCTTGGTGGTGGTGGGGATGAGCTGGGTGACCTCGTTGAGGCTGTGCAGATGAGGAACCAGCTCCAACCATAAGTTGACCTGAAGAGAGAACAGAAAGTTAAAGTCAGTACAACATTACAGTCATTTCACCATGGTTGTAAACATGGTTGTAAACATCTCAAATTATTCACAGTGATTCAAAGACTCAAATTAGACGATCTTTGGTGACAGACCAAAACCCACAACTCTACTTTTTATATCAACAGCCTCATATAGTCCAGATAATGCAAACAATATGAGGTTACCTCATGACAGACAAGTTCAATATAGTCTTGCTTTCTTTGGGTTACCACAGAGCTGTTACAAAGTTATCAAGTGGCTCAAGTAACTTCAGGTTTTCAAACCTAGCTATCAGCACATTCATGTTAAGGTGAGAAAAGCCAATCTGTAATACCAATACCAGGAGATGAGTGTTACCTTGTTGGCACGGTAATGCTCTTTGACCCGCGGCTTCAGGCCAATGTGCAGATAGAGCTGGTCCTTCTGGTTGTAGCGTGTCCATGCCACTTCTTCAAAGCGATTGGGCTTGGTGTGGATGAACTTGGTGTCCTGGGGCACAGGCTGGTTTGGGTCCCTGGACAAAAAGAGTTAAAGGATGAAAGAGTTTAAATGTTAGAATTCACAGAGGTGAGATCTGCTGAACAGTTCATAAGCCCATTTGAAACAATGCAACAGTAGACATGTTGCCTCCCATGCATAAGGCCGTCATCTCCTGACCTATCAGTAATAGTTTCATCACCTCGTGGTTGTTTACTTTAGAGAACAGGAAGAACTAGAGCTAAACCAAAGCTGGAGTGGACCTTTAGAGACTCTACTGTCTGACTGTTTATTAAAATTTTAATTTTGACCTAAGTGTAGCATCTCCCTCAGGCTAATCAGTGTAATTATGAAAATACTGGAATGCAGTGGTGAGATACAGCCCCCAGGTTTCATCAAATATTAATCAACAGTTTCAGAGATATCACACCTGATAAAATCAAAAAAAGGTCAAAAGGGGTATTATTGCTCACAGATGATTGGTTTTCTAAGGATTCTGATTGAATGAAAAGGTCTTAAGATGGCTAATAACCTGAGAAGTTTCCCTGATTTTAAGTTTTACTCAAGTGCTAAGAAAATTAGCATGTCACAGTTTTTAAATTATGGATGTCTCATTGGGAGGGAACCTATTTATATATAATTTATACATAAAAAGAAGCTTCCAGCCAAGGAATGTTTAGGTAGAGATGTAGCTCAGCCATGCTTATAATTTCCATAAAGCATATGCCTCAGCAGTGGCTATAAACTGAGAAAGAGCTACAATTATAATCTTATGTACCATCTACTTCTGGTAAACATTAGGTTTAAGCCATAATAACAGAGGAATGGACCACACTGTAAATGCAGGTCAGCAACCTCATATGAACTCCCCTCTTATATTCAGTATAAGCTTACAGAAGACATTCTGCATGGGATCCTGAGCTAAGTAGACCCACTTACACTTAATCTGAGCAGAACAGAGCCTGCCATGTGAGCTATGGAGGCCCATTCAGACCCACTGAGCGCCCCATTGTCTGAGAGCGGCATATGGAGCCAGCCAGACCTCATCAGGAACACGCTTAACCATTCAAATTGGTGGCATAAATCTCCCAGGTACCCGGCATTCCACGTCAATTTGGGGTTATATATGTAGATCATTAGTGACTTTCTGTTCCCCTCAGGGCTACTGGGCAGTGCACTGAAAAAGCCAATGTCCCCCCATTACGCTCTTGAAAAACAATTACTGCCATGACTATATGCTGAAAGGCAATGCGAGACAGAAGGAGGGGGGAAGGAAGGATTTTAATTCTGTACCATCCAGAATGTCACTCTTCAGGCTACGAGCATTAATTAAGAATGTATTTGAAGATATGTAGAGGGTGTCTGCATAGAATACCAATTACACTGTACAGTCCATAAAACACCACAGCACAATTCACTACTCCTGGTCATCAAATGTAGGTTAATATTGAGGAAACACAATTTCAATCAACTAAGTTCATAGTCTTGTAATGGTAATTAGATGTTGATCAGGGGCTGTAAAAGCTGATGACAGAGCATAAAACGTTTAAATAACCTTTCGGCTGACCTTTTATAGACATGTGTTATGCAACACTCATTCTTAAGAATTTGTGGGGATTTTGTATTTGAGTCTTCAGTTATGCTGTTAAACCTTGTAACAGGCCGACCTACAAGTTCTTTAATTTTTTATTAAATGTACACATCAACACCATCTGATTTTCCATCTTACAGACTTGACAAAATGTAACATCTTTTCATTTTAAGGACAGTTGTATCGTTATAATGGTAATTGAAATATTTAGCTTATTTAGCTTTGATTTAGAAGGACTTACAAAGTTACTTACATAGGCCACCTACTTATCAACTTATGTTGAGAACCATCTGACAGTAATATTATTGAATCAATTTATCAAAAAAATAAGTCTGCGTTGTTGTAGCTGCTGGTGTACAAGCAGAAGTTTCGCCTCTGTCAGTGTCAGAAGGAATAAAACAGTGGATTGTGTATTTCCCGGTCACAGTTTTCCCAGGAGTCACCGGTGTCTGTGAAGCTAAGGTCGTCGCTGCCGGCCTGACTGACTGACCCGAGATACCGTGAGTACCTGGTCTACATATTGCACATATGAAAGACTGTTGGGTTTGCTGTTTAACTGTTAATAGAGACGCTGTTATTTCTGTTTGTTTCCTGATTTGGTTTGGGGTTTTGAGAGGATCCGCGGTAAAACCCAGAGTGGACATTTGGAGTTGTGAAAAGTTGTGAACTAGATTGGACTGAACTATGTTGGGTTTGTATGAAAACCATGGCAGTCCTTTTTACCTGAGTGGATTGAACTGTGGGACGCTCACACACAAACACACTTCCATTTAGCTTTGCTGCTTTGTTTGCTTTTGTGAATACACCTTTTGAAAGCTCAATTGAGTTGTGGTCTGTCTGATTGTGCATTGCTGCTTTTCTTGCTGAAATTATTGAATTATTGGCTGCTTGCTCATTATTTGTATGGCTTGACAAAACTATTTTTGTTCTATTTTCTTATTATTTGTTAGACTTACCTCTGACTGGCACCCTATTATATATATATATATATATATAAATCCTTAAAGGATGAATTTTCACCAAAATTTGGAATTGCTGTTGATATTAATCTATTTTTGGTAGGACATGATTTTTTCTTAAGTCTCATTTGGAGGTGCAACTTATTGAACATATTTTCCATATTTCCTCCTTTGCTGTGGCACAGCTCTTAACAATAGGTGGTCTATGTAACTTTTTGTGAAAATAGAAAGTAAATGTAGTGTGTTCAGTCATTATCTACTCACCCTCATGCCAAATGAAAGTCAGGTTTAGTTTTTTAGTCCACAAAACACTGCTAGAGTTTCACAGGAAAACTGTGTTGCAGAATCTGTCAGACAATGGAAGTGAATGGTGACCAGTTTTCAAATGTACAAAAAAAAACCCAACTCAGAATTAAAACATATAATTGCCTCCATACTGCTTGTCTGGTGTAATCCAAGTCTCCTAAAGTCCCAACACTAAAAATATTATTTACACCATGTTTTTATCTTGAATCTTCACCATAGATTCTTAGCTTGGAGCCACATTCACATGCACACTGTCTGATCTGTGATGAGGATGTGATTAAGGAGACTTGGATTATGCCAGAGGAGCAGTATGGAGGCATTTCATTATTCGATTGTTCTTTTACATTTGAAAACTGGTCACCATTCACTCTCATTTTTTGGGAGATTCTGCAATACTGTTTTCCTGTGAAACAACAGCAGAGTTAAACTAACAAAATAACCCTGACCCAGCATGAGGGTGAGTAGATAATGACTAAATTTTCATTTTTGGGTGAACTATCCCTTTAAAGATTACAGGAAGCACATTCTCAAAAGAAGCCAGTTTAACTTGAAATCTTACTTTATGTAGACAATTAAACAACAGAGGTTTAAAGTCCTTCTCAAAAGACACTGTCTCAGACTTTCACTGTCTTTTTGTCACTTACATGTGTGGAATCATCAGTTTTAATGTGCTAATATACTCTGTGTTTCTTTACACACACTTCAGAAATCTGGTTACTCAAAGAAACCTGCTTCTGTGTGAATCTCAGTGCACAATACCTTGTTTCGGTCAGAAGACAAAGACCCAAAAGACAGTCCCTCCAGGAGGCTGCACTGTTACGATCACAACAACTGATGCAATTTCAACCACTCCCTTTTTCTGCATGTTCTTGCAATCTTGTCCAGTCACTGCAACATTTCTGCAATTTTGACAGTTCTGCTTATCTTCCAGCAACTCCCACCAATCATAGCAGTCTCCTGCACAAACATCATACTTATACGTCTCAGTGAACTGACTCAGTGTTTTATTATTTACAGTTTTTTTTGTTATTATTTTGTTTTTTTGTCACAGGTACTGGAAAGAATACAAGTTCAGAAATCGTTACTAACATTCTCAATTCTCTGTACATGTCTACATTTTAGAATTTTGTGCTATATTTTGTTTGAGCTCTAAAAATATTTTTGCTTCTTTGTGGAATACTCCCCAGGTGCACTTCTTCATTTACAAATACATTTTGTTAGAATTTTTGCAATCCTGAAAACAGTTATTATTCCTGGAATGAGTTGCCTTGGATTTGTAAATGAATTATACAAAAAATAAACCTTTTATGTAAATTTCATTGCTGGCACAATTTCATTGTAAAAAAATAAAAATAAATATTGCAACATGCATCACAATTTTTGAGAAAAGCTGCCATTAAACCAGGCATTTCAGGCTGCATAGATCCCAAAACAAGCCTGTGAAATCCTGGAGGGACTGACATTAAGACCTTAAGTTCATGCAACAGGTCATTTATTGGATTCTTCCTCTACCTCTGACCTCAAGTTGGAACCATGTGTGTCTTATTTCAATTGTAGTAGTGTGTGGTGTGAGTGCCTGTGTCAGAGCAGACTGACGGCACAAACATTTTAACCATAGCAAGCTGGCCTGTCTGCCCGTGCAGAGAGCAGCTGTACACACGGCCCGCAAATCAGGTTGTGGGTTGCCAGGTAGCAGTGACAGATGGGTTGAATTTGTATGTAGTGTATGGCGTGTGTGTAGATTTTGTGACGTTACAGACAAGTGTTTGCAAGCCCCCTCAACACATACGTACATTTACAGCCTATAAATAAAATCTTCTTGTAACTGTGAAATATTCAACGCAGGATAATGAAAGGGATGTGCTGGAGAGGATGCATGTAACTCTGCAATGTTTGGCTGTATTTGAAAGCATCTGAGTCTTAAATAGTTTTCCACATATAGTCTACCCCTAAAAATCACATTTCATTTTGTGTATGCCCACTACTCATAACCCTAGAGCAGACCTGGGCAAAATGTAGCCCAGGGACCAGTTATGGCCCTCTGAAAGGTTTCATGTGGCCCACAAGACCATCATAGAAATACCAAAAATTAAAAATCTAGACTTTTATTTTGTAAGGTGTCAGTGCTGTGTTTGTTGGTAATGATAATGACTTGTATCTTTTATATTAAACTGTAACTTTATTAACACAGTGCTGAACATCCATGTTGTTTATGTTGTTGTTCTTCTACTTTTGCTGCTACTATTATTACAACCTGTATGCAGCCTGCATGCTTCACTGTAAAACATCAAGTTCTGGACAACTACAACAAAACATTAGTCCACAGTTCATCACATGGTAATTCAGAAAGGATGATCAACAGTAGAAGTGTCCTATATAGAACACTTCTGACCATTCCATTAATTGAGATTTGGACATTATTAGGAGCTTGCATCATCTGTGTCTGGACCACGGCAGCCTGATCAATTTCTCATGTGGTCCACCCCTGCCCTAGGAGTACATGTACCCCAGTTTGGGTATAGGGGAGCTAGGACATGGATGCACATAAAGTTTAAGATGAAGCTACCTCAGTTGGTGCACTGAATTTATAAACTTGCAGTTTTTTGCTAGCTGACAGTACATTTAAACCCAGCTGACAGGCTTCAGCAGAGCATTATGGTCCTGTTCCAGCACACAAAAAGTGAGTTGTATTGGCTCTGAGGAGTAATCATACCCTGTCTTTGCAAAGTTTGTCCAGTAGGTCATGACCACAGCACTGAGCATCACGTCGTTCTTGGAGAAGTTGCAAGGAAACAGCTCTGTCGGTCCGATCATCGGCAGGCCAAACACATACGGGATCTCATCTCCATGTGCTGCATCTGCCCACGGTGGTACCTAATGAGCAGCAGATGAATCAAATCAGATCAGCATTATTACATTTATGTGACAGATACAGGACATTGAAAGGGATTAGTTTTGCTGCTGACAGAATGGATACTGTGACGCACACAGATCAAAGTAGCTGGGAAACAACATTTTTTGAGAGAGAACAGGGGAAATGAGATAAGTTTTTAATATTTTTGCAACCATATCTGGACCATTATTGAGTGTATTACAGACACAGACAAGATGAGAAATAAAGGGATGGAACAGGAGGGCTTTGAGCTGAATTCCAAACTAAAATATTGAAGTATCTTATGTGCTGAAGCCTGTTGAATAAGAAAATATGGCAAAAGAGACTGTGGGGATTTAATAACCAATCCTCATTCTCCTTCAGGACTGAATAATTAGTCAGAGTGGAAGTGTATAAGCCAAAAACTAAATATGCAGAAAGTAGTTGCACAAGTAAAACTAAGAGTAAGTAATAGTTAAGGAGACAAAACTCGAAAAAAACTGTCACTTCTTTGGCTACAAACTAGTTAAATCAGACCCGATTTGTGCCATGATGCAGTACTGTCTCTTTGTACAATGAAGCAATCTGCCTTCATGTCACAAAGCAATTAAATTTTGGGCTCTAAAAACAATCAGAAGCAGATTTCTTCCCAAATCTGACACAAAGAAACCTAATCTAAAACTTTCTGTCAAGGCCCTAACAGACTGCCTGCTTTTCAGTGACGCTTTTGTTGGATTACGGTAATTACAGAAAACTAAACTGGGTACAATCATGTATTCATTTAAAGCCTTCAAGTGAGTTGAAGCTGCAAAAATACCACTTTCAGAGGTGGTGCGATTTATACAATGTTGATAAAAAGACACAAATGGATGCAAAAACATGCTGATATATTTTCATAATCCACTTCAGGACTGTACAGATCAATGACAGGAAGAACTAGAGTTGGTAAGTTCTAAGATTGCAGAGCCTGAGCACTCACAAATACAGATGCACTAAAAGCTCACTTATGACCCATTTACATACATGTTATCTACACTGACTCCCGGCAGTACTGCTTCACTCCATCGGTATGTGTAAGCTTTCAGAAAACGTGCATACATATGGACAAAATGAATGCAGAGTGCAGAGAGAGGGCTCCCTCTGTTTATATAGTCATACTATCATGGCTGTTTGCGGTTTGTTCAAGTGTTGTGAAAATTTGCTTTGTGCTCAATTTAAATGCTGGTGCGTTCATCAATGCCCTTTCAGTTCATTAATTCAGTCTTGTATTAGCTGTGTTTCCATCAATGGATTTTTAGGTGCACTTCGAAGTATCACATTAGAAAGACTGATGAAAACAGCAAAATTAAAAAAACAAAAAAAACAACTTAATTGCAAAAAAAAGTTTATACTCTCACTTGAGGTGGTTTTTACCTGTTTTGAAAAAGCGTTAATTGGAGATGGAAACTCATCTTCCTAATATGTTCTGACATAGGGAATTATAGCTATTTCAGAAGAAGATTCAGAAGAAGATTCATTGGAAGTTTAGGTGCTCTAAACCAGTTGATGGAAACACTCCTAATTCACTTTTTTTTTTTCGTTTTAACGACGTTTCAAAAGTTTGTTTCAAATTTGCTTGACAATTAGATTGAAGCATGGCTAGTCTTCACGTTAGCCAATATCTATTTGGGACATTTGAGTCACCCTAATTAGTTGATGCAGCGTGAGTAACTGATATAAAATACTACAAGCTTTACCCGGGGAGACAAAGAACAAACCAGAAGTATTTTGCAACTTAAATCACATTAATGATGATCCATGAAGTAGATATGGTTACCAGACACTCACCTGTTCTGTCTGACAGTGGTGGTAGAAAGCATAGAAGTATGTTGGTGACCCAAAGCTGGAGTGCAGGTCGGCTGTGGCGACGGCCGGTGCCACCCACTGGTGATCGGTGAAAAGGGCCAGCAGTGTCTTGCGGCGAGTCTCTGGGTTGTGCCTGTCGGCCCAGTCTGTGTACATGAACTTGATGGTCTCTCGGAGGATGTCTTTACCCTCTGGGTAGCCGTAGAGATCATCCACAAAGCTGGACACAGCGTAGTCGAAGTCGTTAGCCTGGACGCCGTTTTCGTTGTCCACGATAAGCTCCACGAACTTAAGGCCTTCACCCTGGTTAACTCCCAGCATGATGTCGTAGTTGAGGAACTCACCTAGAAAAACATGGTGCAGATGGTTGTTAAAAGGAACAGATTTAGGACAAGAACATAGCTGGAAATTTCTCAAAGTGAGCTGATACCTTGTTCCATGAGTATCTGAGGGTCATCAGGTATAACATCTCCATCGATAACGGGCCCAAAGGCAATGTGGTAGCGGGCCGGCTGGATGTCTTGATCCACCAGCTCCTTGTAATGTTTTCTCTGAAGACACACCACGAGCTCAACTGTGTCCTCCAGATTACAGCCCACTTTACGGGCCAGCATCCGGGCGTACTTGGCAGGCTGGAAACTGACAGCCCAGCTGGACAGAGCTGTGCCGCTCTGAGCGATGGCCCTCTGAAACAGGCCTGGAGACAGAAGCAGCAGAGGGGGGTGAGGAGGGAAGAAAGAAGGAAATTACAACTTGGAACAAAAAAATAGAATTTGAGGGCACCAATTACCCACAAATACATGTTGACACAGCTGCAACTAAAAAAGAAGGAAATGGGTTGAGAGTCAGGCAGGAGATCAAGATGAAGCAAAATAAAGTGTAAGGGCTCAAACTGACTCTCTCTAAAGGCGAGGTGCCAGAAATATGACCTGGATAAAACAAATAAGGGTTAACAATCTCTGAAGAGACAAAACCACTGCAAAATAACCTAAAAATAACACAATCACTGAACCATCCATTCACTGAACAGATGATGAACAGCCTGATATGTCTTTCAGTGTCTCCACATTCAGCCTGTCTGGTCATTACATGTGCATTACAATATACAGATCACAGTGGATCAATAAAATGCCCAAAACATTTATGTATTTTAGAACTGAACAACAATATAGTACTTTATTTATTTATGATTCTAATATGTCGAGATTAATTTTCCTTACTTTTCTACTCTGAATCATCAACAGGGTTGGGAGAGTTAGTTTAAAAATGTATTCCATTACAGTTACTAATTACCTGTTGAAAATGTAGTCAGTAACATAATCCAAGTATCACAGTATTAAAGTAATGTAATTTGATTACTCTCCTCTTCTTTTGGATTACCTTAATATAAAATATGGTGAAATTGTTTAGTTAGTTGTATGGTCCATGGAATGTAAGAAAATGGTGATTTTTTTTTTTTTAATCAAAGTCCAAGATGACATCCTCAAATGTTCACAAATCAAAAATATTCAGTTTACTGTCAGAGAGGAGTAAAGAAACCAGAAAATATTCACATTTAAGTGGAATCAGAGAATTTCTTACTTTTTTAATGAAAAAATGATTAATCAGCTATCAAAATAGATGCAGATTAATTTAATAGTTGATCAATAATAGATTAATCGTTGCTGCTCTGTTTGATGTTTGTTGTTAGGTTTATTAGTTTGTCCAGCTGTTCCTTCTTTTATTGTGTGAAATTGATTGATTGATTGATTGATTGATTGATTGATTGATTGATTGATTGATTTAAAGACAAAAAATGTTGAAATTTCCACCCAGTGAAGTATTTTTTCACTAACGGCCATGATGATTAATTGGCAGCTGTGTGTGAACTGTGCAAAACTGTAATCCTGCTAATAATCCACATTTTTACTAAATATGTCTGTAATCTGATTACATCTTTTTTTTTTATCTGTATCTGTAATAGAATGAAGTCACCTTTTTGTTTTGAGGATATGTAATCCATTAGTCTACAAGCCTGGTAACTAGTTACTTTTCAGATGTTTTTTTTTTTTTTCATATCCTTCCTGGCCAGTGAAAATCCTGTCTCTAAATTTAGCATTAGCAACAGGGTTCTGACAATACTGTTTTACAACAGAAGTCTGATCCAGATGATTTTTGTACTGAAGCTGCTGCTTGACAATATTTTGCACAGTGTTCAGCATCTTTAAGTATGGGGCCAGATGTGACCCCCTGCCTTATTAGCTTGTAGTTGTATTGTAAGAAGATGATCAGTGAAGAGGCTCAGAACATGTGTGCTACTTAAAGAAAATCATACTTTCCTTCACAGAAAAGATTTTTTTTGCTCTTTTACCTCTATTTACTATTACAACACAAATTTAATTCTGAGGTAACTTCCTGATTACAGCTCTATGATCATATATGTTCCTGCAAATTCTTTAATGTGTGGAAGAAAAATAATAAAGATGTCTGTTCAGACGAATATCAAATAATGAAGGTGGAGGCGCAGGTGTTGTTGTTGATTGTTAGGTGTCTTAATCCATAATATCAATTACTGATATGTAAAACTCAGTTCTCACAAGTGGAAATATCAATTGTTGATATAATAGAATTGAAAAAAATAGAATTCTGACTAACAGCAATGTTCATTGTCGATACCTAAATTTTTTCTTACATTACAGACATCATAAATACAATTCTATATACCTACAGTTCATTTCTCACAGTCATAATATAAATATGCCAGTCAGTTAAGTTGCTAGAAGTAGTGGTAATCAAGTTACCCCTGTTAGTCATACCTCAAGGTCATAACAGTCCTTTAAGACTTTCTTCTAAATACTCCCTATTGGCGACCAAACTGACATTAATGCGTGAGTGAAAATAGTCCCTGACAGATGCGCTATTTCTGAGACTTTTTTAAGTGCAAAACTTTTTTCTGCCATTTTTAAAGATTTACATCGTCAGCCTGACCCAGTGAGTCTGGGGCTCAGTGCTTCAGACAGGATAGGGAAGTCAGAAAGATCTGAGACAAGAACTAACACATTGTTGGTTTTGGTTTTTCAGTTGAAATAGTAAGAATAACGTCAGCCTTAATTTTGACTGATTTCAAATTTATATGTGCAATAACTTTGTTGAATTAAAAAACATAATGCTGCTGGTACCTGACTTTCCTGTCTGTATTTGCATTTAAAATGTATTTTTATATATATAAATTATACAAAAGGCAAGAAAAATATATTTATTTTGACCCATTTGGAGATGCATTCTGGTTGCTGCGCAACTACCATTGTCTCTGTCAGTAAAACTTAACAAGTGGTCTCAATTTCCAATTTCTTGACATTAAAATACAAATAATTAATTGGACACAAGACCAGGGACAGTTATACCACTTTTTGTCTCAGCAACTATAACTCACTGAATCTTCATGTTAAAGCTCTCAGATGTTGAAACAAAGTACTCTTACTTATTACAAACAGCAATATTTACAACTTTACAACGTTTTTTATTTTTCTATTCGTTTCCGGCCTTTTCCCATAGACTGTGATTATTTTTTGTGATGGTTAGTGGTGGAAATTTGTTATTATGAATGTATAAATAACACGTTTATAATCTTGATAAATATATAAATACATTTGTCTGGAATTTATTATGAGAGATAAAAGAGTTAGAGGTAAAGAAAAAGTCGAAATGGCCGTTCTAGTATTTATGTCATTCTGGCCTTTCTTGTGTTAAAGATTTTTGTGTTTCTAAATCCCAATCTCTTTCATCCCTTTTCTGAACGTGGTAGTTGAGTCTGTACATGAAACAGCATTGATAGCAACATATTTTAATTTTATTTTTGCTTCTTTGCTTTGATCAGATGAAACAGTGAAAGTGATTCTCTTTCCAGATTTCTTTTCTTTCAAATGTAAAATTTAAAGGACTACACTTAGACGGCACCCTTTTTGTTGCTCCCAATGCATCTGACCTTATTCTTCAATCGTGTACAGACAAACACGTTGAGATGATAAGTCAACTCACATTGTTCTGCTATTTTTATCAGCTGACAGAACAAAGTCTCCTGCAGGGCAGTCAGTACTTTACATCTACTGTAGCGTTGTGTTCATTATGTATGTATGGTGTGTATCTACCTGCCTTCAAAACAAGATTATACTTCATCCAAATTCATTCAAATTAGTCGGGGTGTGTTCACACTTAGCATGCTTGGAGCACTTTACTTCACCTCTGGAGTTTATTCTCTGTAAAAGTAATATAGCAAACTCTTTTATCAGTGGCGGACTCAGCACACCCACAAATCTATAATATAATTTTGACTATAGCAAATCTAATTAAAAACATCTGCAATTCATTTCTCAGCAGAAACATCTACAATTGCACTTAACAGACATGATAAATGGAATTCTGAATATCTAAAATTAAATTTTTGCAAGAGAAAACATGCTTGTTACAACTGTAAAGTGTTACATTTAATGAGGCTCTGTTTTCTACTTTGTTTGGCCTGGTGAAAACAGTGTCATTTAAACTCATCATCTCAGTTCAATGTTGTAGTTATGGTTGATGTAAGAAAAACAGCGACATGAGAAGAAACAGCTGCATATGAACACAAAATCCTACCTTACATGTAGCCAAAACCAAAAACAGCATCAGCAGAGCTTTACTGAACTGTGTTGGATTTCCAGTTTGTTTCATTTATATTTGTATTACCCTAGAACAGTGTTTCTCAAACTTTTTTCCAGGGGACCCACTTTTTAAAAAATGATAAACAATTGTGACCCAATTCACCATAAACCTTAACAATAAATTTCAGAGAGAATTCATTCATGTATATGTATGAAGGTTCCTGACCATTTTCACTGCCATTTGCACATTATCTTATATCATCTTGACACTGTGTAGAAAACCTATACATGTTCAAACTTTAGAAATGAGAAATAAATGCATTTAGAATGAGTGTAAAGGCCATCTCATTGTTTTTATTTCCTCTTATCAGGAAAACAATACAGGACATTTTAGCCTACTTCATAAATGAGACAAAATAGCTGCATTTAGATGGAATTAACAGGTTTTTATTTTTTCCTGTCATCAGGAAAACAATATTCACATTTATAATGCTTCAATTTGCAGAATTTCCTCCAAAGTCTTTTATTTATTTGGGGACCCAAATAAAACCTCTCACGACCCACCTGTGGGTTCTGATGAAGTCTTTGGAAATGACTGCTCTTTGGAAATGACTGCTCCTGATTTAAAAATTTGGTTCTGATGAAGTCTTTGGAAATGACTGCTCCTGATTTAAAAATTTGTCAGGTACCTCCTTCTATACTCAGCAATGGTTGAATTTTTACATTCATACAAAACATGATATTCATCCCCCAACATTTTTCATTACATAAAGTACAACACCTTTTATCCCTTTCCAGGGATCCTCTGCACCAGACACCCACACTGTGTCACACTCCTCAGGTGCACATGCAGGAATACTGCATATATACTTAAATACACATGAAGATCCTGTGTGAATTCCTCAGTGATTTTTTTTACCTTTGGTGGAGTTGCTCCAGCGGTTCCCCTCAGAGTAGTGAGACAGCGTGAGCAGGTTGACACAGGAAGCTCCGGCACCTGAGCCGAACACAGTGATACGTAACGGGTCGCCGCCGAAGGCTGCAATGTTCTCACTGGTCCAACGCAGAGCCTGGATCTGGTCCAGCAAACCATAATTCCCTTTGGCTGCCTGGTCACCTGTACTCAGGAAGCCTGCAAGAGGACAAAGAACAGAGGAGATTGTTATCATCCTTATTTTTATGATTATTAGTGTCTGAGGGCTGAGTTCCAACTAAAAATGACTTTTTTCTGGTTTCCTGATTAGATATGCTTTGATTTCTCATCAGTGAAAGCAAGAGAATTGTAATGGTGTAACCAAACACTGCTCAAATGAACAAATGATTGGGACAGGGATTATTTTGATAAATAGGAAATTAATATCTTTTGATGACCAAAATGATTTAATGTAGAAATATACAAGTTCCAAACAAATAACGTATTGATTTGAGATAAAGGGTACAAGTGAGGAACAAAACAACAGCTAATATAAACCACCAGTCGTTCCATTTTAATCTCAGTGAAAAAGACAAGAGATGAAGAGTGACAAGAGGACAGGACAGAGGAGAGGAGTTGAGGACATTTGCCATGAAACATCACAGCTGAATCTTTTCTGTCTGTAATTTTCTCATTAAAAGTCATAGGTGTAGATTTCAGAGGGGATGCAGGGGACACAATCCCCTAATATTTAGAACAGGTGCATTTTTCTTTCCAATAAAAACAATACAGCAGCACAAAACTTTTACTTTTGAAGAACTGCTGGGATGCATCTAATAGATACAACAATAGCTCTGATAAAGTGGGTGGTGGCAGTGTGAAACCTCACCAGCAATTTGCCATAAAATGGGAAGAAGATACAGCAGCAGAGTTGATAAGCAGAGAGGAGCTAGACAGGAGGAGGAGGAGGAGGAGGAAGAGGAGGTCCTCCTATCAAAAAGTCTCACAACCAGCTATGTTGTGATGGACGCTAATGTTAAATGTTAAATGTTAAAGTAATGTTTTTCATGTTTTTTCCCCTATTATTTATTTATTTTTACTTTTGTAAATTATCTGTAATTACTTTAATCAGCACTTTAACCCCCCTCTTTTTTTCTAAGTATACAGTGCATGTAATGGATAATTTATTATTTGATTTAATGTTATTCTATGTCTATTTTTTCTTTCTTGCCTTTGTGTAATTTATATATTGGTCTTTTATTAGGCGTCTTTGTGGAAATTCTATACTGTTTTTGTTGTTTTTCTTTTCTTGTTGGACATTAATGGATGGGATGAGGAGGTGGGTCAGGGATCATCAACAACACAATGTCACTATGTTTCCCTGTATTATCAAAAAATAATACAAAAAATAGAAATGTTGTTAACTAATCCTCCCATAATTAAAGCTTGCTAGTTAGTTAACTTAGTAGCAGATGAGCTAATTTAGCATTAGCTACACAGCAGCTGTCAAAAGACAGTCAACCCAATGGTAATATGTGATTTGATACAGCTTATACATTTGACAATGATGAATATCACAACTGTCAGTGGTTCATTTCCAACAATTTATTGCACAGGTGAGCGCAGACTTCCCAAGCTGTAAACAGCTGTGAAACACAAATTACTGATGTTTACAGGCGTTTATGGGGCTGAACATCTGGATCATCTGTTTCTCTTATGCAGTGATAGATGTTAGAATATGATCTAAATAAATATTTGAAAGCAATACAGAATGCATGAGGGAAGTATTTCAGTATATTCCATTACATTTTTAATTGTCACTTGGTGCTTGAATGTAGTTTTTTTTTCCATTACATGAACACTTTCACCATAAATAGGTGAAGAAAAAGGCCCATTTTGGTTCATTAAAATTCACCAGAATGCAGGAAATGAAGTTTTGACGCTCAGAATTTCCTGAGGGAAGATCCGCAGGCCCGCTTAATGCATCTCCCTAACGTTGTAACCAAATGTAGACTCTTGATGAAGATAAAATGTAATTATCAGAATCCCAAGAATCCCCACTGACTTTACCTTTACACTTCAATCACATGTCGACTTGGATAGATAAAGGAAAATTAGAAAATCGGGAAAAGTGAACACCAGCATGAATTGAGCTGGACCTCAGTGCAGTATTATACAGTGTGTGATGTTGGAGTTTTATTTTTGTCATGTGGAAGAAAAAACTTTTACATTCATGGGTTTGCAGTTAATTATCCCTTAATGAAACGGAAAGTGAGGACCACCAGGGACATAGCTACAGTATTTTTTTCACTCATTTTCTTTTTGATCTCCTTGATTAAAATAAAATAAACAAAAATCTACTTTTGGACCAGCAGAGCAGAACTGCTAGTAGATAACGAGGCACATTTCTCTGTTGTACAAGGAAAACCAACAAGCCTGGCTCTTTAATAATTTGCTGTAATAAAACAAGAGTTATTACCCTGTAGAGCCACTTAAAGCGTGGATACGCTAAATATAACACAGACAGACCCATTTTGGAGAGAGATATGTCTAAATCTGTGATCCAGCACCAAATAAAACTTATAGTAGGATGGTGATGATGATGATGACAGCATGTATGAATATACTGTAGAAAATAAACAATGTTCAAATCCTTTCAGTTGTTCCAAACAAAGCAGATGTTCCATTTCTATTTTCAGAGCCAAAAAAGAGCCAAAGTAATAAAATTCAAAAGACCAGTTTCAGAATTTATTTTTGTCACTCTACACATTTCTATCCTAATTAAAAGGCCATTTATAATTACAATCCACCTCTAATGCCTGATGGATATGCTTCATGATGTATTTTATCTCCCTGCATTAACTGTTATGATGGTGAAACTGAAACTCAGTTTTGACTTAAGGTCTTTTATATTGTGATAAAGGTGGAAATTCCAAAATGGTCACATGTTGGCCACATTATAAGTGATGGTTCTATCGGGGATATAAATGTATATTGTAGAGAAGTAAATTAAATTAAGTCATGTTTTTTTTTTCTTTTTTTTGTATTTTTGACCATAA
Organism: Lutjanus erythropterus; assembly: GCF_056507025.1. Classification (NCBI taxonomy): domain Eukaryota; kingdom Metazoa; phylum Chordata; class Actinopteri; order Lutjaniformes; family Lutjanidae; genus Lutjanus; species Lutjanus erythropterus. Next base: position 2,161,076 of record NC_139323.1, read on the forward strand.
TTTGTGTTGGTTATGACAACTCTGAAGTCATTGAAGTCATAATGAGTCAGACGGGCCCCCACCATGAGGGATCTTAAGGGCTTAGACCCCTCAGTTATATATTTTTCCACCTTGATTTATGTGTCTATATGAAAAGCAAAAACAGCAAAAATTATCAAGAGAAATACATGTGACAGTTGCTTTGCTGTACTTTCAGGACCATGGACAGCGCTACCATAGAACCATGGAGAACTGCAAGCCCCATGGTTCTCCCTGCTGATTTTTGATACAGAATCATTCATAAGTTCAAAAAATATTTAGCACTCTGCTGGTAAATGCAGTGTTTGATTTTAAAACAGTAGCCTTATGTTGCTGTTATTTAGCCTTTCTGAGGCTATTAAATGAATTAATATTATTTTATGAAAAAAAAGCCCTTTTGCTATTTTTAACATCATGCTCAGTAATGTTATCCCTGCACCAGGCCTGAGGTCAAAGTTGGACATGAGTCTAAATAAAACTTTTACTTTTCACCAGGTTTCATTTTCTAATGAGACTGGTTAACCTTGGGGAGTTGTGTGTCTTTCCCCAACACAATTCATTTTACTAATGTTGTCATGTTCTCAGTACAGCGGTACAACAATTTATTGCAATTATATCAGAATCACTATATTACATGTTATGCTGCAATCTTCAAATCACGAGATTCACAATGTTTGTTAAAGATGAATCGTGTGTCAAAATACTATTTAAAATGAAATATTATTGTCCTGGCCTACATAGCACATACTAAAGACTTGGTAAAAAAGAAAAAGATTTTTCTTGGTACTAATACCCACATAAAATAATCATTTTAAGTTATCTTTTTCAAAAAAGAAAAATGATGGAAAAATTAACAGTGACTTTGTTACTGCAAATCATATCGCAAACACAATATCAGGAGACTGTTATCACCAATAGGACCAATGGCTAAAACTAAAACGATAAGTCACAAGTTGTAATAACCAAGAAAAACTAACAACATAGTAATGTACTGGTATTAAAAATGCAAATATTCATTCATACATTAAATCTTTGGTCTGATAAAATACATTAGCAAGTATTACATATACCTGTGCTGAAGTGTGCCTTACGAGTTCCCATATAATCACAATATACCAACCTACTTCACAACAAAGCCCCTCCCTCTGCATCCCAGTGTTTTTGTCACTCTACCTCCTGCTACACACCCTGTCTTGTTATGTCCCTGTCCAATTAAAGCTCTCAGGTACTCCTGGTCAATGCAGCTGCATAAAGATCCAGCGCTACAGAGGTATGAATGTTCTGACGAGACAAGTATACCCACAGGACAGCTCTGGTCTTTTAGAGCAATTTCGTGTCCAACACCCTCACCACCACCCCCACCACTGCTGCCATCGCCACCTCCCTCTCCCTCTGATTTCCATACTAAAAGCTCCATTACCTGCTGCAGGCGTCCAGGGAGTCCCCTACACCCACCAATCCCACCCATGAACCCCCTCCACCCACTACGCTCATGTATTTCCCTCTCTGTCGTCTTTTACATTCTCATTGTCACCACTGTCCCGCTCTGTGACTAAATGGAGAGCTCATTACGCAGTGCCAGTCAACACTACAGATTATTTCCACAGGGATGCATTCAGGCCACATGTATAGAGACACCAGCAGTATAATGCCTCTGAGGAGGTGCATGCCCCTGTAATAGGCTGCAGAAAGGAATGATGTCATCACTTCTCTGTGAATAAATACTGTGCATTTACATCTTTACGATAAAAAACCCCCCTCAATTATATATATAGTAAATTCCTTGGTATGAACAAATAAAGGCCTACAAACCATTGAGATACAGTGTAATTGTATTTTGTCAGTACTAATCCCATCAGTACAACAACAGAGTTAGGCTATTCTTCCCAATCTACTGCTCTGAGTGTTCCTTTTTAAAATAAATACCATTTGTTCAAGTCAATTAATTACAACCACTTCTGCTTCACAGTTCTTTTCTCCACTGTTAAGCTACTGTCAGTAAAACTCTGATTTACATTAAAAGACCTGCGGAAACGGGAGAAAATATGTCCTTTTGGCTGCTGAACAACATTGAAATTTTGTGCAGGAAGTTTTCAGTGTCATTGACAGGAGCCAATCAGTGGCAAAAAATAAATGCATGAAAACAACAAAATGAAAATTGCAAAGCAGATACAAGTGGAATTAAAACTCATAGCATCAGAGGGGTGAGTATGACATGACTTTGTACTGATGGAATCAGTGCTGTGCAAATGTACACAGTCCTGAATGTGTTGAGACAACAAGTAAATATGAAAGAAGTTTGAGGTTACATTCACACTAATCACCATCAACAGCAGCAGACAAGACAATTAAACATGAAATCTGCCTGTCTTAAATATAAGCCTGTTTCAAATAAAGGCCTGGTTCTCTACAGGCCTCTTTTGGAGAACTCACAGTGTTATGTGTCATTTGAATCGGTTCAGATTAAGCACTCCAACCAGAGATACAAAGTCATTCAAAAATAAATATTTGTTTGTTTAATGCTGCATCATACCAGAGGCAGAGACTGTTTTAGAGTCTTGACACTACGGCAGTCAGTTGCCTGATCCACCACTTTTACACTGAAAGGTTTTAACATTTACAGGATAGATTGCTATGGAACAGATGTTTGTGTTCCCAGGCTGAACATAATCCCCTGCCCTTCCATTTAGTGCCATCATCAGGTCAAAATTTGACTTTCCTAAAAGTTGATTTATGACTATTCACAGTCCCATCAGCCTCAGTACTGTGTTTGACATACTAACCTAAGATGTACATGTAAAGATTACACCATCACCATGTTAGCACTGTGTAGCATTTTATACTGTAAACCTGCATGCTACCAAAACACACTCAGACTTGATTGGTCAATACCACTCAGCCTACAAACAGAAACAAGAGCTTGTCTGATACAAAAATTCTGTCCCTTACACTGTAAAAAATAATATAGGAATGTAGTGACATGAACTGTTCTTTTCCCATTACCTGATTATCACTGTAATTATATGGTTTGTTGTAAGTTTAATTAAGTAGTTTATTTTTACAGTGTACAGACTCTGCATTCATATGCTTATAGAGATTATTTGAATGGTACTTAATATTAAATTGATGGGAAATGTGGAGTAGGCCTAATTTGATAATGTATCTTCAAGAAATTATGACAGAAGTATATAGAGGATACATACACACACACGCACACACACACACACACACACACACACACACACACACACAAGAAGAAAAACAGTTTGTTAATGTGTTCTCACAATCTCATCAGTTCACAAGTAGCAACCCGCTGCGCATAAGCTCTCTCTCTCTCTCTCTCTCTCTGACACTTGCAGGCATGTGCTTCACACATTACACCACTGAGACACTGCAAACGTGCACAACTTCATACAGTTTGTAAGTTTGTATAGATCGACTCACAAACAAATACAGTACATTTGCATTCGCACACCCACATCAATGCCCACAGACAGGCACGTCCCTCGGCTGACTTTTTAATTGAGTTCATTCCTTTTCTATTCCCCTTCCACTGGCTTATTTATTTATTTGTGTGTTTCTTGATCAAAGCTTAATCTTGTGGAAGCAACAGCAGCCATCTACGAGAAAGATTTTAATTGATTCAATTTAGCTGCAGTGCAGGGATGGGCTGGCAATCACAAAGAGCGAGGCAGGAAGAATGATTAGTACGGCAGCAGTGGTGGGGCAGCAGGGCAGCAGGGCAGCCCCCCCCCCCCACAGCAGACATGTTGAGAAACAAGAAGCACAGAAGTAAACAAAGCACAAGCAAATTTGATTTACACCATTTGCTAGTATCGCTCATTCAAGTTCTTTAACTCTTACTCTCATTTAAATCTCATTTTAATTCTGACTTAAGACAAAAACCTTAAAGAAACAAATTAACCCCCTAAGATATAAGAGATTTAATATATTTTTTAACCACATCTTTAGAATCCAATATGGTTCTCTGTAAAACCCCTGGAAGACAAAAGAGTTATCGGTGAAACCCTTGGAATATGAAAGGGTCCCTAATAGGTGGGTTTTAGATGAAACTCTTGAATTATAAAATGCTCATCAGTAGAGGGTGTTGCAGAATAATCTTTAGAACATCATATGCCCACTTTGGTTCCCAAGGAAAACTTGCTATTTTTGATTATTTTTGGTTCCAGCTAAGGAACCAACTCTTCTGGTTCAGAAATTGTTAATTTTTGAAGATAAAACTCAAAATGGGTCAAAACTAGATGCAGGAACTGGAACACGGTTGGTTCCATGTTGGTGGGAAAGCCCTCACTGAGGTTTGTGCCACCTTCATAAAAGGTTCTACCAGAAACCAAAAAGTGTTCTCCTATGGTGAGAAGCAGAAGACCCATATATGGTTCTAGTTAACACATTTTTTTTCTAAGAATGTATAATTTGGAATATTTCCTTTATGTTTTATATCGTAGCTGCTCAAACAAAAAAGAAGCTGCAGTACTCACTCACTCTTCATGGATACTGCTCTCTTAGCCTTGGCAGCAGTATAGACCAGAATAGATATTTTACAGATTTACTGACACTTGGTTCTTAGCAGGGAGTGGACGTGGTAGTAAAGCTGCTTGGCATGATAAAATACTGCCTACATGCATGGAGTCATCCATCCACCGCCGACGCTGACTAACATTCACGTGAAGCACCTGAACCTCTCAATTTCAAATAACATGTTTTTGTTGGCTCCATAATGAAGGCCGGTTCATAATGTTACAGTAGGAACACACATACGTCCTATACTTCCATCGTTTTATAGCTGTGATCATCATAATGACTGTCACCCCAGGCAGTGATCCAGGAGTACAGGATGATGAGACAAAACGGGCTAATAAAAGCAAAAAAAGAGTGGGCTTCTCTGTGATATCACAAACACAGTGTACAGTAGTAATGTGTGAGGACTGAATGAGGGTTGGAGCTGCTGTAAAAAACACACAACAACAAAAGAGAGCAGATGATTAGGAGGAGTGTTGAGAAAGGAAGAAAGAATTTTGATCTCTGGAGTACAGTTAGATTTTGCCAGTGAGCTTGATAGCAAGTGTCAGGAGATGAATGTTAGCAAACAGTGTGGTGAGAGGAACAAAGTGCTACTTCACTACTGAAACATCTGCTGTAGCATTTGAAACACTGTAACCTTTGACGTGGCTTAAATGTGACCATCCTGACTGGATTAGAGGACACCAAAATGTCCCAGAGTCTTCAGATCTGGTCAGGTCCTATGGATTTTTTTGGGGGGAAATTTGGGGACTTTTAGAAGTTTTTTAGTTACTGATTAGAATGGTATTCTACAATAATAAAACACACATTTACTGGGTAGTGTATAGGCAGACTTGATGTTATATTATGTGACAAACATTTTAATTAAACATGAAAACCCCCCACACATTTAACATGGTTTAAAACATTCATTCACAGGCAGGATCATGTTGGCTTGGACTATTCACATGTGGAATAAAAAGTTTTGCGTATACAGCAAAACTGGTAAATAAATAATCTAATATTTCTCCAACAGAATTGCATTTTTGAAAATCACATTTAGACTTATTTGTTTGAAAAATGTAATTAACAGAAAGTAAGCTGAAGTTGTTTTAATAGAGTCCTGCACAGCATGGAGCAAGTGGACTGATACTCATTGATGTGATTTATTATAAAAAATAATGGAAATATACAAACATTTTCTAATTATATGTTTATAATAATATGTTGTTATGAAAGAGTAATGTAAAAAAAATACACAAGGCACTGTCTTCCATTTTGACTTCTGAACCCTTGATAGTTTGTAAAGTCTTCAAAGGTTAAATCTCTTAAGCATGCCGCAATATAAAATCAGAACATAAGAACGTAATAACTAAATTAAATAAACATAACTTTGCATCCATATGTTTTTTTTTTCCATTTATTTCCCCTTGTTTTTTAGACCACTTTGTGACCACTAAGGTTTATCTTGAAACCCACTTGGGGGTCCCTGTCTTTAAGCTGGGAGGTGCTGACATTAGCTAACAAATTAGCAATAAAGGGGTTTTAAAAAATGAACCATAAATAAACAAAAAAAAAAAAAAAATCACTCTCCCATCTCCAACTGGTGTAGAATTTTAGCAGCTTGGCGTTTTCCTGGTTTTAAAAGATGACATCACATCACTCCAGTCCTGCCTTCCCTCCTTTGGCTCTCTGAGTGTTTTAGAATTGATTTTAAGATTTTACTGGTCGCTCTTAAAGCCTGTCTGGGTCTGCTCCCAAGTTACAGTGCTGAAAATTTAACCCTGTGTGAACCAGTATGCAGCCTTAGACTTGCTGATCTGTGTCTTTTCAATATATATTAATGTTTTTATTCTTTTTATTTGTATTTATTGATATTGACATTAGGTGATCTTAATATCCCTTTGATTACCTTTATTTATTTATACTGAATAGACAACATCATGCAATGTTGTCTCTGCATTCTTTTCCCATGATTTTTATTTTTTCTTATTGTCATGTTTTTCTTGTTTTCTTGTTCTTTTCTCTTTTACTCTTTTGTCTTATTTATTTTATGTTTTTCTGTCTTTTGCTTGTGTCTTAGTTTTACAGCTTAATTTTGTCTTGCTTCTGTTTGGCCTCATTTTGCTGCCTTTCTGTTGTCATATTGCCTCCTGGGTATCCTGCACTTCTGCTTTGTCTGTCAAAGCACTTTGTACATTGTTTTTAAAAGTGCTACATAAATAAAGTTATTATTATAATTATAAAACTTAATCCAACATTACAACAAAAGTTTGCTTAGTGCTGCATGGCATCCACAGTGAGTTTGCAATGCCCACATCTTTGCATTTTATCAGCCTTTCAGCTACTATGAGGCCCGACACGCTCCATTTTCCTCCCCTGTGTAGGATAGATCATATGTGTCTATGTCTCAGGTTTGGCTAAAAGCCACCATCCGTGATCACTGAGACTGTGATACGGCCGCTCGGCCTTTAAGCTCCCCGGGATGACAATATTAAGGTGAACCCTGATCCAGGAATCCAGCTTTTATCCCTGCTATCTCTGTTGAACCAGAGAGAGAACGCTAGACGAAGAGAAAGATGGGATTTTTTTAATACTTCTTTCTCTGCACACATCTATTTTTCACAGTCATGGTCTGTATACCATAATCCTCTCTCTGTTCTCCCTCTCTTTCACTATCTGTCCTTTTGACTCCTGATGTCAAGAAAGACAGAATGAAAAAGAACAGTAAAGGAAAAAGGAAAACACTGGCACTGAAGCAGGTAAACTGTAGCGGAAGATGTGGCCTATTACAGTCAGAGAAATCAAAGAAAATGCTGAATTCAGAGAGCAAAGTGAAGGGGAAGTTCGAGTAGAGGATAAAGAGAGTTTGACAATGTAGCTACAGTAGATAAACAAGCACACAGAGGACAAGACGGTGGAGCTGGAAGACAGAGCAATAGAGAAAAAGAGAGGGAGAGAGACAGAGAGGGAGGGAAAATATTTAGCAGATATGTGATTGTGTTTTCCGAATGACAAAAGACTTATAGACATTTTCCGTATTTCAGTGCCTGCAGACAGTGTCTGAGGTAGCAGTGTTAAAGTGCCTATAGTTTGGAATTCAAATTCAGTTTGTTAAATTATTTAGTTCATGTTAAAATATAATATTCCCCCAAAGTACAATGGGAAAGTAAGATGAAATTCCTTCTATGTATTCACAGGAATATAATTCTTGTTAAGGTGAAAAATGTTTTGAAACAGCACAGAGGAAATATGGATGAGGATATGGGTGAGCAGTTGCATACAGCAGGGTGACAACCAGAGGGCTCCCTAAAAACTTGGTATATCACCTGGATGGGTGTGGTGGTTTTGCAGAGCATAGCTGTACATGCTTCAGCGAGCTCATGGGCGAGCTTCATGATGATTTCAGCATGTACTCCAAATACACGAAAAAAGGCTGGTTTAATTTCTGAAGTTTGGAAAATTAGGTTAATAGCAGTTTTTTTTTTTGTTTTTTTTTATGGATTCCTGACCAACAATGGAGAAAACACTGGCTGTCTATATTTTAATAAAGAAATAATTTATTGTAACAAACACACAGCCAGGCAGGTGTCAGAGGTATTTTTTTCCTTTTTGGGGAATGCACATTATCTGCTCTGATCTAAAATGACTTACACCTGCAATAACTTCATTTGTTTCTTTTGGCCACTTTGGGGAAGTGAAGAAGTTGTGAACACAACCATCTAATTGTCACTTCTGACTTTTGAAATCAAAAAAGGGAAAGGAAAATGTGAATTAGGCTGTTTCCATCAACTAGTTTGGACTAAATAAACCAGGTCATGTTAGTAGTTAGTAGTTAGTAGTTTTATTATAATTTGATAGGCTGCATTAATAAACGGTACAAGAACAAAAAACAAAAGCTGTTACCTTGACCATCTATGAGCGCATTAGTGCATTAAAAGTTACCAAAAACTTTTTGGAATTTTGCCATTTTAATCAAAGCAATACTTTATGCACATAAAATATATTGCTAGAAACACAGCTATTGACATCATCATCATCTCTGCTTGCATATTCCTATGTCCAATAGTTGTCTCCGGTCACTGTAAAAAAAAAAAAAAAAAAAAACTTGAGACAACTTAAAATTTCAAGGCAACGTACTACAATACATTTTCGAGTTTTGGGTTTTCTGATCTATAATGTTTAGTTGAGATAATTTATTTTATTTTTTAGATAAGCTTGAGTTGAGCTGCAAACCTGATTTGTCATATTTTTTAATGCCTGAAAAATTAAATAGCTTTAATCGAAAATATCAAAATTTTAACTTTTGCTTTCCCTTCAATGGTACAAAGCAAGTGGAGTAAAAGTGGGAATTTAGAATCAGAACAGTAAAATTGTGACCACATAGCCAAACAACAAGCTGAATTTCACCATCAATGATTGTGAAGCTGGGAAGAGGTGCAGATTGAGGTGAAAATTCTTTGTAGGCAACCCCCTTCACACTGTCACATGATTATGACAGTGTGATTATAGCTGCTTAATGATGGAGAAGGTCTTAAAACAAGTCTTAAAATCCAGATTTCCTGACTTTCTGTCTTCTGCCCAAACCTCATACAGGAGCACTGGTGTGAGCCTTTTTGTTAAACAGTGTGTCGTCTCCAAACTCAGGCTGAGAACCTTGATGACATTATTTTTTTCATACTTCATGAAGTTCTGCCTGAAGCTACAGAAGACATTAAACTGTTGACATGAGTAGCACTGAGTAAACGGTTCTTAACGTATGAAATTATTCAACGAGTTGTGCGCACAAATTAGTTTTAGTTTTTCCCCCAGACAAAGACAAATAATAATGAAAAATATTGATCGGCTATAATAAATTTCCTGTAGCCCGGATCATATGCAATGTTTAATAAAGACGACAACATGCTCACAGCATCATCTCACTATCTCTAGTACGCTGCTCGTACTCTTCCCTGCCCTACAGTCTGTGGTTGTCTGCTTAAAACAAATGGTGCAACAGCAGCTCCAAATATTTACAGTGCCTCAGCAGCGCTCCATCTATATCTGCTCCCTCCATACAACAACCCCGAAGACAACGGCACGCCGAGGGCAACCAGCTGGGGAATATGCTGATGAGGCACAAAGCATTTCTCACTGGAAATAATGAATACGGAGCTACAGGATATTCACTCATTCAACCTTTATTTAGACAGCGCTGGGGACAAACACAGAGCGAGCTCTCATTTTCAGGTGTGCCCTGTTTGTACGGTGACAGTTAAAAAGTGTGGATCGGTGTTAAAAAGTATTATGAGTGTATTATCATCAGAATATATGAAATATGTGACCAGAAAATAATAAAAATTTGATGTGTAGCAATGTAAAGTCATCCGTTGCAAGAAAACAGTTCGTGACAAAAAAAATTTAATCCTCAAATGTCTTTCTCAGTTTTCTCAAAACTGAGAGAAACAGCTGTGCTTTTATGCTTCTCTGTACAAAATGTTGTATTTGAACTTTGACCATACCCAATCAATCATATCAAAAATGGTTCAGATGAAGCAGAAAATAACAAAAAACAAAACACATAATGGTTATTAGTCTAAGGTAATTGCAAGGTGACATTTTCTTATGTAGACAGTCTGACGTAGCTTGTTGTAACGTAGAGGCCCATGTACACTGCCTGATGATGCACACGGACCCTTGCGTACTCTTGTGTGTAAATTATAATTTCATCTAAAGGAACCACTTGACACAGATGTTAGAAAGGATAAAGTTAGCCCAACATCAAGTTGATGTAACTGATTTTTCTGTTTCTGTAAAAAAAACAGCACTGACATTTCATAATTTTAGAAAACTTTTACAGCTAACACATAACAAACTTTTGACACATTCAGCAGACACAATAAAAAAAGCACCTGCTTGGATTCCTGTTTCCAGCCATTTGACCAGTTTTCATTTTAGCTCTGTTTTGTTCTTCACCACCAAGAAGAAAAGAAATGACCTCAAGTTGCTAAATGGTCCACTGTGTTCACCAGCTAACTTTGTTTATTTGCTGTTTGCTGCTGGGCCAGAAGGGTTGGTTGATCGAAATGAGGCTCATAAGAGCCAAATTTGATGGATGGAAAACCAAAACAATGTTCTGAAAATAATAAGCCTCTGTGGCTTCATCGTTTCAAGTGACCACTTTCACATCATGGATCCTCAATTTATCCATTGTTAAGATAAAAATTCATCATTGTTGTCACTGCTGGTGTACCTACTGACCCTGTTGCGTCTCCATACTGCCCCTACTCCTGCCCCTACTCCTGCCCCTGCTGTTAGAGTGTGCATTGCATCTTGTGGATGCAGGTCAGGCCTACATGAGGGAGCCATCATTGGCATGCAAACATGTACTAAAAAGCAATATCTCCGGCTTAAGAGATCCCACAACAACCCAAGACAGAACACAATAACTGTTTTTTTATGGGCAAAGGACAAGTGACAATTCACAGAGACGTCCCCATAAATGTGTGTCTACAAAACTGTTAGACGCACTGATACGGACAACTGAAAGGATAAAATATCTGAGTCTTTTTACCTTCGTAATCCTCTAACTGAGTCAGTTACAGGGAAAGTTGTTGCATTAATGTGTGTGTGTGTGCATATTTGTGTTAGTATCTACATTAGCATTTGAAAGGCACTACTTATCTTCTGCAAGTAAACCGACGCCACAGAAGTTAAATGTCCATTTAAATAATACAACCTGAGAGAGAGAAAGATAAGACCCCAGCGACACACCTGCAGAGGGTGGTAAATTTGTCTGTGTGTGTTGGTGTGTGTCTTGATCAGATCCTCATCACTCAAACTCTGTCATAATAATCTTTGTAGCTGATGGTGGGCAGAGAAATAACCTGGTGGCAGTGTGCTGGGTGCTAATGAGAAGCTCGTCTATGTGAATATTGCAAAATATCACAATATGTAAGGATAGATAAGATCAGAGTCAAGTAATGCTTTGTTAGTCACCGGCTGTTAGAACACACAAACACACACGCACACATGCATGTATATAGACACAGACACACACGCTGGTGCCCACATGTTAGAAATGCTGCAGAAGTGCCCTCTTTGTTGCCCATATGGCAAATAAAACATGATAATTTCCTCCAGAGTGGCCCAATATTTAAAATAATGTGGTAAAGTGCTCTCTAGGGTGCACTTGCAGTAGACAAAACCTGGTAAACTGCTAAACCAGGGGACAAAACATGGTAAAGTTCCCCCTAAAGTGCCCTTCCAGCAGACAAAATATGATAAAGTACCCTGTCGAGGTCCCCTTCGAGTGGGCAGAGCGTGGTAAAGTGCCCTCTAAACTGCCCTTCCAAAATATTGTAAAATGTCCTCTGGATTGCCCTTCAAGTGGAAAAAACATAGTAAAGTACCTTTAGAGTGTTCTTTAAGTGGAAAAAAAAACATGGTAAAGTGCCCTCTGAAGTACTCTTCTAGTGGAGGAAATGTGGTAAAGTGCCCTATAAAGTGCTCTTCCAGGGCACAAAATTTAGTAAAGTGCCCTGTAGAGTGCACCTCCATTGGGCGGAACTTGGTTAATTGCCCTCTAATGTGTCCCACCACTGGATGATACTTGTTAAATTGCCCTCTAGAGTGCCCTTCCACTCAACAAAATATAATAAAGTGCCCTCAAGGGTGTCCTTCCATTGGATAGAATGTGGTAAAGTGACCTCTAAAGTGCCCTTCCATTGGGTGAAACATGGTAGATTACATTTTGACTTTCGGTGCACTGGTGCTCAACTACATACAGCCGGCACCCTTATTTATTTGGTCCGACAAAATGTGAGAAGTGCCCTTTAGAGTGCCGATCCACTGGATAGAATGTAGTAAAGTACCCTCCTGGTGGACGAAACGTGGTCAAGTGCTCTCTTGACTGAGTGTGCTGGTACCAAACCACATACAGCTGGTGCTCTTATGTTTTTTTGGCCCTGCCCCTCAGACAGCCTGACTCCTGGTTAACATAGCATGGGACAGGCTGTAAGTCACAGGTATCTATCAATGTAAATATTTCATGGTAAACGCTATATACACCCCCACCCCTGTCAGACATTTACAAATATTTCAAACACCTCAGTATAAAACACCTATCTCTTCCTCCATCTATTCATCCGTCCATTCATTCACCCATCCATCACTTTCCATTTTCCTATATGTTCATCTACTGCCCCCACTTCTTTGTCTATCAAATCTCCTCTCCTCTTCCTCTCTATTATTTCCTCCCTCCTTCCCGCCCCCGGCACAAATCAAATTATGCTGTCAACTTCAAAAATGAAATGAGCCGCCGTTCATATTTCTTGTTCTGCACAAACACAAACATGTGTTAATTTGTGTCGCTGTCCTTACAGATTTGCCTGTTAGGGCAGGCTGGTATAGATTACCTCCTTCTGCCGGGTTGAAGGCAGTGAGGGAGTGGGGAGGATTTCTATGTGTGGGTGTGGATGTGATTAAACTGTTACTCAAGCTACTCCAGCCTTGTGCAGTGAATACATAATGGCCTGTAATTAAGAAAATGTAAAAAATGATTAGGCCTTGACTGCTGCTGTATTATCAAGTATTTTACTCTAGAATGCACCAAAAATGACACTGAAATGTCAGCAAATAAGACACAACAGACTGAATGAAAAATCAAGCTACTGACCAAATTAAGAAATGACTGAATGATTAAATGAAAAGTGAGGCAGAATTACATGATTCATTTAAACTGGCTTTTTATATAAGTTGATGACATAAAAGGTTAATTAATTGAACAACAGCAACTGAGAAACACAGGTGTGAACAACTACGTTTTAATTAAAACTCACTAATAGGAGTTGTTTTAAATTATCCGGCGAATGTCATGGAAAGCTCAGTATAAAATGAATATGGAACATATGGAATTGCCAAGTAGAAGTTCTTATTTTTAAAGTTTGTGTGTTCTGAGTTTGTCACACCACAGGAATACGCGTTGTTAACCATCCTGCCAAATTCAAATGACTATAAAATTCGGTCTCAAAAATCTGAATCTGTCTCTGAACCTGACAGGAACCGATGGGACTCGATGGGTTCGGGTTGGGTCGGGCCTTATTTCTCACACATTTTACAGGCTACATGTTTATTTATTTATTTGTTTATTTTAATTTTTGTCCTCAGTTCAGTCATTGCCAATTCAAATTCCCTGCATGTATTGTCCCTGTAACTGAAATCTCCTACTGTTGTAAATTGTTGGAACAATTGATATTTTTGCTGACTATTCTGTAAAGCATGTTGTGTTTTCCATACTGTCCACATTCCTCCCTGGCATTAACATGTTTCCATTTATGAATTGGTTTGACATGGAATTGGAACTTTATTGACAGAGATGGTGTGCTATAATGAACATCATGTCTGTCTTTAATTGTTGTCAAAGTTATGATATCATTGAAAATGAAAGATTTTAAAACATGACAGATTCCTGTGAGCATTGGTTGACATATTTGACCCTTATTACCCTGCCATTGAACAACATAACACAAAACTAGCATGCGATAAAAAAGTCTACTAGCTGGACAGTTGGACAAGTATTAAATTACATGGGGTTGAAAAACACTGGGTTAAAGCCTAACACCAGGTACCAATGTTTTTTGACCCAGTGTCAGTGTCATGTTCCTGTTGGGTTACTTTGATTCAAACCTTCTGTTGGGTGTTTTTTTTTTACCCATGGGTACTTGGTTAAATTAACACTGTAACTCAGATGCTGGGTCAAAACCCAGCTGGGAATGGGTAAAATTAACCTAGCATTGCACCACTGCTATACACTATTTAACCATAACCCAGAGTTTTTTCATGTGTAGGTGCAATATACATCTAGATTTAGTCTGTCAAAATTCCATTTCTTACTTGACAAAAAATCGATGTAAATCTATTTTTTTAAATACGATTCGAATTGATTTAATTAAACCATGAATCGCGAATCGCCTCCAGGCCAGCAGGGGGCGCACTCGAGTTAAACTACGTTCTTGTTCAGCGTCACTATATGTGGCGCTACGTGTGACGTGCTAGCGCCGCTCCAGCTACAACAGGAAGTCGGGGTGCGCAGCATGCCTATGCAGGTTACAAACAAACAGTGCAGCAGCCAGCGAGCAGAGAGCGAGCGAGAGAAATGAAAAGCGTCCAAGGTGTGGAAACATTTTTATAAAGAGGATAAGAAAAAAACAGAATTGTAAAAAAAAAGAAGAGAACTAATAAATTTTTTTTTGTCATTTGCTGCTAGTTCTAATCTACTGTATTGAAAAGAGCATAAGAGAAAACACTACAGTATTATTAAAAAGGAAAAGGCTGGATTTGTGTAAGAGAAATAATAAAAATAAAAAAAATCAGTCATTTGCCTATAAATTAATTTTGTGTTGTACATGATTCGAATCGTGATTCGAATTGTATCGTGAGTTGAGTGAATCGTAGCATGCCTATTGACAAGCCTACTAATGATATTCTGACTGTGAGATGCTATATTCTAAATGTTTCTCTTTGAATCACTGTGTTTCGACTGTACCTCATTTCTAATTTTTGGATGCTTTGGACAAAAAGTTTGCCAAATGAATACATGGAGATGAAAAAGAGTTTATTTCCTTGATGTGAGCAACATTTGGGTTGCAAGGACGCACTGCAACGATATAGTGGTATCTTAGAAAAGATCAACCATCTAATCTGGCAGCTTCACCTTCTGTCAAACCAAGAGAAGACTGTTCATTTTTTTGTATAATTACTTTGAGGGTTGGGGAAATGACAAAGCTTCCTCCAGAGACACAATAAGATTGGAGCAAGCTGGCATATGGGAGGTGTCAAGTGTGGGTAATACAGCTGTAAGTGCAGGTTAATTTGAAAAGTGTCATAATACATCACAATACAAAAGTGTAACAATGGTTTTAAAACAGTAAGATTTCCAGCAGTTTTCACATTTCTACAAGTTTCTTTTCATTTATAGAGAAAGATTATATATTGGAAAATAAGCCAACACTATTTAAAAGCCACAATATACAGTATGCCTGTGAAAAAATATAATGATTTGTGGTAAATAGGTTAGAAACAATAAATAAAATTGTGATTTCAAGAGTGTAAGCATGTATAAAAGAAAAACCTTCAACATTGTGTATCTCTCTGTGGTATGCGTTATGATGTCTGTTGAAAAAAAAAAGTCATAAAATAGACCAAGTAAACATAATTTGAGACATGTTCAAAAAATATTTTTCAGGGTAAATTTTAGGGTGATCTTCAGGCAACACTGTACCATAGTGGTGAAAAATTAAAAAAAGAGGGTTATTGTTTACAATATGAATAGAAAATTCTGACAATAATAATGGAAAGTTTTCAATTACCATAACAGTTTAAAATTTTTACCTTTGAGATTGAAAAACATGAAACTCAAAAAATCAAATTGAACTCTTTTTTTTTTTTAAGTTTGTTTGTCAGCCTATATAATGAATGTGTTGAAGAGTGACAGAATATTTCAGCAAACTTAACATCAACAATCCTGTCAGAACCCTCCTCAAAAACAAGACAGTGAGTCATATTTTTTTGTGAGACAGGTTGTTATAACCGTTTGTTGTGTTGCTGCATCCTTGGCTCACTGCTTCTGACTTCAAATGAAATAAAATAGTTCTTAATGCATTTCACACCTTGTCTTATATTGGTTGAACAGTATATGAACCTAAATACAAAATTCCAAAAATATCATGTTAGAATCCATGATGGTACAGGGTTACTTCACCTTACCTTACTTACTACCTTTAATCAACAGTTTCCTTATGAAATAAAATACATTATATATCTTAAAATGAATCTTTACTCATGAATCTAACTTTGCAAAATTGCAAAATGGCAGGAAGACTTTTTTTTCTGTGGCAAGAGATGATTCATGTGATATGACAAATTAAAACACTGCCATTAGTTCCTTTAGGGTTCTGCCTCTTTTTTAATGCATTGAACCATAATTGAGGATGTACTGTGTGAGTGTAAAGGGACAAAAATGGGTGTGTTACCTCAAGAAAACACCAAACCACAGAGACATATGCATAAATTTAGTAGGATGCATTAATTTGTTAAAGCATTGACTAAGATCCAAGACAGTGATTTTGCTACTTGAAAAAAATCATAGCAATTGCATAGCAATCATGCAATACTGCAGAAATACAGTGTGAATAATACAGGGTTGTTGAATCGTAGCGTAGCACAATGATTGGACTAAAAATTGAGGTATTTAAGAGGACAATCAAAGTACAAAGTTGCAGTTTGACAAAGTAAGCAATTACCCAAAAATAACATTTGGGGAGATTTTTTTCTGTTTGTAATAATGACCTCTAGTGAATGAAAAAAACAAGAGACAAAGTTCGAGAGGATGACAAGAGGTGAGGCTGTGCTACCTCACCACAGGATGGGAGGGACGCACACTTCCACAGGCACAAGAAGATGGTGTGTGTGTGTGTGTGTGTGTGTATGAGCATGTGTTTGTTTATGCATGCGTGCATGTGCCGAGTCCTGATGTGAATGGTTAAGCAGCTTCCTTTCTTAGCACAGGGACATTATTAGCATATAGGAAGGACTGCACCCCAGAGAGTGAGAGATGAAAACAGAGTGGCAAAAACCAAACGCAGAGAAAGCATGACATTTTAGCGAGAGGGAAACAGAAAGGACAGAGAGTGTGAGAGGTAGATGACAATGTGAGAAAAGGAGTGTGGGAGGTGCCGAGAGAGGGAAAAAGGAAAAGGCGGGAGTAAAAAAAAGAAAAAAAAAACAGGGAGGCAGGGAGGAAGGAAGAGGGCACTCGGAATGGAAAGTGGCATTTTCAGAAAAACATGAAGCCTGCATAGGAAGTGAAGTCAAAGATAGCCCTGACACATTCAGTCCTGTAGATGGCTAATAAAATAAAGATGGAGGCACAAAGAAGGACAGCCAGAGAGAATGAAAGAAGAATGCAGCCACTTAAAGATCAAAAGGCTCTGGTGAAGCCTATGGAGGAAAATTTAGAAAGAATATATATTTCAAATTGTTTTAATTTTATGATAAAATGTATTTATGTGTGACATGCTAACACTAGCAGAGATAGAGATGAGTGATAAAGTCAGAGAACAGCCTCAGTAATGTGTCAGAATATGCTACTGCTCATACCATATCAAATCAGGCTGCACTGACTTGAGCAAGGTCCTTCTTTATTTTATTTCTTTTAAAGGTGTACTTCTAATTGGAAACAAGAATTACTGCCTCATGGTTGTATGCCTCCGCCATCCAGTCAAGTGGCAATTTACATCCATGTCAGTCCAGACTCATATGTTGTAAGACCTTTGACGGAATTCAATAAAAGGTAATAAGTGTATTTTCTGGCCAAATTGGCCAGATTCCAGTGAATAATTTCCTGGTAGAAACCTACTGTCTTCACTTAGAAAGGACTGATGAGGAGCTGAACATTATGATGTCACAGTGAAGTTGACCTTTGACCTTTTGGATATAAAAAGTCATCATCTCATCATTTTATCCTTTACACCAAAATCCAACCAGTTCATCCTTCATCATGATATACTGTGTTCATGAGAATGAGATGGACTCCCAGTGACCTTAGAATGAACTGATTAGAAAGTGGATGTTTGTGCCAAGTTTGAAGAAATTCCCTCAAGGTCTTGATGTAACATTAAAAATAATGGGATGGATGGATGGACAGATGGACAGACTGACAATCTTAACAAACTGAATGTCTCTGGCCACAGCTCTCACCAGTGTGGAGGCATCAGAAGGCTACCAGGTTTGATGACAGAGTTCTGTACGGGTCCAGTTTTACCAACACCCCCCTGCCTGCACCCGCAAAGCTGAAGACCTGCTACCTGCAAATATTTTCAGGTCAAATCCGCACCCATCCACAACCACGAATAAGACCTCCAGGACCCAACCTGCACCCATGATTAAACACACACATAGTCACTCATTTGTCACTCACTTGTGTTCTCACCTGGTGCAGTGCCTGTGCTCATTGCTGTCAGATGAAACAGTGACCTCCCATTGTTTGGCAGGATGTGGCATCAAAGGCTGTCTTGTAGGCTTTCACAATAAAATCCTGCCAGCTGATTAGGCTTGATATTACTGCATTAGCAATTATAAAGGTTAAAAATACTGTACAATCATTTTCATTTCTGATTTCTCCAGCGTAAAAGAAGAAACACATCATTGATTGTATGTGTTACTTCATTTTTCTCTCCTGCCGAATGCCTGTGAATTTAGATAATTTTTTTTTTAGCCATCGCACAACATTTCTGTGGGTCACCCACCAGGTACCCATGGGTGTCTGACCTGGTGCAGGATTCTACTTGACAAGTTTATGCTTAGCATTGAACTAGTACAACATCACTACCATGGGAAATCCCAAAGAGAGAGGTGGTTGCCAGTCAAAATCAGCAACAAGCATAAAATAAACATTGGATTTGCAGAAAACTACATTTCAGAGCAAAAAAAATAAATAAATAAACTGAATGCATGAGGAACTAAGCTAGCTCACATTACCATGGAGTTCTCTCAACTCAAAAATGACAAAATACTTATCTTTGGTTAAATACTAGTTGTTGTACCCTCAAATTGAATGTGTTCAGCCCTGATAAGAATAATACTCTCTAGTAAACACTGAATAGCACAGCTCAAATTTTAAAACTGCTGAATATCAGCATTAAGCACTGGCTCAAAGTACTGTCAGCTACCACCCTAATGCACCGCTATCAGCTGGTCTTCAAACCCCCATATAGGTCAGCCTCTAACAGCATGTTGCTAAAATCTTGAGGCGAGGTGGCTTTCAGATATGCATGTCTTTTATAAGAGCACCATAAGCCGCTTAGGGCTTTTATAGTGAAGGCACTCACAGATGGATTCAGAGCCATGGAGCTGCGCACCAGCAGCCCCTCTGCTCCACCACAGCACAGAGGAGAAGAGGCAGAACATGTTATCTTCTATGAGCTGAATGAGAAAATCCAGGACAAGGTGGGAAAAGAGAGGGATAGATGAATGAGGAAGGAAAAAAAAGAGAGACTGAAATTGCCCTCTGCGGTTTCTCTCCCCATCAGCCGAGAGGTGTCACTGCAATTCATTTGCATTAATTCAGTGTGAATGTGAGCTGTTCAATAACTTGGAGGACACATCAACCACAGTTTAACAGATGCAGTGATGAAAACTAAATGTTGCACTTAAGCAGAATTAAGTAAATATTTCCTCTTGATGCAACTTTTTACTCTTACCAGTAATGTTGTACTTTTCACTCTACTTCATTTAGCTGTTGGCTCTTTAGGCACAGACCTACGCTGTAGATATTACCACTCCACAACACTATGTAAAATAAATGAATTCACCTCCACCTTGACGAGCTACAACACTGACATGCTGCTTACATGCATCTGTGATAATATTCCCATAACTCTTATGAACATTCTGCATTACGAATAGTTACTTTTACTTTTGATACTTAAAGTAAATTTTAAAGCAATTTTACCAAGGAAGCTGTAGGCTGCAATATTTTTATATTATACAGCTTCTTTAAAATGAAGCTGCATTATTTGATTATCTGTCCACTTATTGGCAGCAGAGCAAGCTGAAAAAGCAACAACTGGTATTTTAGCACCTTTGTAAGTTGTAAAGTAAATAAGTTATGCTAAGCCTGATCTATATGTCTAGGGGACTTTCTTAAAATGGAGCTAGAACTAGGGAGAGAACTAGGGGCTGAGGATAAACAAGCTTATCAGGCTACAAAAGACCCAGAAATTCGAAAGTCAACGTCAGTCCCTGACACTTCTACAGTGATGCTTACTGATGACAGTCGCTTACCTTTTAGCTCTATTTCGGTCCTAACACCATGGCTAACTATGCCTGTTGGCTATTCAGTTCTGTCTGTTGCAGATGAGGTTGATGGTAGCTGTGTGTACATGCTGAAACTGAAGTCATGAGCTAAAAGAAGCTAAAAGTCCACTACATCCAAGCAGGGTTTTCCCAGGATTTTTTGACATAGGCTGGCAAATGCTGGAGAACATTCATGACATGCACAGCTGTACATGGTTTGGACGTGCACTTTTACAGTGTCCTGCACTTAAATAATAATAAAAAAAAAAAAAAAAAAAAAAAAAAAAAAAATCACAGTTGCTTACCAACTTTAGGGCAGACAAAGTAACAGGAAAGAAAAGGACAAAAGGGTACTGGGCCTGATATTGAAATAAAATCAGGATTTTTCCAGAAAAATATTAATATAAAAAAGAAGATGTAGAGTACACTAGAGTGTAAAAAAACTTTTGCAGCTATTGAAAAAAAAATTTTTTTTCTATAAATATTTATATGAAAAAAACACATTTATAATGAACATAGATGTGCTACATGAGACCAATTGAGAATATTTTTTTAACTGTAATCTTTAGTGATATGGTCAAGTCAGCGTGAGAGCAGTGAAAATAGCATTGGTTTTGTGTATTTCAAACAGTAATTTATGGACGGTCCCTAAGCGAAATCCCTGTGGTGACGAGCGAGCCCTTCAGCTCTGAGGTGAGCTAACCACCACCTCATGCCCAGCATGAATACTGACAGTTCTACTTTATTGTTGACATTTCAGCTTTATTCATGAAATGCACATTTAAATGTATGATATGCAATATTTACAAAAAAAAAAAAAAAAATCAAAATAATGTACAGACAATGTGCAAGCATCCCTCTCAATCATCATTTATAATTCACTATAAATGTGTGGTGGTGGATATATATAAGAGCCTGCCCTCTGCCTGTATTTTCTTATTTTCTTATTATTTTCAGTGCTCAGGATGCTTTGCCAATCCAACAAGTCTGTATTTGACGTCCTGGGAATAAGATTCAACAATTCAACTATCTTTCAGGTGCGTTAGCTCTGGAAAATGCTACTGATTGTGCCGTAAAAAAAAAAGAAGATCCATACCTCTCACATCGAACATTGGCTTTCTTTGTTAACATTAAAGAAATATTGATTAGTCCAGCTTTAAGAAAAGGATCTGACACTGATGTGGATGAAAAGAAGGAAAATGGCAAGACATTCACTGCTCTCAACATTTCAAGATCCAAAAATCTTGGTGAACTCGCACCTCAACATTCATCGTTCCCTCTCAGGTTTTACACTGTGAGTCTCTCAACTGCATGCAAATGAATAACAGTGACATCTGCGGGAATTCAAGGCTACATTTCCCCATGTCTCTTTTATTCCTCCACATCTCTCACCTCACCTCTCGCTCAGTAATTATATGGTATATTGGAATGAAAGTAACGAACAATATCGCCTAAAGCAACAGGGCAAAAGATCAACATTTTACATAAAATCCTTTTTCTCTCCTCGTATTAAAGTCTCTCATCCCCTCTCCATATCTCTCTCTCTCTCTCAGTCTGTCAGCCTTTTCCTCCCTAATGAGGCCCCGGCCACCCAGGAAGTGATGTCGCTGTGCGGCCGCCTGTTGCCTCCAGTCATAAACAGGCTGGTTGGAAATGTCAGCCCGCCTCTTGCACTATCTCAACTTTGCACACACACACATACACACACACACAGCTCTCACCTCAAAGATAGCTCCACACATACTGTCATGCATAATTCTGCAAAATCACAACTTCTTTTCCTCCCTGTCGGAACTATATTCACATACACAGTCACACTAAAAATATGCACATGTGAATGCACAGATTCATACTGTAGCATCAACCCTGGCTGGAAAAATAAACAAATTCATACTCTCACACAGATTAGCAGAGAAGCATATCACCCCTCAAAACACACTCATTATTGTAAATACCTACACAAAATCACACACACACTGGTTCCAGAGTCGCCTGACTGGTAGCTGGAGAAAAGGTTACTCGTCCAGATGGAACACTCTGCTCTTTTCTCTCCTCGTCTTTTTGTCAATTTGCGTGGGGCTGAGTAAAGGTTAGCATCGTCGAGGCACTTCTTGGTGGCCGTTTTTTCATTCTTTGGCCTTTACTACTTCTGACTTCACCAGTGTTCCTCCAGTGAGAATCTAATTTGGGCCTCGGTGGAGGCTGCTAAAGAAACAAAGAAGGGCAGGGAGAGGCAGTACAAAAGCCATGTATCTTAATGGAAGTAAACAGAAAAACTAGTGCCTGGCACGCTGCCTGTTAATGATCTAACTTTGTCACCATTTAGAAAAGGCTGAAAAGAGGATGAGAGTTCCAGATTCAGTCTGAAGTAAACTGCTGCAGCTGGGTTGTATCATTTAAAGAGAGTGAGCAGGTGTAATGTCTGTAGAATGCAGCGTTAATTAGTTTCTGTACAGGCACTCTGTGGTGTTAAAGTTCTGATGTTCACAAATGAAGTGGATGAACACGGTGGGTTAATTAACTTGACTTTGTGCTATCTCACATGAGAATGCTTTTCATGCATAAAAAAACCCAAAAAAAACAAATAACATGTTACTTCAACGACATTTGGATTGTATTTTTCTGAGAACCTGATTGTAGATTTACAAAAGTCAGAGACAAATGCTGGGTATAAGAAGACTGCACCTGAGCCCTCTGAAGTGCAGCAGAGCTCACAGGGTTTAAATCATCAGTTATCACAGACTTTCTTAGTCCACCCTTGGTATCAATACCTTTACCATCAGAGCTGATATAAGCCAATTTAATTTTGTGCAGTGCTCAACCTTTACATGCTGTAAATGGCAGTTAAATATTAGTTTTTGACTGATAGTCCAACCTTTGAACAGATATTTAAGACTAGAGATGCATGATAATATTGGCGCATCATCTGTATCATCAGATAATAGCTTTAAAATGAAATATTAGGGCCCAAAATGAACACTGCTGCTAATATGACTGCAATTATACTCATGAAATGCAAGTATGTCTGCGCTGTGGAGGTTTTGTCTTAAACAGAGAAGTTTACAATGATTGCTCAGTGTTGGTCATGTGAGGAGGAGCCAAACTTTATTCCCTCAACACTTCTATGTTAATTCCAATACAGTAGTGTCATGGTTTGTTTGATTTTTTTCTTTTTGTTAGTTATTTCCTGTTTCATTTTGTAGTCCTGGTCCTCCCTCATGTGTCTTCACTTTATTTCCCGTCTTTGTCTTTTTCCTGCCCATTTTGATTGCCATTATTTCCACCTGTATCTGATTAGATGCTTGTCTATTTAGTCCGTGTGTTTCTGTGTTTCTGTGTCAGTTTGTCATTGTTCACTGTGTTGACAATCCCAGCCCTCTCTGTTTCTTTTTTCCTTGCCATTTTGGACGTTTTCATTGTTTTTTTTTTGGATTTTGCCAGTTTTAGTTTTCATTTTGGGACTACCCCATTGAGAGAGACATAATGCCATGGATATTTGCATAAGAATTTCTACGTAATAAGAAATACATGTCTTGCTTTATCCTAATTTCATGTAAGGGCACAGCTGGGTCTTCTTTCCTAGCTTGACATCTGCAAGTTAGGTCATTTACAATGAGTCAGAGTCTAGAGTCATGTTAATATTTAGATAGTCCAAGACATCTCTAATTTTTGCTCTAACCAGCTAAAGAGTAACTAAAATACTTTTATCGCTTTTTTCATGATACTAATTAAGGTCATGTTCCATTTAGTGTAGCAGAGCCTTTACAGTGAGCCAGCATGTTCAACAGCAGCATCCTGACTCTGTCTGACCTGAATGGAACAGACCTTTAATCAGTAACACCTGTGTTTACACAACTATTTCATTTCAAAATGGCTGCTGTGAATTCTGTAATCTGACTTTATCAACAAAGCTGCAAGTTAAAGCTTTGTCAGACTTCTCTTGATGTATTCTGTTCTTCCACCACCTGTTGAGTCTGGCTTATACCCGCCGTCTTTATTTTCATGCTATAGGAGTTATTTACATCAGATTCTGCTGAATAAAACCCCATTTGGTTTGAAATCAGGATTATTGTGAAATACAAGAAAGTAAAAAAGGCGAAGCTTATGTTTCCTCAGGCTAGAAGAGGATTATCTGTCTTATACCAGTGTTTACAGACATAACACTGACTCAGTTTATTGAGCTGCTTGGCACATATGACACTGGCACACACAACAGGATGGGCCTATATCATAGAGTGTGAAAAGTTGACTTGAATGATTACTTGTTGTTGTATTTCTGAATATTGTTGGACACAGAGTGGTATTTATAAGTTTAAAATAATCCTTCTATTCCTTCTCTTTCACTCTGGAAATACAGAAACACAAGCACAGCAGAGTAATGTGGCTGCATGCTGCAGGCTTACAGATACTGAATGACACAATTAGCCCCTTGTGTCCCAAAGGACCTCCAGGCTGCCCCAAGTGCCGGTGTGAGCTTTACTTAATAAAACCACAAATTAACCTACTAAAACATTAAAGATGCTATTACCAGTGAACATATATCAGCTTATGAATGAACACAACAATAGACCACGACAATGAAAATAATATATGAGACAAGGGGGGTAGTCTAGTATCAATTATTATGCCAACATTACTGTGGACCCTAAAGTGTGACTGAAAAGATCTCACTCTTCCCTCTAATGGTTGGACAGTGCATGTGTCCATAATTAAAAAATAAGAAAAGAACATGGCCTGCGCCAAAATAAGGACTTGTACATTGTGCACCAGCCCCACAGTAAAGCTCAGCCATGCAAAAGGCAGTGTTTGTCCAGACGGAGGATGATCAGAAATGTGATTTCACTAATCTACCCGGTGTTTGTTTACAAGACTCTCAGAGCCAACTGTTGTTGATCTCTAGTCAGATTTCATGGAAAATCCTTAACTGAATCCTTTATTCAGTCTGTGAACAGAGCACTAGTTCTATAGTGTGTTGCCAAGACACGAGTCACTCTACAGCACTTTAGTCACCAGCATGATGCAGTGTCACGCCCTGACAGAAGACGAACAGGTGACATTTGTGGAAAAGTCATACTGAACAGAAAAAGTCACATATTATCAGCGTACTGTTCTTTAACCCTTTAACAGCCACCCTCCTTCAAGCGTTGTAAACTGTGAAAAATAAATACACAATTTTTGATTGGTAAAGCCTTGCATGACGAACTTGGTCATAATGTTTCCAGGGATTTAATACACTGTTGGCTTGACAGACTGCTCTGAAAGTTGGGGGGGTGGGGGGGTTAAAGCTTTTGAATTTTATACAAAACAACCTGAAAACACAGCATTTGGCATATTTTGATCATCAGTATTGGGGTAATGTTGGCAGTAAAATATTACTTTTAGCAGTGATACACCATGTTAGTAATAAGATTTTGTGGTGCCAGATTCATTTCAGATGTGGTAGGGTCAAAAAGTGCTGGTGTCAAGACATAGCAACAGCCACTTGACTTTTTTTTATGTCTTTAATGATGGGACAGTTGAAGATATGACAGGAAAGGTGGAGAAAGTGGGAGAATGACATGCAGCAAAGGACCATGGGCAGGAGTCGAACCCACGGCTGCTGCAGAGGACTCACAGCGTCAGTGTATGGGGCAAACTCACTAATGATTAAAACTACAAACCAGCACAAAAATGACAATTACCAAGATAAGATGAAAATGCAGTGTGCATTGAAACTTTAGTCTCTTAATACTATTTTTTGGTATTATTTTTGTGCTCCAGTGCTTTTCGATTAATTTTCCAATCTTTTCCTGAGACAAGAGTCTCTCACCCTTGAGAGCACCGGACAGGCCTGCAGTCCTTTTGTCTCAGCTGAAGCGCGTTTAACCTCCTTCTTCATTGACTTACCAACATACCACCACGTTCTGAACAGACACATTACAAACACAAGGTAACATCTGGATTTTGTAACAATGGCAAACTCAACAAACTACTCACTCCAACATTGGGCATGATTGGAAATGTGCCATACAGCCTACATTACAAACCAGAACATAAAAGCCAGAGACTTTTTTGGCATCATCCTTGCATTAATGCAAATATCTTTGAAAAAATAGACTTGAAGCATAAATAAAAATTTCAGGCTGCAGTTGTGAGACATGGCTGAGACACAAACCTGCACGGACAGGAATGACTGACATATCTTTTTACCACACCAAGTGTTCTGATAGGG
Organism: Lutjanus erythropterus; assembly: GCF_056507025.1. Taxonomy (NCBI): domain Eukaryota; kingdom Metazoa; phylum Chordata; class Actinopteri; order Lutjaniformes; family Lutjanidae; genus Lutjanus; species Lutjanus erythropterus. Next base: position 2,187,660 of record NC_139323.1, read on the forward strand.
GCATTAGCAGGGTTACAAGCTATGAAACATTAACATTTGCATTTTTTAAGGCCTAGTCATACTTTACACTACTCTGCAAAGACACTAATATTGTAAAATAACTTACTTTAGATGAGGATTACTTGTACTATGTCATATATTACATTTTGAAAGTAACTTGCAAACTGCCATTACCATCTTCACGCATCTGATATCTGGATAAAAACCTCTTTAGCTGCTAAATGATCAATATGTTTTTATCAGTATGTGGTTTGGTGTTGGACAGGTTGTGTTTTCAAAGCTTTTCTGCTGAGAACAGCTGCCCCCTGAATGTGGAAATCAGGCTGATGGATGAAGCGATTGCCACAAAGCCTGGACAATTAAACACAAAACTGCCAAAATTTTGTAAACCCACACCTTTGATTGACAGGTGATCTCTCGGAGGAAACATTAAGTCACCAAAAACAGGAGCCAAAAGATTTTTCAGTTTAAATTTGAACTTGAATAGGGAACACAAGCACAGTAATATACAGAAAAGAAGAGTGATGGTGGAGATTTGAGACACAAAGAGAGAATCCAAGCCGGCAGACAGATCTAGAGGGAGAGATAGAGAAAAGGCTGGCGGCCCCTGCCAGCTTCTTCAGACGAGCTGTTCTCATCGGTGGTGTCCAGCAGAGACTTTGGCTTCGCTTTCTTTCCCTCAGATTTCAGATCTCAGTTGTAGACTCCATACTGAGCTGAGTGACATAGATAGACACACACATACTCAAGCACCCTTCCCCAACACACACACACACACCCACACACACACACCCACACACCCCAACAAACCAGAACAGATGAAAACCAAAAATAAAATCAAGTCATCCAGAGGAGTACATGCCAAAAACTTCCACAAACAAACCTTGGAGTGCAAAAAATTCCAAAGAAACTAAAAGACAAAGCAAACAAACAAAAAAAAATTACCAAAAAAAAATCCTTCAGATGTAAGCTGACAAACCCAAAATGAATTCTGGAACTGTAGAAAGAAGCAGAAGAAGGGTTTAGCTTTGATTTGTGAAGCCCGTCAGGTCCAGACTGTCTCGGCATACCTCTGGTGGGAGGATTTTTTCTGATTAAAAACCATTTGTCTCCAGAAGATACAGCGGATTTGACGCCGAGAAAAGAGAGTCGGAGAAGAGAGGCCTGCTACAATGGCTGTCTCATATTTCTGTCTGTATGCCTCTAAGTCTGTCCCTCCCCTCTGTCTCTCCTACAGTAAGCCCTCATACATTTTCAACCATAAATCCATCTGAGTGGAAGTGGGAAGAAGGTATAAGACAGCCACAGAAACATGTTAAAATATGAGAACAAATGTACAAAGCAAAATAACATAAACATGAGTTTTCATCAGATGGGAACACTTTGTTAAGGTGCCTGTAATAAGTGTTAGTTAATGGGTAAAAAGACCCTCATAAGATACTTATTAACATGCATACGTGTTAATAAGACTATGGAAGTGTAAATAAAAGCATACTTAACATGTTTATTGTCAGATTATAAGATTATAAGCACTTTTAGGAAACTTGTTAACAATGTATAAACTGTTGAAGGATGTTAATAAAAAGTCTTATGGGTTTCTTTTAATAGCATTACAACCACTTTCACTGAGTTAAATTAATTTGCCTATAATGTCATTGTTAAATCTTTACTAAGTTTTTGTTCTTGCTTTATTAAGATTTCTACATACTTAATTATGCATTTATTAGCAGTTAACTATGCACTTATTATTAGTGAATTATGCATTTTGTGTGAGTGATGCTTATTAAAAGTTAATAAATCATTTATTAAGCACTTATTAGCAAGTAACTATACCTTTTGTGGCTAAATAAAGGATTTAATAACCTTAATAAGCAGTGGTCTTGCTTAATGCATACTTAATAAGTGCATTACAAAGGATTTATTAATGTTTATAAATATTGTTCATACTTTAGATCTGGTAGCCACAGTTAACTGCAAATAAATGTAGAATAAAATTTGTAGTTAAGCAACAACAAAAACAAAGTTATATTGAATGTGTTTCTAATGCAGTTATAAACAATTATAAGAAACTTATAAGGCTTTTATTGAAGTTCCTACGCAGCCTATAAAAGTTTCTGCTTATAAATGTCTTATAAACTCAATGTGTTAATTATGCTATTACTAACACTCATATTTTATTAACACATTTTGATATTAAGAGCATCTTAAGTGGGCCTTATTACCTATTAACTAATGCTTATTATTAGAAAACACAGTTACCATGTTTCTGCTACTTTTCCATCTTCCTTCGTCTCAGTCTCGCCATTTTTCTTCTTCTCTGTCTCTTTCCCTGCCACCCACGCACCTTCGCTCTCCAGAATCAAAATGTCATTCTGCGGCCCTAACCTCTCTCTTCTCTGTGCTGTACGCTGACGCTCTCGCACATATCTAGTTATCGATCCGTTCCTCCTCGTCACACCGCTGAGCGACTCATAATCCACTTCATTATTCCACCTACCACACACACACACACATTTGCACACTCTCTCTCTCTCTCACACATACACACACACTGAGGCGAAGCCACAGGGAGGTAAGCAAACATGCAGGCATCCGTGCAGGTACACAGCACCGAGGCACACCCAGACACAAGCACTAGATAATTTTTCAATTAAACCTCAAACTCCCACAGACTACCCACCATGCAGTGCAGCTGCCAAACGGGGACCTCGTTTATCAAAGCGTGCATAGAACAAGTTTTAAATACGCAAGAGCTGCATGTACCCACAACAAAGTTGGCATTAATCACACAAACACACAAATGCACACCTGTATGACACGAACACTGAGGGATCCCTGCTGTCTGTGCACAAACTGCTTTATTCAAAGAAGAAACACCATTTATAGTGAACAGTATTCATTTAATAGACCCTAGTCACATGATTTGGATTCCAGTCAGACTCAAGTCACAAATTTGATGACTTTAGACTCAACAAAATAAAAAAAAAGTGTTGAAACTTGACTCAACTGTTAAGTGAATGACTTGTGACTTGACTTGGATTAGAGCCGTTTGGCTTAAAAATACTTGATACCTGATACCAAGTCCAAGTTTCAGCTGGAAAAAAATATTCATTCATTCATTCATTCATTTTCTGTAACCGTTTATTCCGTAAGGATCGCGGGCTGCTGGAGCCTATCCCAGCTGACATTGGGCGAGAGGCGGGGTTCACCCTGGACAAGTCGCCAGTTCATCACAGGACTGACACATAGACAGACAACCACTCACACTCACATTCACACATACGGGCAATTTAGAGTCACCAATTAACCTAGCATGCATGTCTTTGGACTGTGGGAGGAAGCCGGAGAACCTGGAGAGAACCCACGCAGACACGGGGAGAACATGCAAACTCCACACAGAAAGGCCCTGACCCAGCCGGGGAGCTGGGGGATCAAACTCAGGACCTTCTTGCTGTGAGGTGGCAGTGCTAACCACTGCACCAACGTGCCGCCCATGAGCAGTTTTCTCTGCTCTGAAACACTGGGGGTGTGTCCACTCTGCTATCTCAGTGTCAAACACCACTACAACCTGAAAACAACCTGAAGCATGGATGCTTTGTCTAGCAGCTTTATTGGAAATGTCCAGACATGTTTGAGCCACCAGAGCCAGAGGACGGTGACAGGATGGTTTTTGTTTTTTCTTCTTTGTCAGGTTGTTGGAACTGAAGTGAGCTTGACTTAAAAGAGGCGAAGTTAAAGACTAGAGGTAGAAAGCTAACTTTCTATGTGAGCTGATGTGGGTTGTTAGCAGTCCGTGGTTCTCACTGTGTTGTGTAGAAGGCTACTGTCCAGCTGCCAGTGACTAAACAATGACATAACTGCTGTATGCAAACACTGTTTCAAAATAAATACTTTAACTGTCTGTAGGCAAAGAACCAACAGCATTAATGATTAATGCAAAGTGAACTAATGTCCATGAAGCCAAATTGGACATGTCTCTCAAGGCAATGTTTGGGCAGTCCCACCACTGTGGTCCAGACAGAGATGTCTCTTAAATGGATAGTTGAAACCTTGAGTCCTCAGAGGATGAATGCTAACAACTTCTGTGATCCACTGACTTCTCCTCTCACACCACCAAGAGGTCGACATTTGTGCTTCAGAGTGAAACATCTTGTCAACTATTTGACAGATTGCTATGAAATTTGCTACATACATTCAAGTTTCATAGATGTTGCTTTGTCTGTTTTTTTTTATCCTCCTGTGCCTTGAAAAACAGAATGTCATTACCAGATCCTCTGGATTCAGCACTTCTTGCACTGACTGGATGATATCTGGTGCCTATGGAGCCGCGTGTGCTCACTGATGCAGGATTACAGAAACAAGATGAAAGAGTCATAGGCAATCCCGACTTCAAGGAGGCTCAGCAGGGGCTTGATGCAGATTTAAAAGAACAAAATTTCACCCGAGAAGACATGACTTGCTTGTCCTCAAAATAAAGAGAAATACCTTTAAAATGCCATGTGAAAGACTGTTAATGACGGATTATCCCTTGTTTTAAGTTGCACGGCAGCAATGTTGGGTAGAAGGTCAAACATATCTTAAGGCATCACAGTTAAACATCTGTTAATTATTCTGACAGGTTTGACAGCAGTGGACTTGAATAACCTGTGATTGCACTTGTGTAACAGTAGGGGGTTTGTGTATGTTCAGTGGTGCATCTTCTCAAACACAAGAAGCAATGGATTCTATGTGTAAAAATAAGTGCACATATGATTTATATTCAAAACTTTGATAAATGAGGCCACTGCTTTTAGCTGCAGATGAATGCACACTGTCCCAGAGTAACACACAACAACTTTTTACAAAGAAACTCCAGAAGACAAAAGTTTTTCTCTCAAATGTTGATGAGCTCATCATGCATCCAACACTTCATCTGCCGCTGCAAGACGAGAGAGCAGAACCAATGCCATGTTCACATATTAATTAAGCATGGCCCATCTCATCGTCACCCGTCAACAGAGGCATCTTTTATTCATCTGTCGTATGGCTGGCATGTCTGCAAACAGATGCGCACAACAAAATCAGCCCACAAGCAGGCTTGTTGAGAGGTAGATCTGGTCCACATTTCACACATTCTGTGCACTGGATGGAAATATTCTCAAGAGACATGACTAAGGTGAGGTATTTGAGAAGTGATACAGTACTTACAACTGTTTCATATTGGATGTTTTTAACATTGCAAATGCTTCTGAAAATGTCCCTGTTGTTTTGCAAATTCCCCCGTTGTGGGACTACTAAAGGAGTATCTTATCTTTGCAGACAAATTTGTTTCTCAAATCAGATCTTTAAGACAAACTGTCACTGTTATTTATAAGTAATCAGATCAGATTTGTGTCTCCAAACATTATATCTGCATAGACTGTTGTGGCACTGACATAGACCTAGTAATTATGTACACTGGTGATGTGGCTTTCCAATGCAGAAGCATGAGAAATGGAGATCCAACATCTCACCCTTCAAACAATGGCTCTGTCAAGTCACAGTGCTGAATGGAAGTGCATCAAAGCTGCTGAGCATCACAATGTATAGCAGCCTCCTCCATCGCTGGGATTATCTGGAGTGATGGAGACGGCTTCGCTGCTCTGATGCACTTCTGTCACTCTGGATTTAACATTGTCATTGTTCTGCATTGGCAGTGATACACTCTGAAGCCCAATGTGAGCGGCCAGAGCATCCAGACTGAGACATATCTGTAGAAATCTGATTGGAATCATATTTCAATCCACCTGCAAATGAGACTTGGATCCAATTTGCAAAAAAAATATTTTATGTGTTTTTTTTTGTTTTTTTTTAACTCAACCTGGATACTCTCTGGATATGCAAAAGAAAAAAAAAATCAGCTGGCAGTCTGAACAAGACCTAAGAGTAGGCCTATCAAAAGAGTGGAGTAGGGATGATAACTGCTACACTGATGATCATCAAGGCAAATTTCAGTTTTAGAACTTGGGTCTTTTTTTTGTGTAGCGTTGGCTATCATTCATATCCCTAATAATAATGCTGTAAATCCACTAAAAAGAAGTCTGACAAGACAAGAAACACAAGCAGTCAGATGATCAGACAGGAGTGCAATTTGTTCCTCTCTAAGAACTGTATATGGAGAGAACTGACAATACATTCTAATCTTGACTGCTGAGGGAGTAATGTGGAAAAATGTAACTCATGCTGCAATACATGAGCAGGAATAACTAAAAACAGAGCTGACATGACTGTCCTTATCTGTCTATTGCAGATCACCAAATCAAGAGTCAAGTGACAGCAGCTAGTCCAGACACAATCTCAGACCCAGTGGTTACCATCTGACCATAATTTAACCACTGGGGACTATGGCAAATGTTTTAGGTGAATCCAAGACAAGATTTCTTCCATGCACTGATCATTATTTCCAGTCAGATTAACAACTTGAGATGCAAGAATGGAGTTGGAAGTTCACCTCTGAGCAGATATCTAAAGTAAAGATACATTTTTAAAAGCTTAATCATCATCAGACCATAACTGGTTCTGAGATTGCATTTCAGCCAACACATTTTTCCTCTTTTGCTCTCCACATGGACTGTTTACCTGCATGCAACCAAAGCCTGGTCAAATGTTATTCGTCGATACTACTTAGACTACAGCTGGAATGCTTCTCATACCAAAATCTTGTCCCTTGCCTACAAATTCATGCACAGATATCTAAATATTAGTCTAGACATGACTAACAGCAGAAAAAATGACCAGACAGCATCAAAGATATCAATAAAAAATTTGAGAAATTAACATAAGATGAGAGTGTTGGTGCATATCATGGATATGAAAGATGAACTGCCTCACGTTATACTGAATATCCTGATTTCATGGCTTTCCTGGATTTTCTTATTGGAACTCATGATGCAACTTTGCAACACTAGCTGAACTCAGACACTTGTTACAAGTGTTCTCAGTCCACCTTTCTGTCCGATAGGATCTTGCTCGCATCGTCTGCCGCGCTACTCCCCCATTAAGCCACCTTTGATTTTTTTTTTTTTTGTCCCTCACCTCAAATGGGTATCAATTGACACTCAGAGATTCCCGCTGATAGCCCAACCTCCATGTGCACCTTGCACACAGGTGTCACAGCTCCTGTGGTGCCAGGTGGTTGCCATGGTTACTGTGTCACTGGAGGAGAGAATATATTATGCACGTCTGGCTTTTCTCGTTGATTGTTGGGTTTAACCTCCAGATTTTGCAGTTTACCCCTTTCATGCTCCAATTTCACAAAAAATAAGTGTTCATTACAACATTAAAAATAATCATAGGGCATGAAAACAGCTTATTTATAGCCACTCCAGGTAGGTGAGCAGCTGCTTGGTGAGTTTTCAGAAGTGAGGACGAAAATCCCCTCGCAGCACACAGGAGTGATTTCTCAGCTCAGACATCTGGTATGAAGTAATAAAAACGTATTGACGGGCTACAGTCTGCAGAGATCCTGCGTCATATCAGCTAGCTAGCTCCCTCTGACTGCCTCGTATCTGATTTTTAATTCAAGGCCAATATTGGCAAATCCATATATCAGTCTAAGCCAAACACATAGCCACATGTGCATGCAGGCTCAAGCTGGGGGCACACACTCTCACACACACACACATACACACAGATGGGGAGCAGATTTTGTTGTTTTGTCTCAGAAAGAAGGAGCTGTGAGGCTCCACATGGAACTGTCAATGAATACGAACTCAAAGATGAGGACTCGCTGTCGGATTCCCTATGCATGCTGGGAAAAGAAGATTGAAGCACAGAGAGAAGGAGAGAGAGGGAGAACGGGAAAAATGAAGGCTCAGAAAGGAGGACGCAAAGAGAGAGAGAGTGGGTGAAAGAAAGAAAAAGTGAGAAATGGAAGGATAGGTATGGAAGGGAGGAGGAGGAGGAGGAGGAGGAGGAAGAAGAAGAAGAGGCAACGCAGTGTCTTTGGGGACTTGCTGTCAAACCTCTCTAGGAATGTGAGCAGAAACAGAAGCAGCTTCACCCCCCCCCCCCCCTCACACACACACACACACGTCTCGACAGCAGGTCCTTGCAAATTGACGCCTATTGAAGTCTCTACACAAACATCACTAAGCAGAACTCCCACAAGGGTTTGTTTCAGCCCAGACATCACCTTAGCAAGAGTGAAATGCTGAAAATCCACTAAATTGATGGGCAAAGACTGTTCAATATCAAACCAGCTGGGGGTCCAGGGGAGCTGAAAACTGCCATAAGAGCAAACACATACACACATACATTCCTATATCACCAACAGTGGACTATAATGCTACACTGACCAAATGTGGACCTCTGTTTCTGCTCATTTACCATAATATTAACATTTTTTTAAAATTGCCATAACAGAACTTGAGCGATGTCTGTCTATCAAAGAGGAGACTGTCTCTTTCACCTAATGAGGATTGTTTACCACAAAAACTTTCTGTATTTCTTTTTAAAAAAGGATCATTTAAGACAAGTGTTTGAAATTTTGAAACAATTATGTGTTATGCAAATATAACTAAAATAGTCAGGACCACTTTAAGACTTATGACCTGCAACAGGCTTGTAACGAAGTATTACAATTACCTCAGAACTTCTTTAAAAGGGAAATATTATTGCACATTGCCCTGTTTATTGACAGGTGTAGATTTCAGGGATGGAGGGACAGCCCCCCCCCCCCCCCCCCCCCTCAATATTTAGAACATGTGTCTCCCCGAATAAAAACATGAAACTATAATCAGAATCAGGTGTCTGACAATTAGGTTTACATACAAGAAATTAGTCTTGATGTTTTGATGCATAACAAGACAGCAGAGTTAGTAGCTGTGGACTTCTGTTTTGACAAACTGCTTCCTTGAGAGCCTTACTGCATTATATCCCATCGTATCTTGAATAGCAACGGTATAAATTGTTGCATAAAAAAAATCACCTGAATTCAGGAAAAGAAGTATCTGTGCCCCGCTTAAAATGTGCCTCCACCAATGTTGAAACAGAAGAGAGCCTTGTATTTACTGGTCGATGTTTTATGAAGAATGTTGTAATATTGTATTCATTTGCCCACAAGTACTCTTTTTTATTGATAGTGAAAAGAGCCACATTTTTTTAAATTCCTTTTTTAAATATGCTTTTTCAGGCTTGCATGTGAGCCAAGATGTGAAATAAGTGACAAGACTCACAAGAAGCTTGTTAACTTATCAATTTAGGTCCATATATCTCCTGCCAGGTTAAATACAGGATATTAATATCAGTTCAAACTGCTCAAACTGCTTGCCTGTGTTGCAGTCAACAGTCAGGGTCTTTTTATATTATATAATTGTGAGAATATTATAGATCCAGACCAAACTAACACACGGGTGAGACTGAGAGAAAAAGGCAGAATTTAAAAAAATGTTCCATTACTTCAGTACCATAGGCAGTGCTATGGAGAAGGGGGATGGCAGGTTGTAATGGTCTGACTGTGAATGTTTGGGGTGCCACTTAGGTCAGCGCCTAACAATAGCATATAAAAGAAAAACTCATTTCTTAAACCCATAAGAACACACAACCAATAGGAAACAAAGCTACAACAACACAATAACACTGCAGATCACGTGAAGTTCAAATAAGTGTATTGAGGAAAATCATACTTCCTGTTCAACAGTTAAATTCAGTTAAGTTCAGTTTTATGCAAAATATTCAATTTGATTAAAAAAGAAATAGTTCAAGTCATTTGCAAAAAAGGAGAAAGAGAAAACAAAAATAAATTCACAGATTTACCAGAGGTGCCTCACAGTGAGGCCAGTCCAGTCAAGTCCAGTCCAAGTCTCCATCAAGTCAGCCGGGG